>NW_024100606.1:7652500-8212500 GCF_016545835.1 Crotalus tigris
TTAGAAATGGAACAGATTGCCTGGTTCAGGAATTCTGGGAGTTGAAGTCCACGAGTCATAAAAGAGCCAAGGTTGCCTACCCCTGTACTAGAGTATACCATGGATGGACCATTGAGTAAACTGATGAGGGGGACTTTTTTTCATCCCAGAAATCTTCACAGTCTAGCTCGCAGACCAGACATATTGCATAAAAGTGAAATTAGCTTCCATAAGATATGCTGCTGTCTTTTCAAAACTATAAGAGACTGTTTTGCAATCCAAACGCTATTATGGTAGCAAATGCTGTGTGAACTAAATGTACTTCACCAGAGTTGGCTCCTTAGGAATTTAATAGTCTCTTGTTCCTCCATTGGCCCACAATAAATTTAATGCAGCAGTTAGATTTTAATCAGGACAAGATAATTTTTAGTGATAGAGGGTCGTGTGGCCCCAACCCCCAAAGTGATAGAGGGTCATGTGGCCCCAAACCCCCAACCTTTTATTGTAACACAAAGCCATGATTTAGTTAGCCACTTTTATTAATCATAATCAAATGCAAGCCATAAAGCATGGTTTAAAACTTTATTAACTGGATTTACAAAAACACTAAACCCAAATCAAACAAAGCATGCAAACGTAGTCTATACTTTCATGACATAACCCAATTTTCGGACCCACATGATAAACTGAGAAATAACTTCATTACACAGGCTAAATTTTCATTACATGCTACAGCCATAAATGTATCTTTCTGTAATCCATCAGCCAAGCCAAGATACCATTTTACCATGCTTCCTATCAACCAGACCTGGGTAGAGTATACATTCAAGTGATTCTCATCTTTCTTTCTTTCTTTTCTTTCTTTCTCTTTCTTTCTTTTCTTTCTTTTTTTTTCTTCTGCAGATGAAGAAGGGCTTGAACAATCAAAGTTACTGTCTTCACCTCTTGTGTCTACTGGACACTGATGTGGGTTGGAGTCTTCTGCCATATCTAGAACAATGGTCTGCACCAAAAAGGTTGAATTTATTCAGTTTTTCTAAAGAAGGAACTCAAAACAAATTGGCCAGATGAGAAGCCATTGCTCCTGATCTGAGAGTTGTTTGAGCATTTTCTGCCCAAATGTCACAATGGTAAAAGTGAATCAATATATTTAGGGAGCACTGCTTCTAACTGTTAAGGAGCTCTGGAGTGTTTTTCCTGCTTCAAAAAATAAAAAACAAGAAGCTTTAAATAAAGAAGCTTAGGGTTATTTCTCTGAATTATTATTCTGCAAGCCTTACCACTAAAATGCAATAAAAAATTAGTTCCTAAACTGAACTTGATTTCTATGAATGCAAACTTTGTGGAATGTAAAATCAAACCTGTTCTGTCAATCCATCAAAATAAAATTACCTTTTATTTAAATAGCAATCATTTAAATAGGGCAGATTGGAGAACTTTGAAGATGAAACAGTTTTGTCCAAATGCACCTTTTAAATACACCTTTCAAGATATATTAGCCTAAAACATGATGTTGAGGTGGTCCAAGATTCAGCATGCAGTACACAATATTGCTCATGGCCTATTTGTTTTTACAATGTGGGGATTAGATTCACAGATTGTATTAATCCACACTTTGCTGTGTATCAGGAGCAGATTCAAGCAATGTGCCAAAGCATAATGGAGCTTCATTTTGATTAATGTGTCAGGTGAACTCATTCAGAGTTTGTTTTTCTGCTGCCTTTTGTGTTGCTTTAGTGAACTGTGGAAAGAACAACTGATACAGACTTTCTAACTGATTTCGGCTTGTAAGTCAACCTGTTTCTCTTTAGACTTCTCAGGATTTAAGTTTCCAGAATTCCCATCTGGAGATTCTGGTAACTGATTATTCTGCAGATGATATTCTTCTTCCCAGCACATCCCAAGGATAACAGCTTGGGAAAACTGGTTTTTAGTATTAACCTCCATCTAAATTGTGCCATGATTTGGTTGGGCACATCTTTCCAATCTAAAGATTTCTTATATTGTACTCTTAAGCTTGCAAAGTGATGATGAAGTTCAAGAAAGCTTTGTGATTTTGAGCAATAACCACATGCTTACAAATACAAGTGAAAGATGAGGGATAAAAGTCACTGAAGAAAACAGGTACTGTACTTGGCTAAGTGACTGCCTCTTGGGCACTAATTGGCCATTGATTTTATATGCCTAACCTATTTGCACCAAGATCACAAAATGTTTGTCTTGTTTGGGCTTGAAGTTCCAAATTCTTTGTGCTTACCCAATTAGAGTGAATCTGATGGCAACTAGACAGGATGCAAGAGTGAAATGAGCAGAAACACGGTTGGGGGTGTGTGACAGTGTTTCCCCCACACCCTTTTCACACAATGGCCCTTTGCAAGCCCCTACCGTTCTTCAGGCTTCAGCTCAGCTCCTTTTACTCTGTGTGCCAGAAACATTTCCAAAGGATTGTTGCCCTAGAAACTTGGTTTCAACCTCCTGCTATATATCAACAAGCTTGTTTTAGCAATCCCCTGCCTGAATTACAGTTACACAGTTTGGCGCTTCTTTCAAATTTCCTCCCATTACTTGGGCCAAAGAAAGGCATTTTTCCTCCTTTAGAAATGAATTGGCTTAATTAGTAAGTAGATTAATGGCAATGGCTGGTGAGTTGGTTTCCAGCAGAGTTTCACCAGAGAGGGTTAATCGGAGTCAGGGCTGGAATCGTTCCCAGAACTGGCTGCCAGCCATTTTCCATCAACAAATCAACCCAGAAACAAATGCACTCACTTCTCACAATTCCTATCAGAGAAATAGAGATGATGGGCTTCTTTTGAGAGGCACCAGCAGCAAAGCTGCCCAAACATGTGGTTGTTCTGCTGCAGGGCCATCAAAGGACACCCAGATTCTGACTTTGCTCAGCATTAAATCCAAAGTTTCAAAGTCCTTGTCCAAAAGATGGGCAATCCAAGCACTTAGAACTACCCCATTTGGGTTGCAGAAATCCAAGCAACCACTAGATGGCCACAGAGAGAAAGAATTTTCTATTTCTTTCTTGTTGACTAGTAGGGATCTTTGCAAGACTGTCATGCTGAATAATCCATTGAAAAGATTATGGTTGAATAAGTGTCAGCTGAACTGAAAACTTATCTTGACTAGTTTTACCATGTTGATCCCATATTTGCAAATTATGTTTTGCTTTACCACTACATTAAGAACAAAATTGCATTTATGAGTCAAAACCCACTTCCTTGCCTATTCTGCTCTGATGGTGGAAGTTTGAGCGCTACAACAAATTTGGGGAAAGAGTGGTTTGGAATTGCTGAAATTTTTTAACCAAGTTTTTCATTTTCATCCAAGTTCTGTTTCTGAGATAAACATTAGTTAATACGGGGAAACTAATTTTTGGAATAAGTTTGGTGTAACATGTCTGTAGTATTATACTGGATTACAGATTTCTATGATCCCAATATTTAAATAAGAAAGTGAATAATAGAAATAGGAAAATTCATTTTCATTTCCTCCATATTGACAAAAATGCATTCATAATTAAGAAAAATAAGTTGTATTGTAAAAAGAGAAAATTTACCTTGCAGAGAAATGTCTGGACAGCAGTGAAATTTATGCTAGAAAAGGCAGACTGGTGCCATAGTTTTCCTTTTGAAGGTATGAAGAAGAGATCCAATGAAAAATGACACATGCTTTAAGCATTTTAGAAAGCTGGCAACCAGCAGAGTGTCTTTCCCTCCCCCTCCCCCTTCCCTCTTCCTCACCCCTTCTTTTTTTCTCTTTAACTTTCTGCCTCTGAACAAAGAGGTCGGCAAAACTAGCTAGGTTGTAATGAGTTCTGTGTCCCAAGCCCATTAAGGGCATCATGGAAACATATTGTATCGAAATAGTTTGGAAGAGAATAACGGGGATGAAAGAGAATGGGTGCTTTGATCAGCTCCCTGGGGTCCTGAGCGCGCACAGACCGGCTTGCAAGGCCTCATTCAGCTCTAGCGAGACACACTTACAAGACCATTCAATGTGATTTGCATATCTGCAATTTATCACATCGGAACCCTCCAACATTTTTTTTCTTTTTGCAAGATAAATAAAAGTTGGATTGAATAACAAATATCAATCATCTCAGAGCGAAAGGGAGAGGAAACGGCGGCGGGTGCATACCCAGACTAGCGCAGACATCTGTAAAGAGGCAAAAGAAAATATTTAGCCCAGTGAAGGGAAGTTCAAAGGGACTTTGACAACAGGTTCAAGGCTAATTTAGAAAAGGAAGCCTACCACAAATAAACCTTTGGGGTTTCCAACTCGTGGAAAAAGAGAAAGCATTAAAACACGAAGGAGAGAAAAACGTTAAATATGCGTTGAGAAACGAAAGAGGATAAAGTGCAGAAGGACAAAAGTGCATTCTCGTCCCCACGAACTTTTCTCGACTCTTTAGTGTAATTAATTGTCATCTGTTCTTATGGAAAAGCATAAAAGAGACCAAAAAAACCAGAATAGGAAAATCACACTTCTCTTTGCCCTGAAGTGATATCAGTTTAAAAAAAGAGGATTTAAAGGGATTCCTCTCCAGAACAAGGGGCAAGTTAACAGGCAGCCATTGTCTAGCCCTTCAAAAAAAAAAAAACTTCAGTTAAACACCAAATGAGAATCTTCAACTTGACCTTGGAAAGGCTCGGCGCCTCCAGCTAATCTATCAAACCACCCCAGTGACAATGATGTATTTCCAAGTATTGTCAGATCCTGAAAAGATTGATAAATTCGCTGCTGTTACACCCAGAGTCAGCGTTCCCCTTTGGAAGGAGGCACGCTGTAAAAAGCGCACCTCCTCATCCCCAGGTCGGGGGCGGGGAGGCTAGCGGGGTAGGAATGAAAGGCCGCGGCGAAAAGAAACGAGCCCCCTTAAATCAGTCTGGCCATATTTCCTGAAGGAGCACAAGAAAGCTGGAGACAATCCTTCTCATATTTAACGCAATATTTCTTGGCTGTGGCGAGGAACAAAAGTCATAGCAAGACGTCTTTGTGACTAATTCAGTCAAAGGGTCGGCTCTGGTTCCCCTGCCGAAAGGTCACTGTCGTTGTGTATGGTCCACCAAGGGGGGGTTTTCACAGGGAAAACGGAGCCAGCTGTCCCTGTCACACTCTCCACACTGGGGGAGCGCACACTGTGCATGGTTATTAGCTTCATTCTACACCTGCAAAACCTACCCATTTCCAAGACTTTTCAAGGCTTTTTTTCCCCTTTTCTTTTTGGACCCCTTTTTTCAGCCCCGTCCACTTTGACAACAACTATTCACGTTTTTCCTGAAAAGGACTGGAAAAGAAGGGGGGCGCTTTCTGCGCTTTCTGGTGGATACCCATTGAGCTCTAGCTAAAGGAGCTGCCTTCTACAAAACAAACTTTGACAAAGTCCCAAATAGTTTGCACCAACGTGGAAACGGGGTGTTGCTAACTGAAGTATCCTTTAGCCAGGGTTCGATGTACAAAGAAGCCACGCTCGCTCCCCAGGGAAAGCTAGCCCTCCATTTTTTCGCCGGTGTCTGAGCGCTTTACCTGTGGCTGCCCTCGCTAAGAGCGACTAAGGGCACCATTTCCCCATTTCCCTCTTCTCCTTTCTTTCTCTCTTCTGCAAACTTCAGAAATGGAGATTGGCCTAAGTCTGCCAGAAAGAATCAGATTGATTGGGAAATATTTAATAATCTGCCGATGCCCCGATTGATTACTGCAGCGTGTGCCAGTCTTTAACCAGCACGGAAGACTGGCCAGGGCAGAAGGGTGGCTGGCTTTGTGCGGGGGCGGAGCGTGGTCGGGCGGCAGGATTGTGGTGCAGCTTTGGCTGCTCTTGCCCTCCTTCCCGGCCTAACCAAGAGATTCTCTGCTTCCACTCGCTCTCCTCGTGCTAATGGGTTGGGCAGAAATCTAAGAAATAGCTAAGGCACGCAAAGATGGGGGGGGGACCCGACATGTCAAGAGTCACCCGTTTGCCTTACGACAGGAAAGCCTGTCCAAGGCCATTTCCCAGAAGAGGTGGGTTGATTTGTTTCTTTGCCTCGGAGTGGCAAGCTCGGCCTGCTTTGGAAAGCCTCTGTGCAGATCTCTGGCATAGTGACAGGCGCTCAGCGCAACAAGTTGCCTTCAGAGCAGGTGCGCAGGAAGGGAATTGGAATCTGGGGGATGGTCAGAACGGCGAATAAGCCCGGAGGCTCGGAGAGCTTTCCTGGGATTCGGAAACTAGACTGAATCTAAAAAAGGGAACCAGCATGTTCCTGGATACCTCTAACCTAAGCGATCGCGAACAAGCTTGCAGGGGTACTCGGCGAGCGCCTAGATTTTTTTGTCAGGAAGATCCAGTTCTTCTCTGTGTGTCAGCCGTGGTTCCGACATAGAAATGGCGTTCTTCCCTTTGCGGACCCCTCGAGCTGTCCGCAGCCACTGGTATACCTCGGTCGCGCTCGTTCAGGCCTCAGGCAGGCCCACGATAACGGGGCCCCCTCTTGGAGACCTCCATGCGCAACGACGCCAAGCAGGCGGAGACCGTTTCTTGGCTGCCTCCTTCTTTCAGATCAGACCTTCAACAGCAAGGAGAGGGAACATAAAGTTCTGTCAGGGGGATCCTCCCTTTCCTGGGGTCTCGCGAGCCGGCTCCTTGCCGACTCCCCCGGACCTCGAGTTTTTAGGGGAGAAGCAGGACGCAAGTGCGTCTCCAACCAGGGTCCGTCCCAGCCGCTCGCCTCAGAGCTTGTGGAGAGTTTGGCCAAGCTGTCCACGAAGGCGCCTAGCACTCGAAAGTTGGACTCAAAGCACTAAGCAATCTGACTGAGGCCTTTGGGGTTTGCCCTGCTCCTGCTAATGACGAACTAAGGCCGGGGACAGCTGGGGGGGGGCGAAGAGCGAAGCTTTTAGGAGACCCAGAAAGGCTCCTGCGCACCAGGCTGTCGGCGCGCTCAGCTGAGAAGGCAGCTCTCTCTACTGCAGCCGCGCGCGCCTCATTCACGGCTCCAGCCCTCATTCTCCCCCTCCCTCCTCCCTCTTTTGTTCGCCTTAAAAGTAATGTTGTGAATTAAAAGAAATGACAATGTTTTCTCCCTGCTCGCAAGTCCAGAGAAGAGCCCTTGAGCTTGGCAAAAATCAGGCGAATCATTCAGCGTGCCACCCCGCACCTGTGATCTTGGCATTGAAAGCCCCGCAGACCTATTCCCTATTAAACTTAATTATTCCCTCAGGCACACAATGGTTGAAATGGAACAGGTTGGAGTCTGTTTATTGGCCGTAAATGTTTTTCTGAAGATCTTCTGAATCTCATTGTTAGCTTGTTGTTTGAGGCTGCCCTCGTTCTTTCAGTCTAGAGTAGCCTTGGACTTTTCAATTTTCAATCGTAACATCTGCTTAATCGTACGGATCAAAATATGGAGACACAAAACATATGTAATGGTGGATTTGTTAAATCCTGGTAATGAGTTATTAACAAGGGAAAACAATGGGCCAGGATTGTGAGAGCCTTATGGTAACAGAGTCACTTTATGCAACGTTCGACGTTCCCTTTCTTGATAAATGGAACTAAGGTCTGAACGCCAGGTGATAGCAAGAAAATCAATGTCTTTAGAGGCCAGCATGGAGACTTTTTTTTCTGTGTGAAAAATTAGAAAACATAAAATTTAATTGGCTGATAGGAGAGGGGAAAGTAGTGATCTTAAGTTTAATTGCCAGTTGAAGGCTTAGCAAATGGAGACAAAAAAAAAAGCCCCAAACAAAAAAAAAGAGAGACTCAGGCCTGTTTGTTTGCTTGCATCTCAGCTCTTATTGCAAGTGTATCATTGAAAATGTGTTTTATTATAACACATGTCATGCTTTACAGTTCCCATATTGTGTCAAGACAATGCTTAATGGTACATTAAAGACAAGCAAACCATGCCAACACGTCTTGGAGACATTGTAAGGGCCTCTCTCAATCTCTTTGCTTGTTTTAGGCAGCTGCAGCCCAGCACCCAGAAACACAAAAAGAACAAGTTTGAAATACCAGGTGCATCCGAGAGAAAGTCGACAGGGATTGATATGTTATAGCCCAGGACATGAACCTAGCAATAAAGATATCATTTTGATTGTCTCCAGCTTCCACGCCATGTAAAAAGCAAGAGGCACCCGGGAAGCCTTATTCTGCTGGCAGCAAAGCCTTTCCCCATCTCGGAGTCCTCCTATCTCCCTCAGCCAAATCCGAGCACCTGTTGGCCAGACTACACATCCCGTCGTGGGAATCGTTGCCTCCCCAGGCTTCCAGATTTAGAAAATGCAATTTGTTGTGGAATGAGTGTGGGTCCATTCCCACAGGCCTCATGGGAGGGGAGAGAGGGAGACAAAAAAGAGAGAGCGAGAGCAAGAGAGAGAGGGAGAGCGAGAGCGAGCGCGAGAGCGAGAGAGAGAGCGAGAGAAAGATTTAGCGGGAACCCTCAACTGGTGTTTGTTCATCCTGGCAGCTGGTCCTCGATGCCACCTCAAAAGAGACCTTAATGAAAATGGGATGAGTTCATGCCTAGCCGAGGTTTCACACTCCATATATTACAAGGCTTTAATCCCAATATTGGCAGATTAGAAAGCCTGGGAATCCCAAAGGGGCAGGTTCTCAGTCTCCATTAGGGGCAGTTTCTTTTTCATCCTGCCTTAGCTTTCCAGAGACAGTTTCTCATACTTTTCCTGCACTTGGAGCTGAAAGAGATTGATGCCTTGAGGCTTTAATGGGATTTCTGGTTCTGGCTTTGTGCAGTCCAGCAAGTCCGTCTTCCTTCGCTGGCAGGGCTATTGAATTCAAAGGCAAGGATAGTCTGATTAACAGAAGTAGAAAGAAAATTAGGATCTTAGTAACTCTTGTATCATTTGCTAGTACTACAGCAGCAGCCTCGGTCTGGTCTCTGTGGTAGGCATAAATCTCAGGAGCAGCATCTTAGCCCATTGGGAAGTTGTGCACAGAGCAACCAGCTTTCATCTTATAGTGTCTACTGGATGGATGGAAATCTTTTTCAACCTGAAAATTGCAGAATAGTTTAGAATCTTTGATAAAATTGCACATTGCTCTTTTCAAGCTCATTGGCTAATTCCAATATTAGTAGTAAACATTCTGAAGAAAACAATTTTTGTAGGACCTCAGGGCTAAATCGTTTTCCATCAGATCACTGTAAAGTTCTTTTAAAATCTTCAGATACTGAGTTATTTTATTAGTAAGAAAAATGATTTAGTTTGATCTTCCAGCACTTCCCCCAACCACATCAATGCATGCTGTCGACTTCCGATCAAACTGCTAGGGAGGTGGGAGAGCGTTATCTATTTGAATGCAAGCACAGTGCCCCAAGGGGAGAAGCTTATCAATGAATCTCTTTATTGTTGCCCTTGATTAATTTTGGGGGGTGACAGGGAGAGAAGGAGAGTAGAGAGAACGCTGGTTTCAAAGGTTTGAATAGCTGTCAATCATGGAAGCCCACACGCTGGTTCCTTCCAGTGCCAAACAATATTATACACAGACACGCGCGGGCGACTGTTGCTGCTTCATTGGGTTGAGAGGTGTTTGTGTGTGTTTTAATTTTCTTTTGCAATTCTCGTGCCTGCCTTAAACGGCACTTTGGCTCGAGTCTTGGGAGGCAGATTGATGTCACTTTTCATGTGGATTATACGTGTGTGTCCATTCATTTATGTATATGTGTGTGTGGAGGTACACACAGACACCTTTTAAAATATTCTTCTGGCTTTTAAAACAGCTGCAACTACAGTGAATAGCTGAGGAAGAGCAGCAAAGGACTTAGGATATGATTTGAAGTTCGTCATTAAAAGGACTTGTCAAGTCAAACCAGAGGAGTCACATGATAAGAGACCCTGAGTAGCCCGGCTCTTCCGCTTGATCTGCGCTAGATTTAAGGATATGACGAGGCCATCCCTGAA
Source organism: Crotalus tigris (assembly GCF_016545835.1). Lineage (NCBI taxonomy): Eukaryota > Metazoa > Chordata > Lepidosauria > Squamata > Viperidae > Crotalus > Crotalus tigris. Next base: position 7,662,386 of record NW_024100606.1, read on the forward strand.
TGACAAGATGCATGCACGCCTTCAGGCGCGCGCACCCCCTCACACCCCAAGTGATGCTGTAGAAGAGAGGACGTTCCGCAACAATGCTACAGTGTTGGAATGGTGCAAAGCTACCGTCCCAGCAAATACCCCACACGCACACACACACACACCCGGCCAGAGTAAATGGCCTTTCACCGCTTAGTCTCAAGGCGTTCGAATGTAGCGACCATTTGACTTTCTAATGAGCGTAATGAAATTACATGCCTCCTGGAAGCGTTTGTGCCAAGGAGCCATTCTGTGTTTAATGAGATCCTAATACCGGATCATCGAATTGTAGCTGGGCTATTCAACCCTCCGCTTTCGCCTCGAGCTTTGCCTTCGAGGCTTTCGACAGTTCCATAACGTTGCCGGCGGATTTCCCCTGCCCCTTGTCCTGTGGGGGTAGGCGGAGGCGGGGGCAGCCCTACTCCTCTTCCCGCCATCCGAGATTGCCCACGGAGGGCAAGGGAACTGAAAGCTGGCTAATTGCCCTTTGAAGCGATGGTGCCAGACGGGAGACATGGGCCACTTTGCCAGCCTATCTAGGTTAATGCAATTAGCCTACCCGAGCGGGTGATGAGTTCCTGTTGCTTTCCGAAAGTGCCGGCGTAGCGAGGGTCATTAGCTGTTTTGGGGCTCCGAGGACTGACCGCGGTTCCCATTCGCCTGCCTCTCCCCTCCCCCGGGTAGTAGCAGCAAAAACAGCGCTGGATCAGACACACTAGACCCGGGCTAGGCAGCTGGGCTTCTCCCGCCGATCCATCGCGTCTAACATGGGAAAATCCGCACCTGCGGCCTTGGCCAGCCGCGGAAGCAGAAGCGGCTGAAGCAGCCTCGGGGCAGCCAGAAGTCCCCACCGCCTTTGCGGCCCTCGCCGTGGGGTGTGGGACTAGCTCTAAACTACACACCTCCGACTCTGGGAACTCCCACTGTGCCGCGCTCAGTTCATCCTCCTCGCTAGATCGATCCATTTCGCAAACTAGGTTTTCATTCAAGGCAGGGTTGTGGTCTCAGATGAGGATATCCTGCTTGCAGGGGAGGACGGGTGGGGGGACTAATTTTCGGACTGTATCTAATCCATGCCAGGATTATTTTTCAGAAGAGCTGTTGTCCTGCAATTACCCCATACACACACACTGTGGTGGAATTTGGGGTAGGAATTAGGACTACCTGTGCTGGAAAATATTTTGTAGGTTATTATATTTTCCTGAGCCTTTAGGACAGCTGCGGATCTCACTAACAGTGTTGTAAGGTACATTGCCTTTATAACTAAGTTATACACTGGTAAGCTGAAGCTTACAGAGAATCCTATAAACAACTGTCTGCTACATTTACCTTTAAGGCTGAATCTGGTCTTAGGGATTCAAGTCTCCAATAGTATAGAGGCCTGTTTTTCATTTGTTCCTGAAAGTGTTGAAGGTGCTGATGTTGCCATTGCTGTTTGCAATTATATTTTTAGAAATAGGAATAGCCTTATTTTTAGCTATCTGGTTCATAAAACCTTAATAAACACAGACTTTTGAAGAGTATCTTGTGAAATTCTTAGAAAGACATGATGTTTCCCTTTCCTTCCCATGAACATATGTGGATATGCAGAATCATCTCTACTACAATAATAAAAACAACTTTAAAAAATAATAAATTCATAGAATGTAAAGATTAAAAGGTATTAAAGTAAAGATACTTTCTCTAAAATAATCAAGTGGAATACCTAACTAATAAAAAGGACAAATTCTCATCAAATTTGTCACAGGAAAAATACTGCTGGCACCCACTCTGCAGACTTGATTTCTTTAGAGCCTCATGTACTTATGGATAAATTCCCAGTTCCCAGTTACCTAGTATTTTAAGCATGGGACATCAGTATTACATGATTCCAAGAGATAACTGCAAAAAACATAAAGGATATCGAACCTCGTGTAGCTCAACCTTTTGCTATCTGCTAGCAGTCTATAAATAGGCAATGCTCAACACACAGCTTTACAATGTCTTCTTCAAGTTATTCGGTGAAGTAGGGCTCCCCCTCTTTCTAATAAACTTGTTGCATTAATTCACTACAGTACTTACCTTTAGGACGTGCTGGTTTTCATGATGGAAACCTGATTTGTTTCTGAGCTAGATACTGATAAGTGGTCCAATGAAATACTTCTGGTCCTAAGCCCCCAGTGATTTTACAAACCCATTAGAAGTGTTAGCTAAGCAACATTAATGAAAATAACAGTAGTAAAATGGGTTGCTGCCATAAGGAAACAAACTTTCTCACACAAAGAAATATCCTTTAGTGAACTAGCAAATTTGGATTACAACTTTGTCCATTGGGTGTCACCCAACTTTATACCACCCTTAACTTATTTTTGAAATGAAAAGCTGATTGGAATATTTCAATGTAGTTACCAGTTTTTTAAACACTTCACAAATCAAATGAAACCACGAGAGTTTTTCAGCTAAAAGATTTCCTAGGAAAGCTATAATCCTAAAAAGCATGGATATGTGATTTAAAGTTCCATAGTTGCCAGTTAACTTAACTAGGGATTCTGGGAACTATAATCCTTATGTATCTGGAAGGTACTGGGTTTCTCCAGATAGTAATATAGGATTACGATTTTGCAGCACAGAATCAATAAGAGGGATGGTCTTTAAATAACAAATTTATTAACTGAATAAATTTATTAGCACACAGTTTATTTGCTGAATCCTACATCAAGACATCTCCTGTATCCGTAGAAACATCCTGTATTTTATAAACAATTTAATCCAAAGTTCTACCTGAGAACAGATCCTCCTCCAAATAAATTCATTTTAATTGAAGTTTACTAATATTTTAATATAATTAACATATTCAACATGATAATATATTATGTTCACATTTCTTGGGAAGTATTTTCCTTTCTAACAAAGCAATTTTGCCAAAGGTGCTGGTGAATGAATCTACAAGTATTGCATATTTTAACATTAGGATAAATTATATAAATTATACATTCAAAAAAGATAGCTCCATTCCCCCAGCTGTTAATAATAAATAGGAAAAAAGGTGATTGCCCTTAGAATACTTTTTGTATTGTAAAATACCTTTGGAAATATGTGTTATTAAATAAAAATGTTCCAATAACGGAGAGTATAGGTAGCTCAGGATTGGAGTTCTTTGTGCTAAGTTCGGTTGTTTGCTTGCAGATGTTTCATTACTCAACTAGGTTCACATTGTTACCTAATCAGGTACTGAAATATCTGCAAACAAACAACCAAGCTCAGAATCTAGAACTCATACAACTGTATGCTGGCAAAGATATTGATATTTTTAATGTAATAATGTTCTCATGTTATGATATGAAATCAAAAGGGGGCTCATTTTCAATGTTGTTCACAGATGATTTGCTGTTTAACTTCCTGGGGTCTTCTGGAGTCCAGACTTTAGCAGTTCTAATAATGTTTTGTTCCTTGAGTTGTTTTTCATCAGTCCAAGAGAGTGAATGCCCAGCAAGAGGAGGAAGTCCGTAATCTGGGTCACTTGGAGAAGGTGATCCTGGAAGGAAGATAAACAAAGGAAGAGGGAGAGCATTAGACTGAACATTCTCACTATATTGGAATAAACATGCTGTGGCCAAGTAGATGGCAATATAAATTTTCCAAATAAATAAGGGAGACTTCCCACTTTCTGTCATACTTGTGACAGGGACTCAGCTAACTGTGGCATCATTTGCTGAGTATATAATGTAGTCTTAAGCTCACTTACCACTTCATCTACCTGTTGGATAGTCTATCAATTTAAGGAATTTAATACTGGCATTAACCCAGCATGATACTTGGGAGAAAGCAGCTTTTCTCCATAGCTAAAGAATAGCGTAATTTTTTGCTGCTCTTCAGATGTGTTGGACTAATCTCTATTACAGCCATGCTGGCTAGGTATTTGGAAAGCCAAAATCTGGAGGACATTAAGATGGATAAGCAGAGGCTTATCATGGGCAAGGGCTTCTGCAGCGGCTATCTAAGGAGCACCCTAATTTGGATCTCAACTTCTTTTGAATGCATGCAGAAGAATACTGTGTGTATTGCTGGGTTTCAAAAATAATAGTCTATCAGTGGTGCAGTGATTTGGATGCAAACAATCTACAGACTCGTGCAAAATACGTGGCGCCTTAGAACTTAAATTCCGCCTCAAATGAGTGTATCCTCTTAGGGTTTACCGCCGTCTAAGGATCGCCTTTGAGTCGGTGCAAGCACATTTCACTAGCAAACAAAGGAAAGGATAAAGTTTCCGTGTGTGCTCGTGCATACACTTGTGGGTAGCAGCAGTAATAACAGCCACCGACAGACACGTCCATGAGAAAATCCGAGCGCGAATGGAATGCTATTGGATACCCATTTTGGCGCCAAGTCAGGGAGTTTCAAAGCAAAGTTTCGGGCTGCGACGATCTCTCATTGCTTGGGTGGTGGGAATGAATTTAAGGGAAGAGCTGGGCGCGTGAGCTTGAGGACGGCCGTCTGCAAGGTTTCTACAGCCGCACCGAAGCCACTGTGGCCAAGGATTCCCTCTCTCTTCTCTTCATTTGGAGGGCGCTTGACCGGGACGGGAAGTTCACCCTGCACTTACTTGTGCCCCGGTGGCAGATGATAACCTTCTTGGGCTGGCATGGGCTCTGGCTGCCAGCGCTGCGCAGTGGTAAGTCGGATTGGACCAGCTCGCTGAGGAAATTGATGTAGCCGATGGCCAGGCGCAGAGTGTCTACCTTGGAGAGACGCTTCTCGTAAGGCAGCGTGGGGATATGAGAGCGCAGCCCCTCGAAGGCGTCGTTGATGGACTGCATCCGCCGCCGCTCGCGCACATTAGCCGCCTGCCTCAGTTGCTGCAACTCGGCCTCGGAGCGCACCCGCCGCCGCCGCCGCGCTGCTGCTGCCGCCGCCGCCGCCGCACTCAAAGACTTGAGGCTGCCCCTGGGCGACGCCGCCAGTTCACAGCACTCATAGGTGAAACTGGTCGACGACGGCGAGGAAAAGGGCATCGAGAAGCTACCTGGATCCGCTTCACAGCACAGAGAGCCTTCCGGCACATTTTCAGATCCTGAGCCACCGCCAGCCCCGTCGCTGCGGTAACACTCGTGGAACGGCGGGCTCAGGAAGCCCACCTCGGCCTCCAGGAGTTCGTCACCTTCCAGAGGGTCGCGGGAAGACTGATCGGTGAAAAATTCCTCATCGTCAAAATAAGATTCTGAGGAGAAGGAGTCCAGGCCAGCAGGGAAGTGTTCCAGTAGTACCGATTCCATGCCGGATCTGCAAGAATGTGGCTGGGGAAAGGCGTAACGGGAAGCCAGTTGTGGGTGAGTCGCTGCCTTTTCTTTCTTGCCCCCCGCCTCCGCCTTTGGCTCCTGCGGCGCTGCGATTTGCTACTGCTCTCTTCTGCGTATTTGCGCGCGTTCTCTCTCCCCGACGGGGGCTGCAGACTTATAGGAACTGAGGGCTGGCACGCGAGGATTCTTATAAGTACAACCGCAGGCGCGTGCCATTAACCAACATCGCCAGCCAATCAGGGCTCAGTGGAGGACCTCCCATGATTAAGGGGGAGCGAGAGGGGGAGCATACACCTAGGCTGTTTCTGAAGGAGAGCGAGAGCAAAGTATGCTCTCTTTTGGTGTCCTCGTTCGCGTGTTTCCTTTCACCCGTCAGCAGACAGTTTAACGCGTTAGTACAGTTACCTCCATTGTATTCTGGAAGGATCCATGGAGTGCCACAAAGCAACTCTTGGAGAAGTTGGTGTAAGCAACCTGTCTTCAGGCTTTTCTACTGTCCCAATCTCACTCTGCCCTGCGCAAACGTCTATCACCCTCACTCCAGATGTGCGGAGGAGAGAGGAAAGGAAATCTAGTTCTGGTTGGACCCTGCCGGATCTACCTGCTTCAGTGTAACTAGAATCGGCCTGGGGAGAGGGGAAGACTTAATAATTATACTCTAAAAATTATGCCCTATCCAAATCCCCGTTTTCACGAACTTTTAGTATTAATTATCTTGCTTTTTCCTGCCCAACCATTGCCTGGCTAAGACTCATTACCGCCTCTTTAAATAGAGTATTAGATAGATCGTCAAAAGGAAGAAACATAGAGGATTAATCGGAAAGCTTATTCTAGATTGTTAGCACTTGCTAAATAGAGATACTTGTCCAAAATACTTTCTCTAGATAAATACTTAAGTCCCCTCCCCTTGCTGCCTTGGATACCGGAAGATCCTGATCATTGACTTCAAAAGTTTGCCATTCCCTCCACAGGGAACAAAGTCAAGGCCATATCCTTGAATTTTGACACCTGGTGTGATGGTGAGAGCAAATAGAACCACAAACATGGAATATGGAGGCTCAGTCCTAAGTGTGTAGCAAAGGCAAATGGTGTGCTAACTAAAAGGCAGGTGCACTGCACCTGCGTCAACTAAACCCAGTGTTTTCCAGTTACAAGTTTTGTAAAATTCAGACAAATACATTCTTGGTATATTTGTACAGCCCATTAAACCAAAATGTAGATAAATTGCTGTCCCTTACTATATGAACCAAAGTCAATTATTTCAATATATTGTTGTCCATATCTCCATTTTGTCATAGAAAGCAAGCCATGATTCAGCATCTCTGATTTATGATGTTGTGAATTGTCAAGTGAGAGAACTGCTCTGGTAGCCATTAAAATGTCCCATATTAATAGCACTTGCAACAAATCATAACTCACTTTTCTAACTTGAAGGTCTTTCACTTTTCCCTTCTCTTCTTCTCATGATGGTGCCAAAAGACATTGCTGCCTGAGGCCAAGATCAAGACTGGTTTTGGTAAAGAGCTGCTGTGATACCTAGGACAAATTCCTAAAATTGATATGACTTCCTTGCAAAGACAAAGATGGATGCCTCATTTTGCCTGCCCGGTGCTAGGTCTGTACCAGTCAGATGTTGGGATAACTTCTAGGAGATCACAATTCAAATCCACCCTCAACCACATAAACTCTCTGGAAGACTTTTGGCAAGCCACCTCTCTCAGCCCAATCCTTTGAGGCAAAGGATTCTTGTTGGGGAGCAGGAAATGAAAGGCTCTTTTTATGAGTTTCTCTTGAAGAACAATATATCTAACAAAGAATAAAATAAATGGAAGGAAATAAGGTTGGTTCTGCTTTTCTTTATTGGCAAAATATGTTTACTTTCAAAATGTATTTGCTCAGGGGCATGGTCTTTTTCTACTGCATGCCTATGCTCTTTACTCTGAATTGTATTGCTACAATTAAAAATACAGATTCACCAAATTATGTGCAATATGCCTGAGATGGAAGAATTGAAGAGTATTAATGACTGATTAATTCAAGTTAGAAAATCTCATGATTCAAGAGCTTATGGCTACCATCTCCACCAACACTACCTACTTCTGCATAATCCTCCTTATGGATATAAAATTCACTTAGGCAAATATGGATAGTTTTTCAGCCCTGGAACATTTAATACTATTCCACACCTGGAACAGCAGTTTTTAGGTTTAAAGCATTGAAGAGTTTCACCCACCTTCCTAGAAGTCCCCAAAAACATTTAATTGCAAAAACAAGGAAGGCATTTTGGCCTATGGATGGAGTGCTGTAGAATTAGAAATAACCCATGGAGCAAGTAGAAGGCTTTAGGGTGGTTTGACTATACATTGTTCAGCTCCTTCACAAATTAATTACATTTAATTAGATTACAGCTGTTTCATGCAAGACAGGGCGACATAGGCAAAGCAAGTAGTTTGATCAAGTAGAAGAAACAACATATTACAGGCTCAAAAAGTAATGCAATCTTGTGCATTGTACTAATATCACCTCTCTTGGAGGATGCACAGATCTTCAAGCCTTCCTTAAGCAGACGGAGCCCTAGAAGCAGCTCCAGTTAGTGTCCACTGATAATAATTGTAGAGCAATGAATGGATCTTTGCCACCTACCAATTCAATAATACTTTCACTTCATCATGATTTTGATTCCTTCTTTGTTTGGGAAGGGAATGGGTCCAGCTCTGAGACATTCTGAGAATTAAATTTTTGTTCAGCACCAGGCTGCTTTTCTGGATTTTGTTTTCCAGTTATCTCAGTTTGTGGAGGTCTTTGAAGCTTGGCCATTCGTCATACTTTGAAATTGTTTTTTTCCCCTTAATGTGAAGATAGAGAAGCACTGTGCTCACTCTCCTGAAGCAGACAACACTGGATGTTTTCAACTAGACCCATCTTGAACAGTACAGGGTACAGATGAGATCCAAATGGCCCACAATCATGGCCACTTTGGACTTACTGCGTGCTCATTTTCAGAATCAGTTCTTTTCGTTTATAAAGGTGATAGAATTAAGATTTCTATTGTAAGTTGTAGCAATAAGTTGTAACTGCAGGATGTTAGGGGTTTTGAATATACTAAAGGACAGTAATAGGTATTATAGAAAATAGGGTCTGACAGGAACCAGTAATGGAGAAAAGTTGGTTAGTGGGAGATTTTGCTTGGAGTTGCCCACTCACATTTCATAAAAATGGAGGATAAAAACTTTTCTCATTTCCTACTCTGCAGCAATCATTGCTACAATTTTAAAGTCAACACAAGTTGATTGAATGAATTCACACATTATACTTAAATTCTGTAAACCACAGCATAAGAAAAAATAGCCCAATTCCACTGATGAATGGGATACTCTGTTTGCTTTATACTCTCTCATTATATTCCACTAAGATGAGCCAAGAAAGGCCCCATGTATCTTTAAATTATATAATTCATTAAAGTACTTCAAGATTTATTGAGGATTATCCATTTAGATAACTTTACCTATGCTTCTAAATGAGACTTGGAAGTAAATGTGAGTAGATTTCAACATACTTCATAAACTTTCAGCCTGCTGTAGAAACATCAATATATATCCTCTGATCTAAAGAAAAGATACAAAACTAAATATTACGGAATAGTGGCCTCACTGGCCATATGCCAGAGGTCAGTCTTAGTTTCCAGCCAACATACAAAGGGTAATGAGTAGGATTGCACATATCTCACATACATATGGGATTCTCATAAGACCAACACCAGGCTGAACCTAGGTGACCAAGAATTCTAATCTTGCTGTAGGCATAAAATCAACTGTCATCTGGGCCAGTCAGTCTCTCCACGCCCAAGAAGAAGTTTGCAAAGGGACTTATTGCTAAAAAGAATCTTCCCAGAATGACAGGGACCAGTCCAAGCAATTATCAGGAGTCAACATTGACTTGAAGGTATAAATAACTTTAAGAATAAAGTATGTTAAACCAAATGCTTCTAACTCCTTTGGGCAGACTTGGACTGCATGCAATCCTATTCATACAATTTGAAAGTTCTCAACAAAGCAGAATTTATTTCCAGCTTAATGAACATGCATAGACTGAACTGCTGGAATGATTTTAGAAGTGCCTTAAATGTTGCCAATACTAAGCAATAGAAAACTATTAGTGCCATACAGCTATCTCAGTATTTGAGTTTCTATCTGCAACTGATTCTTGCCTATTACATCATGTAGAATTAATCTTAAATTTTGTAAGGAGGAGAACTATAAATATTCTCTTTACTTTTGCTCTTTCCCAAACATAATGACTCTTTCATGCTTTTAGAATTGGATAACAGGATTGCTCAATGCTCATTTGATCTAGAGTAGTAGATGCAATCAAATAATCACTAGTCCTATAAGTATCTTACATTTTCAAGGTGCAGCCTCCATGGTGAAACTGACTCTAAGTTAAAGATGTCTATGATTAAAATGCTATATTTAAATCCCTACTCGTTCTAGGGATTTACTCTCAACTAAAAATGGTACAATGTTGCAGTGTGCATAGCTTCTGCAATGCTTCATAAAGCTTAACTTCTAGAGAAAAAACTGTTGGATTCTATTTGGAAATATCCATTTAGATAAAGATTTGAATTGGCTACTACTACATTAATTTAGAAGGAAAATAATCCAAATTTGAATAAAACTAACATATCATTTTGCTTTAGTTTTACTTTAGCATACTTTGATCTATTGGCTATAACATCTGAGAAGAGAAGCAGTTGGGTGTGGTGCTGCTTGTGTGTGGGAAATAGGAAAGGAAGTATATGAAGCAAATTAAAGCAAATAGAGATACTATTCTCCAGCAGTAGGATTCATAAAAAGTAATACAATAGTTGGAGGAACAGTAGCAGAAGTAGTAGATGTAGGAGAGATGGAGTAGGGAGCAGTGAATACTAGCCTTTGAATGCTTGTTGTGTGTATTGCCTAGAAGTCTGTGTGGTTGTACTAGATCTCTTGGATTTTGAAGCCCAATGACTTGAACACACCTAAAAGAACCCATAATGAAATTCATAAAACAAAATATCAGACTATAAACCTCAATCCAATATACTTTAGAATAGATGGCTAGAGGAAAATGTTTCTAACACAATACATAAGTTGCAAAATTTACTTATTTTAGGCGGCTTTTAAATTAATGCAGATTGGACAGATTCTTACAGTGATTAGCCATAATAGTTAAGTTCGACCTTCATACTCAAAGCCAATCTCTCAATTATTAAGTTTTGGGAACAATACTTTGCAATGGGAAAAAAAACTGTCAGCTTTGCAGCTAAGTGCTGCTTCTCAGAAGCCTCTTATTTTTATATAATCCCAACCAAATATATTCAAGAGAAGATTTAGTCCAACCTGTTTCTGATGCCACTAATAGCCTCCCAAGTGTACCTAAAAGTAAAAAAAAAAGGTGGTGGTGGTGATATGAAAACAATATTTAGTTTCTATAGATGAAGGAGGAGGCAGTGGTGCTACTATCGGAGAACACAGCAAATTCAGGGTCTGATCAATATAAAAGAACAAAATGACCTCCAGATACAAATAGGCTGCCTTCTAAATCAATGCAATAATATACATTTAAAAAGAATTTTCCTGCACACGATACTAAAATGTTCCTAACTACAATGCTGCAGAAAAATGAAGTGAAGTATGATCTATGTAAACTTGTGATGATGCATTTGTAAGTGTTTCAGGTGCACATTGCTTACAAACATCAGTTCCCATCAAAGGCCTACCATGGTTGTTTTTGTTTTTCTTAGAAACAAAAACATTATTTAGGAGCAAAAATCATTCAGGTCCTCTCAAGTGTTGTTTGGTTGTGGGTAGGTATGCTGGGGAACCACCTATATCCAAGTGTGATATAATGGCACATTGGTATGTTTTCCATTCTGCCTCCACTTTCTAAAGGCCCCCTAAATAAAATCATCCTGGCCGATTTCGGATAACTCTTGAGTGAGACAGTCTGAACAGCTGCAGTGCTTCTTCCCAAAATAGTCATGTGGTTGATGAACGGGGACATTTATTGGAGTCAATCAATATAAAACTTGTCATGCTTTTGTTTTGATGAATTCTTCCATGGGTAAACGACCTCTCTGCCCTACAGCCTTTCTGGGGCCTTGTACATCCTCTGAAAGAGCGTGGAGGTGGAAGCTGGGGAAGCAAGTCCCTTGCGCACAATCTTGAAGCTTTTTTGCGAGTGGACAGGGCTGAGGACAGGGACCCTGACTAAACAGCTACCCTTCTGCGTCAGCCTATGTGCAGAGCAGAACGGCGCCCCAGGCCAGCGGCGCTTAATGGAATCACAAATCCAACCGTCTCGCATCTGAAGGACAAAAAAGACCATCACGAATGCAAAAGCGCGACGGCGCACCTGCAACCAGACGCAGCGAGTTGCTGGTACCTGAGCAAGGCCTGGCTGGTAATGCGCCATCATGCACCTCCTTTGAAGGTCTTTCAAGTTGGGGTCAGGGTGTCCCCTGTCCCCGCTACCGCCCCTCCCCTACACCAAGCTGCAGAGCAGGCCGAATCCATGGGAATCCCGCCACTTGTGTGCTTGGAGGCGAAGGCAGCCCGAGGGCGGAGGGACCTCCCCCGCTCGTCATAGAACCGGTGGAAGACTATAACAAATGGATCGCCATCGATTTCCCTGCGAGGACGCAGAGGCAAATCAAATAAGGGGAGGGAGAGAGGAAGATGAGGTAGACGGGTGTGGAGTGAGAATTAACAAAACCAACCATTCAGCTGACCTTCTTCCCCCTCTGGCTACGGAGGCGCTGGCACTTCTGCCCGTTCGCCCCTCGAGCCGCTCGTTGAGGTTTTGCTGAAAGGGTGAACGCGAGGTGAGAAGCGGGTTTAGCAACGAAAATATCCCGCTGAATCTTCAGCAAGAATATTCAGGATGGCAGTATACCTTTGGCTCTTTCTTGCTGCCTGGAGGAAGCGCTGCAATACGGCCACTCCTCCCGCCTGTCCGCAAGAAAGGAACCGGGAGAGCTTATTGGGAGACCGAGGCGTCCTTCGCCCCAAAGTTCCATGAGCCACTTCCAGAGCGCAGATCTGGGTAAGAAGGCCTCAGGGCTAAGGGGGGGCCTTGAGCCGGTGGAGAAACCAGTGGAGCAAGATTACCCAGAAAAGATAAGCATGTTTCCCCTAGAGGCGTGTTGTGGTAAAAAAAAAGTCAATATGGCGGTCATGAAGGCATGGTGGAAGCTCATTGATTAAGCTCAGGGAAAAACAGGCGGTGCCCTCCGCCATATTGATTTTTTTTTTTTACCATAACTTGCGGATGCTCCTTTCCCCACAGTTGGGGTTTAATAAAGGAGTGTTTTTCAACCTTGGCGATTTTAACAGGTGTAGATTTCAATTCCCAAATACTCCATCTAGCATGCCCCTAAAGAATTCTGGGAGTTGAAGTCCAGATTTCTTAAAATTGCCAAAATTGGAAAATACTATATTAGAAAGTTCCTTGTACCGTTTTATTTGTTTTACCATGTACGGAGTTGGATAAAAATGTCAAGATAGTTTCCAATGAAGCTGTACCCCCGAAGACAGCAATACACCAGAAGCTCGCCCTCCTTTCTTCCAGTCCGGACTCTTAGCCAAGTTCCAACTAGGGCCAATACCTATTTAGCTTAGGAGCTTATGCCAAGGCGATAGATTATAGCCACCTGCTGAGTCTTGCTTAGCACCTGCCACAACTGGTGTGAACCTCAGGTGTTTAACCCAACCACAGTACTTTTTCCCATTTCAGTGGCTGAGGGAAGAAGTGGAATCTCTTCTGTTCCCCAAAATAACAGCTTCTTGAGTGGCAATAGATGGAGAGAGACAACCAGTTCCCCCAAGACAGGGATAGGCAACCTTGGCTCTTTTATGACTTGTGGACTTCAACTCCCAGAATTCCTGAGCTGGCTCAGGAATTCTGGGAGTTGAAGTCCACGAGTCATAAAAGAGCCAAGGTTGCCTATCCCTGCCCCAAGAGACCCCGCTTTGCCGCCAGCAGCAAAGATTAAACAGCGGAGCAACATTGGAGCGCCCTTCGATTTCCTTTGCCCCAGAAGCAGAGCCAGTTCTTCCTGGAGGGTAATCGGGGAAAGGTCTCCTCTGTGTTCGTGTGTGGGGGTGAATTCCGCGATCGAGATTTGTGTCTGGCAGCAGCGAAATGCGCAGGTGGATTCGCTTCTCGGAGCCGCGGCAACTGGTTTTGCATCCAACTGAGCATCCCGGCACACGCGCCACCTGTCGGGTCCGGCGAGACGTCTCTCACCTGGGCCAGGAGGAGACGGCGCGGGCATCCCGGTCGCCCCGGACCTGAGCGCTTTAGCTCCGCCTCTCCTCCGCCAAAAGGGGCTTCTCCGCCCGGAAAGATGAATTCTCCGGTCGTTTTCTCTGTGCGGTAGGAAAACCAGTGGCCACGCTGTTCAGAGAATCTGTAAGAAGCTTGTAACTTCAAGGGGTGTTAAACAGCCCGCAAAAAGTGCGGGTGGCGAGGCAGGAGAGGCAACGGAGGCAACGGCGAGAGGGCAACGCTTGTACCTTGGGGAGCCTTCTTTCGCCCCTCCCCCCCTCCGCCTGGCTCGCTCGCTGACTTGCTGCGTCCCCCGTACTGCTCCGCCCCGCCCCTTCTCGCCTCGCCTGCTTCCTCCAGCCGGCCTAGGGCTATTAAGGCTTCCCTCCCGCCCAGAGCGCTTGGGAAAGCCTGCAAAGCTGCAGACCGGGTTAGTCCATGGGAATCTGGCCACTTGCGCGCCTTGCAGCCGGGAGGGGGGCTGCGCTTCCTTTACAAAAAGAGACACAATTAAGCAAAATGCTCAATGAACATTATAAATGATGGGCAATCGCTCTGCAGATTGCCTAGCAAATCAAATTATATATGGTTGCTCACGGGTGATTTCCAGGCGCTTTACAAGGCAAACAGGTATCTTTTTGTACGTTTGCCTTTTCGCCATCTTCTCTCGCTCCCCCCCCCCCGCCGCCACCCCCCGCGCATCGCACCACCCAAACTCGGCTTTTAAGAAAGAAGACAAAGTCACCCCAGACGAGCAAAAGGGCTTGAAAGCAGGTCTTTAGCTATTCAGAAGCTCCCCCCGCCGCCAGCCGCTCAGTCCCACTTTTGTTAGCTTCTGGATTTCACACGAGCCCGGGAGGTAAAGGGGAGCAATGGGGGAAGGCGACACTTTTTATACTGTTTTCTTGTAAATTGGACCAAGAGTTGGCTTCGCGAACCCGTAGGCACCTGCTCCCCAAGACCAAAGGGCTCGCCTGGATTTCCATAAAGAGGGATGGTGCTAAATTTGAGCGCACAATGAGCTGCAAAAAAAGAGGCACTTTCAAAGGAACCCAGAAAGGCGTCGAAGATCAATGGCGAGTCAACAAAACCAAACAAAACCTGTGTGAGTGTATTTTGGGGGTGGGGCGGGGGGAGAGAGGCAGACTGTAAAGAAAGTGAGGCTTGGCTGAGCTGGTTGGGAAACAACCTGCGCTCGGAGAACCGCGCCAAAGCTCCTGACACATCACTCCGAGGGGACACTCAGCCCGGGCGTCTCGGGCCATGGGAAAGCGGAGCGGGCTGTTTCTCAGCCTCGGCTTCAGATTTTAGTTCATAAGTTTTCTTTCCGCCATCGTTCAGCAGCAGCCCTTATGTGCAAGGAAAGAAGTCCAAACTCCAAAATCTCTGAAACTACAAAGAATGACTGAGATCTTGAGTGTTCCGGCAGGAGGGCAGAATCCCCACAGGCGAGAAAACCAGCAGGTTTCAAGAACTACAGTAGGACAGCTGCCCTTTCAAGCCCAATGCTGGCGGCCTTGAACAAAAATCAGACCATCCCTCAGGAAACCAGCCCCCGGAACTCATTGCTACAGAGTGCTGTAGTAGCCAGTAGAAGTGTGTAAGATGTCGAATATTATATATGCCTAAATAAATTTTAAGTCTATTGTTATTGTAGCTATATGCACACTCATAAAAAAGAGGGTCTCAATGATCTTCTAAATAGCTCAAGTATAAACATTTGAGTCATTATTTTTTGAACCTTATGTACACCTAATTAGACATAACAGTATTTAAACCAATGAGTCACACTACCCCAAGTCTTTCTGTGCTGCCTCATCCTGAGAGGATTGAGCAAAAAACATTGAGAATGTATACCAGGAATATATATTCCCAATGGGGTTATCCAAGACTTGAAGGTCATCCCAGATTCTCAGCTAAAGCAACAGCCCTCATTTTGGGCAGCAGAGATATACAGTAGGAAGATGCTGGGGATCCACTGTCAAAGGCATCATTTTGCATTGTGCAGAACCATTCCTGTCTTTTATCAAGAAAAGCACGGGTAAATAGATAATAGATGCCTATGAAAGTTGAGAGTTGATATCAAGTTGATAACAACTATCAATCAAATCACTAAAAAATATCCTCCCTTTTATGACCCTGTAATCCCTTACTTCAGGGTAGAGTGGGATGGTTAGATGGAGCTGAGCATTTACTGAGACTGTTAAAAAAAGAAAAGGCTATATATTATATGCAGGTGGTCTTCGACTTACAACCACAATTGGGACCAGAACTTTCATTGCTATGCAAGGTAATTGTTAAGTGAACCTTGCCTGATTCTATGATTTTTTTTCTGTCACAGTTATTAAGAGAATCATTGGAGTTGTTAAGTGGATTGTGCAGTTATTAAGCGAATTCAGCTTTCCCCATGACTTTGCTTGCTGGAAGCTGGTTGGGAAGGTTGCAAGTGGCAATTGCATGACAGACACACACACACACACACACACACACATGGATGCTGCAACTGTTGTAAATATGTAAATATGCCAGTTGCCAAACAGCTGAATCTTGATCATGTGACTGTAGGGATGCTCTGATGGTCATAAATGTGAGGGCCAGACATAAGTCACTTTTTTTCAATGACACTGTAATTTTGAATGGTTGCTAAATTAATAGCTATAAGTTGAGGACTCCCAGTAGTTGGGATGGCCAACATATCATTTGGCAAAAGGGACAGAGTGGCTGAGGAGATATATTGCATTATAATAATCACCTGAATGATGGTTTGTTAAACAAACTACAATTGCCAGGGTTCATAGATTATGCTAGGCTGGATATTATTGTATAATAATATTATACTGCATTAAGCAACAATGTATGTAACATGATGAGTTAGCCAGAGCTGTGAATCAAACCAACCTTTTTGATTGCTGAAAGAGATGAAGCAAAATTAGTATCAACTTTATAGGTTACTGACTACTTCATAGACATAAACCTGGTCTATGAGGAATGCAGTTAATTCAAATGCCATGTAAGGGGTATGAAGGTATCACTAATCTGTACTAATTTGTTAGCACACATCACTAATCTGCATTTCTTCAATCATTCATTTGAATATCCAGAGCAGAGTTCTGATAGCTTAATGTTTTTATTCTAGGACAGTATCTCTCCAGTACTGGATATAGAAAATAACTCCAAATATGCACCTCTCTCCTTTGCAGCAATTTGCCTCTAGTGAGCAAATGCAAATTATGTTATTTACCAGGAATGTTTAAAAGTGCTGTATAGTTCAGGGATGCACAGGGACACTGAAGATTGGCTGCTATCTTTTCTGCAATGAGACTTAGGGCAGATCACACAAAAGAATGTACAGTTTGCCTGTCATTCATTACACTGTAAACTTCCTAGAACAGCCTAGGGACATACTGAATTAATGGAATGAATGCAGTGTATGTCCAGAGTCAGTTATACTGCATATAATGCAGCCCTTCCTTTTCATAAACAGCATATTCAATTAGAATACCATGAAAGCTGGAATTTTTCCCAATCCAAAGCTAATCTTCAATGCAACATATGGGTGAGCATGTGAGAGTAGAGTATGGAGGTTAAGTTATGGGTGGGTGGATTGATAGGCTATTTTCCAGGGGAAGTGGGTTTCCCATGCCACAAGTAGACAATTTACTCTTTGGTCTATGTCATCTTGCTATAATATACTGACATTCATTTCCAGGCTCTATCAATATGCTGTCAGAAGTAAGTCTTCATCCTGGTTCATCCAAGCCGGGGATAAATAAGCAACATGACGACTGCTTTGGGAAGAAGGTTACAGTTTATTGAAGAAGCAGAAAGATGGTCCTTGCAGGAAAAAGCAGAGGAGAGGAAAGAGGAGTTGAGCACATGGGCAGTAGGTTTTTATACCCCCTCTAGCCTTTTGTTTGGAATAGTTTCCTGTTCCTGTGGCATGAACCTTGAGGCTATTTCTGAGTGTTTTTCTAGGCCTTGATATCTGTGGTTTAATCCTATTATCATATCCTGCTTCCCAAGTGATGGGGCTAATGACTCCTAGAGTTTGGGTGGGGCATACAGATTTTCTCTTTGTCTTCTTGATTGCTCTGGCTTCAACTTTCTGATGGTTTTATATCTGCACTTGTATGGGCCTAGCTCTTGCTTGGGGCAAAGATATAGTTTTGGGGCCAGGTTTGGTTTTAAAAAATCCTTTTGAGGAAAATATATTTTTCTGCCCTTTTAATATTTCCTTCTCTGGGCTAACTTCCCTCAATCTCCGCTTTGTGCCTTAAGTGTGAGAATGTCACACTTATTGGCACAACATTAAAATTGATCTGGTCAGGGAGACTTGGTAGGCAAGCTTTTAAACTGTTAAGCCAAAAAAAAAAAAAAAAAAAGACATTATTGGAGGCAGCAGAAAAAGATCCCTTTAGTGGCTCCCAAAAAGGGAGCTTACACCCATAAAGTTCTAAAAGTCAGGGCAAAAATTTTGTTAGGTGGAAAAGAAATTTATAGTGTCCAATATTCTGTGCCAATCATTTTCAAATGTTGGATGTCACTTTTAGTTTCCAGTCAGGTTTGCATACCTCCCAAAATTCTTCACAGCCATGGCTGGAATTTTTCCCAGTCCAAAGCTAATCTTCAATGCAACATATGGGTGAGCATATGAGAGCAGAGTATGGAGGTTAAGTTATGGGTGGGTGGATTGATAGGCTATTTTCCAGGGGGAGAGGATTTCCCATGCCACAAGTAGGCGATTTACTCTTTGGTCTATGTCATCTTGCTATAACATACTGACAGTCATCTCCAGGCTCTATCAATATGCTTACCAAGAGCTTTGAGGAGGATAGGAATTACCCAATGCCACATGTCTCCGATTGCTAGGATGAGTAGCACTATGGTGGATTTAATGCTGATTGGTTCTCTTTTGTCCTCTCATGCTGTTGTTTGGGTGGGGCTGCACCTGCTCATGTAGCAACAGGCCTCGGATACTGGAGTGAGCTTTCTGAACTGGCATATGAAGCTGCAAGAAAGGATGTGAATCTAGTCCTCTTTGTATGCTGCTAGTGCACTGTGGATGCTGCACAGGGCTGTACAGCTTGTGTCCTAATTTATTATCCTTCTGCTGTGTATTTCTCACACTGAGTCTCCCTTCCCTCTTGGAATGCTGCCATGGTAGTTTGGCATCATGCAAGGTAAGTAGTTCCCACTGGAAACATTGTATACTATATCCATCTAAGATCGAGTCAAGAGTGTAATCTTCATCACTTTTCAAACTGGTATTTCATATTAGATAGTGAAATGTTTAAGAGATTGAATATGCTTAAAGAATATGCATTTAAAGAAATAGCAGACAGGTTTTTCAAACTATTCGATATGGACAAGAGAGGCAATTTGATTTAGATTGGAACTGATGCCAAATTTGTAACTGACTCAAATTTACAAGCAAGAATTAGAATAAGACAATTAAATTGCTAACTGAGTTATAGCCCAGATGATGTACTCATAGCCAAAGAAAATGTGGCTGGCCGTTAAACTAATAATCTACTCATAAGATTGTTCTAACATAAGATCTATAGTGGTTAAATGATAGATTGGGGGATCCTCAGTGAGTGATGGAGCTTACAGAAAGTCTCTGGACATGCACCTATTTCTTGGCCCAGTTTAATGCCAAGCATCATGAGGATAAAATAAGTATGGGTAGTCCTCATTTAATGACTACAATTGGAACCAGCAACTTGGTCATTACGTGAAACTGTCACTAAACGAAACTACAGTTGTGCTTATGATCTTCAACTTTCCTTTGCTTTACAGACCAGTGAAGGTTGAAGTATGAAAACAGGATGCAAAGTCACATTTTTATTACTGTGAGTGGTCACTATCTGAGGCACTCATTAAATGAGGACTACCTGTAGAAACTTTCCATCTGAATCACCTGATTTCCTAGCAGAAACTGAAATATAAATTATAAATCAACCAAACTGTCTTCTATTTTAGAGTAGAAATACAAGAGTGAAGTGAAGAATCTATTTGACATTGTTGATTGTTCCTGCAATTATTCCCAAGACTGATTAATCATCAAAATCTATAACTGTAAAAAGATAATACTGGTAATAAAATCTTCTGAACCAGATTATCAGAACAGCATCCCAGTTAATAGTTGCTTCTGGATTTCATTTATTTATTAAATTTATATGCCGCTAATTTTGCAGTCTGATAATTGTTAAATATTTATATTTTTTAGGGTCCTATGGCTACTCACATTGCTAAATGTGCTTCTTTTTTATATCCTTTACATTGGTATTATGAACAAATTTTCTTTGCACCACACACATTTATTATGTCTTTGCTAATTTACCATGGTACACTGATACTTTTCTAACACATCTACAGATCTTAATTATCATTATTAGAGCACAAAATTTCTATTACAGTATTGTTTGTAATCCCTTTACTTGTTCAGAATTGTTTATACTAGCTGGGTTCACACAACACACTAGGCTAAAAAGTTATTTGCTTGATATAGGTTAGCATGATGTATTGACACAGTCGTTAAAGTTTGTAAATTATGATTTATGGAGCAGATTCTTTAAGAGCAAATCATAATTCTTTCTTTAAAAAACAGTGTTTTGACCTTGCATAACAACTCAGCCAATGACGGAGAATAGATTCCTACAGCTTCAGAGGGAAATTGTAATTTTTTTCCAGCCCTAGGAGGTATCATTTCACCTTCAACCATAGAGATTCACTAAGTGACTTTGGATCAGTCTCTTTCATCCCAGTCTACAGAAATAAAGGAGTCACATGTAAGGTACTTTAAGTTCCTGGATGAAAGTTGAGATAGAAATCTAACAGAGAAAAATCAAACATATTTTGTAAATTTCTGTTCCACTGCCATCTGAGTTTGTCATTGATTGAAATTTATGCAGAGATTTAAGAGACAAGAACTAGAATCATATAATTCTATTTTTCTTCTTTGAAGGAGCTTGGATAATTTGATTCCTTTCTCCTCAGAAGACTATCTGTTGGACAATTTGTACAACAGACAGTATCTTTACCCAGTTTCTAAAATCAAAGTTAAGATTTGGAATAATCTATTGTAGACTATCTGTTTGACTCAAATGTTGTATCAATTAAAAAAATTAGTCTTCTTCAGATCAATTTTTTGGGAGGACCCAATTTGAGCTGGATCAATTTGCATACTTAAAAAACAAACATTCATAGTACATATCATCCAAGTTGCCTTGGATTATTTTCTGAATCAAATTGATTTGTGAATTTGATTTATCAAATTCATTTTAATTTAAAATTTGTTCCAATAAATTTGGACTCTGATATATTTGTATACCTACTATGTAGGTATTCCATTACTGTAGTACAAAAAGGTGACAAAGTTGTCTAAGGCTAAACCTATTCTCTGGTGCCATCTTGTGTTAATTCTTCAACATTTTTCCTATTGAGCCTTATGTGAAACCTCAGCTACCCTGCTGTACTTCAGATTTCCTATGGTAACACTATAAATTTGCACACAACTTGGAAAACCTGATAGAAATTCTTAACAAATGTCCTAGTTTGGTTCCAGCCTGCCTGCAAAGCTCCCATGTTATTGATTTATGTTTGATATATTTTGTGAAGGTTGATTTATACTTTGGAAAATATCTAAGGTATAAACCTGTATAGTATATATGAATTGATATATATTAATACCAATATATAATCTTTTCAATTCTTTGAAACATCTTGTAATAATTTATAGGAACCTTATAGGTAAAATTACAGCAAATATGTAGATAAAATTACAGCAAATATGTGGATAAAATTAAAGCAGATATATCTGCTGCAAAACTGTATTGTTGTAAAAACATTTAATTCCAGTTTTTACTTTTGATTATTAAAATAATTTTTACAAGTGCAATAAAAGTCAAGTATTACATTATATCATGCCATAAGAACAGATGGTTTGTAGCTTAGCCTTCCACCTTATGCTCTATTTGCAGGACTCCTACAATTTAATCTGTTTTATGATATGGAAGGTACTTTTGTCATATGAATGAATAGAAAAACAAATGGTGTTAACAAAAAAGTTTATATTTGATGTTGAAACTGATATCAGTTAAATCTGTATCAATTATAAAAGGATAAGGGAGATTTGAGGTGCCATAACAAATGCTGTTCCTCAGCAATATCTCCTCATTAAAAATACAGAGGGATCTTACTTCAATCTCAGCTTCCAGCTGAAATGTTTTAAATTTCAACGGCTGTGACTTCTCTCAAGCCACTCATGACTTTACTGGTTAAACCCACCACCACACCAAACATACACTTTTTGTATACTATATAAAGTGGTGTTTCTCCTAACAAGGAGTTATTCTTCTAAAATCCTATTTACATCTTTTTGAATCAAATTTAAGATGCATAAAAAAGACACCTGCATTTGAATTTTGGATTTATGCATTTTATTTCCATGCAGTGAATTATTGTACCTAATGATGAAAAGGTAATTATCAACAAAAGCAACTCTTTTGCAAATAATAACCTGCATTTCCATTGGATTCAATGGAAGCATGCCTAGGTGAAGGACCTCTGTGTGCATATAAAAAGGGCTCCCAGCATTCTACAGGAAACCAGCTACATGAAAGGATGTATTCCAGCATGGATTAAATATAACATAATTTGCATCAATAGCTTGGCATTGGCTGTATACATGCTAATTCATTAGATGCAGTATACGTGCAAGAAGCAGACACATTAAAAGCTGGCACCAGGTTCTCAATTTATTTTCAAGGTAGGCCTATGAAGTAAAAGAGATCTGAGTATTAGAGCACTATCAATTCATAAGATATAATCCTGACTGGCTGGAGATTGGTTTAAATGTTAATGAAACACTTTTGATGCAGAATTTCTGCCCAGATGGCTTGAGACCATCGCTGAACACATGGCCCAGATGGGCATCACAGTGCAAAAGAAGAGATTTTACTGCAGCTTTAGCTTCATGAATTAAAACATATCTGCATAAATTATACAAACGGATTTCATAGCCAATGGGGCCAATTAAGCAAGCAATTGGCAAATAACTACTAGCATTTTCCATTAACACTATCAACTCCATGAGGCCTCAATATTTCTGAGCCTCTAAATATAGCAGGAATGAAATGGGAACATTCCTTATATTCTGTGGAGCGATCTTTGGTTGAAAAAAAGGGGGCTTTCTTTAGCAAAAATTATTTTGCTTAAGGAAACCACTTTATAATAAATTCCAAATATGAAGCCAACTAGAAATTCATGTTCCATCTTTGAATCTCATTGTTAAATTAACAGCATTTGGAAATATGCTTCTGTTGATTCTAGGTAAACCCATAGGGAAGATCGCTAAATTTACCATTCATTTTTGTAATATTGATATGACTCTTTCCAATTTTAATTAGACTATAGGCATATTAACTTAGATTAAATCCCACTGAATTTATGGAACTACTAAGTATGCAGAATAATGTGGGCCAATGCTATTTCATATCTGAAAGTAATCTTATTCAATTATCAGGAATTTAGAAATAAAAGAAATATAGCCTTCACATATTATTTTAGTTCATTGCACAGTCAGCTAGATTTTCAGTTTGAATTTGGCATATAATAGGTTCACTTATCAAGTTCTTCCCCAAGACTTAGGAGAGGCAAATGATGATCTTTGATGATGTTAAAGGTATTGTCGCAGAATCTAAGCTTTTCCAAGTAAAGCTGGTTTTTGTAATTGGTGATTTTGTCAATACCAAAGGTGTTCAAGTGGTGCTCCAGTTGTTTTTGTGCCTATTACAATTGATGCTACCTTGCTTTTTTTTGCTGTAGTCATTCTATTTCTGCTGGTAGGTCTTTGTATTTTGTTATCTTCTCCAGTTCTCTCTCTTCTGTTCTGCTGTCTCTAGATAAAGCCATATGCATGATCCAAATATTTTGTCTTTCTTATCGACAATTGTTAAGTCTGGGGTATTATGTGGCAGATGCCTATCTGTTTGAATTCTAAAGTCCCAGAGTACTTTAGCTTCTTCATTTTTTATCACTTTCTCTATTTTATAGTCCCACCAATTCTTCCTTGTAAGCAAGTAGTATTTCTTGCAGATTTTCCAATGCACCATTGTTGCCACTTTTGTCATGTTGTTGTTTATAGCCAGTCTGTGCAATCTTCTTGCAGCAGTGAGCCAGATGGTCCACTGTTTCTTCAGGACTTTTTTCAGTATTATTATGCAGTCCAAAATTGATTCTAGAAGTTGGTACACAAGAATTCATTTCAAAATATGCTGACAGCACTTTCAAAGAATTAAAATTGTGCAAAAGAAAAGATATAGCCAAAAGATAGTTCCTAGATGAAATATATCCATTATATTTAAACATCATTCCAATTTTTTAATATCTGCAAAAGTAGCTGTTTACAAATAACTCCAGTGTCATTTGATCCTAGTAAATAGATACAAAAGTTGTTTTTTAATTTTATGCATCCTGCAGACTTCTGGGGGGGAAAAGGCTGCAATTCTGTGTTAGAATCATGCTCTGTTTTTGAGCTAATTTAGAACGGAAAACTAAATATTAATGGGGTTAATACAGATCAAGAAGGAACTGGACTACTTAATGCATTCTTCCCCGTTTCAGAAAAAAATTAAGGCTAGAGAGAACTGATTAGGCTTGTAAAATGAATTACAGAAAAGAATCATAACCACCTCTCTCATAGTGTTTGTATGATATTGAACTCACTTCCACTTCTGCAGTCTACATGGTAAGATAGATAAACGATAGATGGCTAGACAAACAGGCAGGCAGGCAGGCAGACAGATTTTTTTAAAAAAAGAGCTGGTTTGGTCTAGTGGTTAAAGTGCTAGCCAAAAATTGGGAGACTATGAGTTCTAGTCCTATCTTAGGTATGAAAAACCAGCTATATGACTTTGGCCCAGTCACTCTCTCCAATCAATCTCATAGGGTTCTTGTTGTGGGAAAAATAGGAGGAGGAAGGGGTATTAGGTATGTTCGCCTGCCCTGAGTTATGCATAAAAATAATAAGGGTGGGGTAAAAATCTAATACATAAATAAAATAAAAACTTCTATAACAACTGTGATCTCCATGGATTTCTTTAGTACCGTATCATGACAGTTTATTGTGTTGATTAACTTTCAGAGACCTTTTTAATAAAAAGGCTAAATAGACACAATCCCAGCATACAATGAATCAGTAAATATTATTTCCAATCAATAAATATTGGGTTTAACTTGTTTCTAAATCCTATATTAGCTCAATATTTTTCAACCTCAGCAAGATGTCAACTCAAGTTGGCTGGGGGAATTCTGGGAGTTGAAGTCCACTTATCTTAAAGTCGCTGGCATTGGGAAACATTAGCTTAGCTGACTTTAGGATACCCATCAATAGACATTGACTTAAGTACTTGTACCAGGTTGACCAAAAGATAAATAATAGTTCTCCAGCATGATTGAATCCAAAATGGGTTGTCTTAATCTTCCTGCTCCAATAAGACTAAGTCTGAAGTATAGATACGCCTCTGCTGTGCCATAGCACCCCAATTTTCGACTTAGTCTCTTGCTCCTCAGACGCATTTCTCCAGATTACAAATTGTTTAACTAGCCTTAGAAATTATTTCCCCCTTTTTTGCTGGGAAGGTCCTACCTGGTCTTCCCTGCAACTTGCTAACAGCTTCCCCTTCCTTCGACTCCTCTTCGAAGATATCAGCTGGATTCTCCATCTGCCCTGCAGCCTACAGGCTTGCCTTCCAGCCGATCTCGTTAGGCTCCTCATGAGTCAACAAGGCTCTTGTGAGCTCAATCGGTCCAGGGAGCCAGGGCACCGAATGCCAGCTGATCGGCGGAGGACCGCCTAATTGCCTTCCGGCAGCCAGCTGATCATCGCAGAGTCGGCGAAGGCAACTGATTGTCGTAGGCCTTTCTGATCATCGGAGGCCTCCCTAAACAACCGGAGGCTTCCAACAGCCTGCTGATCATCGCAGCATTGGCGGAGGCAACGGATCGTCGGAGGCCTCCCTGATCGTCGGAGGCCTCCCTAAGCAACTGGAGGCTCGCCGGAGGTCCGGATCAGCATGAAAGCAGCACGACAGCCAGCTGATCGTCAGAGCCTTAACAGCTCCATTGGAGGCTTCCCGGCAGGTCAGGAAACAGCAAAGGCTCGATTCTTCGCTCTTTGAGAAGCCCAGCACTTCCTACAGGAACCAGGGCTCGTCCATAGAGGCCTTAGCTAGGCTGATTCACAGTCTCAGAGGCAGATTGACCATTATTTTGGCGCGCTTTGCTTGCATCTGCCATTTTGTTTGTAGCCTCCATTTTGTTTTCGGGCCTACATCATTGCTGACAAGTTTCAGCCTGGGGAGGGCAAGTTCATCCCTACAAGGACGCACTGCCTATTCAGCTGACCACCACCCCCACCACCCCTCGCCTGGGTGCAACTCTTCATCCGGTTTGGGTCTTCAGTGGCTGATTACAATGCTTGAGGGGGGGCGCTTCACCACTGGATCGATCCTTCAGAGGCCTGTTACCTCAGCCATTGGATGGTAAGTAGTGACAGTTAAAGGATATAAATATAGGAGTAATATGGTTTTTTTTCCCAATAGTTATGACAGATAATTCCCTACCCTCATCCTTAAGGGACGCCACAGAGCCCCCCACCAAAAAGGAAGCACAAGACCTCTACTGAGGCGACGGGGAGGAACACATTGAGGCCCAGAACACAGTCCTCCAAGAAGCCTAAGGCAGGTAGCAGAGAGAACACTACCCTTCATCAGACTTGGGCAGAGGATTCTTCAAGGACAACTACTCTAGGGCCTATGGACACCATTATACCTGGAGGGTTCATATTTGAGCCCGTCTGCCCACTGTAATTCAGCCCCAGGGGTTTGGTCCCTACCTAGGAAAGTGGCGCAGACTGAACCTAATGTGTCAGCCTTGGACTTAGGAGCACAGGGCCACCCTTACACCCACTGCAGCAGGACTTTGCCCCCCTGAGGCTCAGCCATTAGGACCGGAGCAACTTCAGCCTATGATAGCTCAATTGGCCTTTGCCCAATTCATTTCCTCTTCGGTCTCCCCTCCTCAAGCCCCCACCATACCTCCACATCCCTACGTCGCCCTGAATCACTTGACCTTACAGAGGACATTTCTTCGGAACGGAGTCGGCTGACTACGACACTTCAGGCCTGATCCTGTCGGATGATTAGGGTACCTCAACATCAGATCAGCTCCACCTGCCAGTCTCTTTGATCATTCCCACCCGGTACAGGAGACCCCAGTTCCTTCTACCTCGAAGGGCCCCAATCCACTGTATGCTGAACCGATGGCACCAAAGAAGCATGTCCCTTGTCCCCCGTTCTTCTGCAACACAGTGCAGAAGCAGTGAGATAACCTGGGTTCTATTCCCACTCTGGGATCTACAGAGAAAAATTTGTTCAGTGTGGCTCCCTCCTTTGCCTCCTTGTTGGAGGTTCCTCAAGTTGATGAGCCTCTGAATTCTCTGTTTTCATGTAAATATCCCAGGGGACATAACCGAGGTGCTTAAGGCAGAGGACAAAAAGATTGAAGCTGCCTTGCACAGATCACATCAGGCATCGGCCTGGGCGATCAAGGCCTCCACATCCATGGCCTTCTTTGCTAGGGCTTCAGTACTGTGGCTGTGTGAACTCCAGGACATAATTTCCCCTGACCAGATTCGCGTTCATCAAAACTTGGGTAAGTTGGTGGCCACATCCCAGTACATGGCTGATGCCTCCCTATATGCCACCAGATACTCTTCACGGGCCATAGTGGCAGACATTTCAGCCCACAGGCTTCTGTGGCTTAAGAACTGGCAGGCAGACCTCAAAGCAAAGTGGCGCCTCGCTACCAAACCGTATGTGGGGGGCATCTTTTGGTGCGGCCCTAGATCCTTACCTGGTAGAGGGCAAGCGCAAGACTCTCGTTAACACCACTAAAAAGGGAGATAAGTGCTCAGGGTCTGGGCCATCTCAGAACTACTATCATAGGCAGTCCTTTCGCCCAGCCTCACACTGGGACTGGGTCCAGGTGGCTCGTTCCTTCTACCAGAGGCCAGAGCGACAGCAGGACCATTCCACACCCAGATCCCATCCATGGTTCCAGGGCAAGCGGCCCGTTCGAGGCTCAGGAGGACGTTCCTTCAAGCAAGGCAAGTGACTCCTTGGACACCCTTCCCATAGGAGGCCGGCTGTCCCTTTACTCTGACATATGGGCAGCCACCACCACTGACTCATGGGTCTTAAATACCATATCACAGGGCCTGAGGCTGGAGTTTTGCTCTAGCCCACCGGATTGATTCCGGACTTGTCCCACCCTCACGAACATAAACAGAGCGGCACTCATGTCAGAGGCCATTTCTCACCTGTTGCAGATACGGGCCATAGAACCAGTGCTGCAAGATCAGGAAAGACAGAGGTTCTACTCAACTCTGTTCATCGTTCCCAGGTCTTCGGGGAGTTGGAGGACAATCCTTGATTTGAAAAGGCTAAATTACTATCTGATGTACAGGAAGTTCAAGATGCAGTGGCTACAATCAATCATGGCCAGCATCCAAAAAAGGGACTTCCTTCAATAGACTTGACTGAGACATATTTACATATTCCTATTCTCCCTGGGCATCGCAAATTTCTCAGGTTTTGCTATGCCCACCAGCACTACCAGTATAGGGCCTTAACATTTGGCCTTTCCGCAGCCCCCAGAGTATTTATGAAGATACTGGCAGTGCTGGCCAGCCACCTGAGTCAGGCCCCAATCAGAGTCCAGTGTTATCTGGATGATATATTAATACAGTCCTCCTCTTTCCAGAGGGCCCAGTCAGACCTCGCCCTCGCTGTCAGAACCTTCCAAGAGCACGGGTTTTCTATCAATTTCCAGAAAAGCCATATTGTACCCTCAACCCAGCTCCTACACACTTAGGGGCAATCATAGACACTAGCAATTGCACGGTCTATTTGTCACGGGACAGCATTCGTGCCCTTGTACATCGGATACGGAGGGACAAGGTAGTCACTTTAGCCTTGTTATTGCAACTCCTGGGGAAGATGGTAGAGTACAGATTGTTCCATAGGCACGCCTTCATGCCCAGGAACTGCAGTAGCTTCTTCCATTTCAGAGGCTACGCATCAGCGCTTCCAGCCAGAAGGTTCGAGTTCCGCAGGCGGCGTTGAACTCCCTTCGATGGTGGGCTTCTCCAGCACTGTCACGGGGCACAGAATTCAGAGAACCAGCCAGAATCACCCTCACCACGGACGCCAGCCTATTCGGCTGGGGGGCACACCTCCAGTTGCATTGGGCTCAGGGTCAGTGGTCCCGGGAGGATTTGAAAAACAATATAAACTGGCTGGAACTCAGGGCCATACATCTGGCCCTACAACATTTCTGCAGCATAGTAGCGGGACAGCATCTCTTGGTACTCACTTACAACATTGCTGCCAAGGCCCACGTCAACAGACGGGGGAACAAGGTCCAGACCTCTCATGCAGGAGGCCCAATTGTTGGAGTTTTTGGGTGGAATTGAATCTTGCTTCCGTTAGAGCAGAGCACATTTCTGGAGTGACCAATCAACAGGCGGACTCACTAAGCAGAGCCACTGTGGACCATGCCAAATGGCGACTGGACCTGGGAGTATTCAGGGAGATCGTGAACAGGTTTGGTTCTTCAACCTTAGACCTTTTTGCTTCCCCAACCAACTCCCAACTCCCGAGATTCTTTTCCAGGTTCCCGTCTCTGACAGCAGGGGGACAGATGCCCTCCGCAGCCCCTGGCCCAGGGAACTGCTTTATGCCTTTCCTCCCTTGCCACTCCTTCCCGTTACAATCCGCAAGACCTTGCACAAACAAGAACTCTTATTGGTTCACTCTGTCCGGGGTTCGAGCCCTATAAAAGGCCTGCATGCCTTTTGCATTTTGCTTGGAGTTATAATAATAATAATAATAGTAAAGTTGGAAGGGACCTTGGAGGTCATCTAGTCCAACCCCCTGCTCGGGCAGGAAACCCTACACCATTTCGGACAAATGACTGTCCAGTCTCTTCTTAAAGACTTCCAGTGCTGGAGCATTTACTGCTTCTGGAGGCAAGCTGTTCCACTGATTAATTGTTCTAACTGTCAGGAAGTTTCTCCTTAGTTCTAGGTTACTTCTCTCCTTGATTAGTTTCCACCCGTTGCTTCTTGTCCTGCCTTCAGGTGCTTTGGAGAATAGCTTAATTCCCTCTTCTTTATGGCAGCCCCTGAGATATTGGAACACTGCTATCATGTCCCCCCTTGTCCTTCTCTTCGTTAAACTAGACATACCCAATTCTAGCAACCGTCCCTTATATGTTTTAGCAGAGATCCTCCTGATTGCATCACATTGGCCAGACGACCATGGTTCGCCGACCTGATGGAGCTCTCCGTCCCCACTCCAGCAGGTCGTATTTCCCTCAGGGAATTCCAGCACCCGGATCCGCAGTGGCTCCAGCTAACCATTTGGCACTTAAGAGGCGGGCCTTAAGCCAAGACTCATATTCGTTGAGGGTGATAGCCATGATTCAACAATCCAGGCACCCCTCGATGAATAGGATATATGATGCCACATGGAGGAGTTTCTGCACTTGGTGCTCAGGTCATAAAGTGGAGCTCTTGGGTATCTCTGTTCCAATTGTGTTGGAATTTCTGATGGATGGGCTAGAAAAGGGACTATCCCCAAACACCATCCGTAGACAGGTCGCAGCTCTTGCTACGGTACTCATGGGTGACAATGCCACTCCTCTGACACACCATCCCAAGGTCCGTTCCTTTTGGAAGGAGCAACCAACACCAAGCCACCAATGGTGCATCGATACCCTTCGTGGACCTTCACCAGGTCTTACAGGCATTCATTTCACCTCCCTTCGAGCCTATTGCCACATGTTCAATTAAACTGTTATCTATAAAAGTGCCATTCCTTGTGGCGGTCACATTGGTCAGACGTATTTCGCAACTGGCCGCTCTTTCCATCAGAGAGGACCTGTGCATTTTCCATCCAGACAGAGTAACCCTCAGACTAGACCCTTCCTTTATTCCTAAGGTAAATTCCTTGTACCATAGGTTCCAGGAGGTGGTTTTACCAGATTTCTGTCCTAACCCGTCCCATGACCTTGAGAAGTAGTGGAACACACTTGACATTCGCAGGGCTCTGCAACATTACATTAAACGGACTTTGGCCTTCCGTAGATCTGAAGCATTGTTTCTATCCTTCCAACCTTCATCCATGGGCCAGAAGGTCTCATCCTCAACAATAGGGAGATGGCTTAGGGCCTGCATCGCCCTAGCATACACTGACAGTTCCTAGAAATATCACGGCCCATTTCACCCAGGGTGCCGCTACTTTGGCAGCTTGGTCGACCCAGGCATCTATAGGAGAGATTTGCAGGGCGACTACATGGCCCTCGTCCTTGTCCGTCACTATAAGATTGGCAAATATGCCTCTTGAGATGCCTCCTTTGGTCGCAGGGTGTTGCACATGTATTGTCATCTAGCAGGACCTAGGCCCAAACTACTTCCCTCCCTTAGGGACACAGGGCTTTGGTATGTCCCATTTGTGGATTCTCCATCCAATCATGCTGGAGAAGGGGCGTTGTCTTACCTGAACACCTTTTCTCAGCAAGATGATGGAGAATCCACTCCCTCCCATTTAGGGTCAGTTTGTCCCTGGTTTCGATATTAGGAAAGCACACACGTCGGACTAATGTCTGTGTAACGCCTTAGTCTCAAACTGGGGTGCTATGGCACAGCAGAGGCGTATCTATACTTCAGACTTAGTCTTATTGGAGCAGGAAGATTAAGACAACCCATTTGTAGATTCTCCATCATCATGCTGAGAAAAGGCGTTCAGGTAAGACAACGCCACTTTTCTGTTTACTTCAAATGAAAGATTTAAGGAAACAATCCTGTCTCATAACTTATAATAGCAAATTAAAGTTTTTATTCTGGATTGCTCAAATGTATCTATTGTGACCTAATGGATGAATACTTTTAATGTATTCTTCTTTACACAAGAATTTTGCAAAGCTTTTTTGGAAGCATTATGGAATCACTGCTCTACAGTGTCATCTAGTGCAGCGTTTCTCAACCTTGACAATTTTAAGGCATGTGGACTTCAACTCCCAGAATTCCACAGCCAGCAATGCTGGCTGTGGAATTCTGGGAGTTGAAGTCCACATGCCTTAAAATTGTAAAGGTTGAGAAACACTGATCTAGTGGTAAGTGATAATTATGATTACACTATTAAAAACTGACCAGTTTATTACTTACACTGAAAATAATAAAGGCTTTTCTTTGAAACAGATAGATGTGTGCAAATGTTTTCCAATCAATTAACAATCCATTTCTATTTCCAAATTTTAAAATAAAAAGTTTTGGGAAATCCCACTTACTTTACAGGGAAAGATTTAGTCTATTCTTCAATACTGCACTGAGCCCAATGAACTTAAGATAATAACAATTATTATTATTATGGATCATCGCACAGTCAGCCAGATGTTCAGACTGGATTTGGCATTTTGTCTACCTATCGAGTCCTTACCCAGGACCTGGGATAGGCAGATATGGATGTTTGATGGTATTACAGGTATCGTCGCAGGATGGAAGCAGTTCCTAATAAGGCCGCCTTTCGCAATTGACTAATAGCGAATTTGTCAATGCCAATGGTGTTCAAGTGGTGCTCCAGTTGTTTTGGGATTGCACCCAAGAAGCCTATTACTATTGGTGCTACCCTTGCTTGCTTTTGCCACAGTCTTTCTATTTCTATTTGTAGGTCTTTGTATTTTGGTATCTTCTCCAGTTCTTTCTCTTCTATTCTGCTATCTCCAGGCACTGCCACGTCCACTATCCAGACTTTTTTGTCTTTCTTATCGACAATTGTTAAGTCTGGGGTGTTATGTTGCAGGTGCTTGTCTGTTTTAATTCTGAAGTCCCAGAGCAGTTTAATTTTATCATTTTCTATGACTTTCTCTATTTTATGATCCCACCAGTTTTTGCTTACAGGCAAATTATATTTTTTACAGATCTTCCAATGCACCATTGTTGCTACTTTGTCATGCCGCTGCTTGTAATCAGTCTGTGCAATCTTCTTGCAACAGCTTACCAAGTGGTCCACTGTTTCTTCAGCTTCTTTGCATAGACGGCACTTACTGTCTGTTGCTGTTTTCTCAATTTTGACTTTATATGCATTTGTTCTTAAGGCTTGGTCTTGTGCAGCCAGAATTAGTCCCTCGGTCTCTTTCTTCAGTTTTCCTGCTCTTAGCCATTGCCAGGTCTTGTTAATATCTGCTTTCCCAGCTATTTTTTTAATATATTGGCCATGTAGTGCTTTGTCTTCCCATGCCTCTATTCTTTCCTTCATTTGGTCTTTCTTGTAGGCCAGTTTGGTTTCTCCAGTAGTTAGTAAGCCTTCCTGATATACTAATTTCAGTGCATCTTCATCATTGTTCTTCAGATATTCTTCCAAAGCCATTTTTCTTCTTCAACCATCTGATGTACTTGTAGCATTCCACGCCCACCTATTTGCCTTGGTAGATAAAGTCTATCAATGTCACTGCGTGGATGAAGGGCGTGATTCATTGTCATTATTTTTCTGGTCTGCCTATCCATTGCTTTTAGTTCTGCTTGAGTCCAGTCCACTATTCCAGCTGGGTACCTAATGACTGGGATTGCCCAAGTGTTGATTGCCTTTATGGTATTTCCTCCATTGAGTTTGGACTTTAAGATCTTCTTCACTCTCTTAATGTATTCACTTCTAATCTTTTTCTTGACTTCAGTGTGCTTGATGTTGTCAGCTTGAAGGATACCCAAGTATTTGTAGTACTCTTCCTCATACAGACTCTTAATGTTATTTTCGTGGGGCATCTTGATTCCTTCAGTTTTCACTATTTTTCCTTGTTTGATAGTAAGTGTGGCACATTTGTCCAAGCCAAATTCCATTACAATATCTTGGCTATATATACGGACAGTGTTGAGCAGCGATTTTATTTCAGATGATGTTTTTCCATACAGCTTCAGATCATCCATATAAAGGAGGTGGGATAGTCTGGCAGATGTTTTTGATGTTTGATAGCCATGTCCTGAGTTATTCAGTATTGTTGACAGAGGAAACAGTGCAATAACAAACAGTAATGGTGACAATGAATCTCCTTGAAATATTCCTCTCTTGATATTAACCTCTCCCAGCTTCTCACCATTGATTTGCAACTGTGTCTTCCATTGTGCCATCGATCTTTGCACAAATTTTCTGATGTTTCTACTGACTCCTGTTATTTCTAGGCACTTTATTATCCAATCATGTGGCAGAGAGTCAAATGCCTTTTTTTAGTCAATCCATGCTACATTCAGGTTGGTCTTCCTTCTCTTGCAGTTTTCCAAGATCATTTTGTCTATTAGGAGTTGATCTTTTGTTCCTCTGCTATTGGGGCGGTGTCCTTTCTGCTCAGGTGGAAAGAGATTGTTTTCGACTAGATGTTGTTGTACTGCATCAGCTACCACACCAGTTAGTAATTTGAAAGTTGTTGGTAAGCAGGTAATTGGCCTGTAGTTACCTGGTGTTGCCCCTTTTGCTGGATTTTTCATTATTAGGTGGGTTTTCCCAGTTGTTAGCCACTTTTCAATTTCTCCTCCTTGTAGTATATTGTTGAACTGTTTGGCAATGAGTGGGTATATAACAGTTAGATGTTTCAACCAAAACCCATGCAGTTCATCTTCACCTGGTGCTGACCAATTTTTGATTTTCTTTGCTCTTTTTTCTACCATTTTTGTTGTTATTACTAGTTCTTTCATTTCAACTTCTGTTTTATTTGCATCCACCTCTTTTAACCAAGCCGCATCCTTGTTGTATTTATTATTACTATTATTATTATTATTATTATTATTATTATTATTCAGAAGAAAGTGCAATAGAAATCAATTGGATTTGTCCTGGTGAATAAGCACAGTGCCATGGCAACTTTAATTGGATTACATGCTGAATTGGTGCCCTCATGTCAAAGAATGAACTACAAATAAAAATACCACCACCACCAGCAGTGGATACATGTGTTTCTCACTTAAAAACAAAGATGGGCATGCTTTTTAGTAACTATAAATTAACAAAATATTGTTCCATGGCTATTCTCTCCAAGCCTCTTCAGTTCCAGTATTGGGAGAATGATAAAAAAGAATTATTCAGAGCAGTGAAATATATGAGGGCAATTCCGAAATAAACCTCCATTTGATTATCAATGACAGACACTTGCAGATACAGAACTTTTATCATACACATTAGAAAACTACAACATTCCATTACTTTTTAACATAATCGCCTTTCAAATTGTGGCACTTGTCATAATGTCTTACAAGGTTTAAAATTCCTTAGTAGTAGTTGCTTGGCGCCAAATCTGGGTTATGAAGGAGGTGATCAAAAACATCCCAACGGAATTGCTTCAAAATTTCTTGGTTGCCTCTAGCGGTGTCCGGGCGAACATTATCGTGAGTCAACACCAGACAGGAAGTGGTGCCATAGAAAATCCCGCCAAATGTGAAGATGCCAAAGGAGTACTGCTAGTGAAGTTCATGGAGCGTGGTCCAACCATCCATTTAGACGTCTGCTGTGAAACATTACAAAAACTCAGTCGAACCATCCATAACAAGTGTCGGGGCATGCTGACTTCCGGTGTGTTGCTTGGTCTGCAAATTTGATGAGTTCCCCATCTATCCCCTCCAAATTGTTGATGAAGATGTTGAAGAGCACTGGGCCCAGAACAGAGCCCTGGGGCAACCCTCTACACACTTCCCTCCATATAGATGCGGTTCCATTGAGGACCACACACTGAGTATGGACCGTCAGCCAGCTACAAATCCATCTAGTGGTGATGCTGTCTAACTCACATTTTTTTATCTTATCAAGTAATAGGTTGTGATCTACTTTATCAAATGCCTTACTGAAGTCCAAGTAAATTATATCCACAGCATTCTTCTGATCCACTAATTTTGTCACTTGGTCAAAGAATACAATAAGATTTGTCTGGCATGATTTGTTTTTGACAAATCCATCACTTTTAGTAGTGATTTTTTTTGCCTCTAGGTGTTTGTTGATTCGTTGTTTGATTATCTTTTCTAAAATCTTCCCAGGTATTGAGGTCAGGCTGATATCTGTAATTTCCTGGATCTGTAATTTCCTGGATCCATTAGTTTTCCTTTTTTGAAGATGGGAACTACATCAGCTCTTTTCCAGTCCTCTGGTAGTTCCCAAGTGCTCCAGGATCTTTGAAAAATATAGTTCAATGGTTCTGAGATCATATCTCCCAGTTCCTTCAGAATCTTTGGGTGTAATCCATCCGGTCCTGGTGATTTGAACTGGCCTAGGCTGGACAGGTGCTCACTTACCATTTTCTTGCCTATCTTAACTTGTGTTTCTATTCTGTTTTTTATGGCACTATTTTTGATAGGTTGGTCTGTTTTTTCCTTTTGTGTATAGACAGATGCAAAAAACGAATTAAATAGTTCTGCTTTCTCCCTGTTGCTTGTCAACTTCTTGCCACTTTCCCCCACTAATAGATCGGGGGTATAACCATACAGGAGAGGACAGGCCTAGATCCACCATGTTCCTCAATTTACAACCATTCATTTAGTTACAACGGCACTGAAAAATTGACACACAGCCAGTCCTTGCACTAATGACTGTCACACCATCCCCAATGTCACATGATCAAAATTTGGTTGGTTGGCAATCAGTATGTATTTACAACTGTTGCAGTGTCTTGTGGTCATGTGACCTCCACTTGCATCTTTTCCAGCAGGTTTTGACAAGCAAAGTTAATTAGGGAAGCTAGAGTCACTTAAAGATTGCATGATTCACTTAACCTGTGATTCACTTAACAACTGTGGCAAAAAGGTTGTAAAATCAGGCATGACTCATTTAGCAACTGACTTGTTTAGCAATAGCAATCCTGGTCCCAACTGTGGCCATAAGAAGAGGAGTACCGTACTAATTTTTTCCAACCTTGACAACTGTAAGATGTGTGGACTTCAAATCTCAGAATTTGCCAGTTACCTTGCTGGCTGGGGAATTCTGGGAGCTGAAGTCCACCCATTTTAAAGTGGCCAAGGTTGAGAAATACTGATCTATTTCAAAGCCTATATTATAAACAGCAGGGTATAGTAATCTACCTGGATGTTATCAGGCCATGTAGAGAGATCTGTTATCAATACAAAACTAGAAATATTAGTTTTTTCCTTCAAATATTAATGTACTAGAAAAATAACTTACATTGATTGTCCACCTTTATGCATCAACCAAATTATGAATTCATAAATCCAGGCAAAGAAAAGTTAAATCACCTTCACAAACTGCTGTAGCTCCATTTTAATGCAGGCTCTTTCTGCATTTTTTAAAACTAGAAAATCAAATTTTAAAAAGCCTCCCCCATATCTAAGGACACCTATCAGCATGGCTCAGATGCTATGTTTCAATCTAACATACCTGACAGATTAAAAAACACTGCCTGCACAAAAACAATCCATTTGCTATGCTTGCATAATGAAATGAATTATAAATCAACCACATGATCCAAATTTGTGTAACATTTTAAATCAAATAAAAATTAGCTAGTATAAAAGATAGACAAGCTTACTGTGTTGGGTGAATGTAATTGCTTGGCTTTTATCTGATGTGGTTGAATGTGTCTTGGGAATCCAGCCTGGTGTATGTGAAGTCCCAATACAGAAGTGCCAAAGTCATACATAAATCTGAAGTGACAATTAGATTCCTATTTGAAGGGCACAATATTGCAGCACACATGGCAGTACTTCCCAAGATGTTTGTTAAGGTTCCATTAAAAATCTGCAAACATGAATGTTAGCAAACAGTACATTTTGCAAAGCCAAATGCCCATCAAGTTTGCATGTGAGAATATCCCTGGCTAATTGAAAGAAGATGCAAGTAACACAAGCTTCTGCCATTTTCACTCCTATCCTTAAACTTTGGAGGAGGAGGAGGCTGAACAAAAGGGCATAAACAGCCCTCAACTTTGCAGGTCCCAACTGTGGCAGCTAAACAAGAACTAATTCTAAATGTATGAAGCAGCTTTATAAAGGTATAAACCAGCATTGGTGTACTGGCCCCACAAAGTGCTTGGCCATAATTTAATAACATGGCATGCAAAGCTCCTGGGGCCAATCTTGGCATGTCTAGCTATGATTGGAGTGAACCTAGTCTGAAATTCAAGACAGTCGCATCTTGTTAATGTTGATAGGATTTTACTGTATGAACACAATAGAAAGCAACTATCTATCTATAGCAATTCCAGACATTAGATTTATGATATTCTCTGTGTTCATTGATTGAATTCAGCTTTGCCCTCAGATATTGACTGAAACATAGAGCCATATGATTTTAATTCTTTATGTTGGATATGTTCCTTTTTTAACTGCCCAAGGTAGGCTATAGGTAGTCTTCGGATGCTCCCTGCACTTCCAACAGATACATGGTTCCCATGGTCATATGATTGTGATTCAGGTACTTGGCATAGCAATA
Source organism: Crotalus tigris (assembly GCF_016545835.1). NCBI lineage: Eukaryota > Metazoa > Chordata > Lepidosauria > Squamata > Viperidae > Crotalus > Crotalus tigris. The sequence goes on from NW_024100606.1 coordinate 7,700,538, forward strand.
GCACTTAGGTAGCAACAACCTGTAGACTAATTTCCTGCCTTGTAATGCTTTACAGCACTCTCTGGGTGGATTACATCATCAGCATATCAATCCCAACAATTCTGATCTGAGAATGATGGAAGACTGAGTCAATTTTGAGCCAGTCAGGATCGAACAAATTCCTGGCAGTGGGCAGAATTAGCCTGAAATACTACATTTTAATCACTATGCCACCAGGGCTCCTATTGGTATATATTTACAATGACTGCAGTGTCTCTGGGTCATTTGATTGCCATTTGTGATTTTTCCAGCTGGCTTCTAACAAGCAAAGTCACGGGAGTAGCTGGATTCGTTTAATAGTCATGGCAAAAAAGATTGTAAAATTGGGTGACTTAATGACCCCTTATTTAGTGATGGAAACTTTGGTTCCAGCTATGGTTATAAATCAAAGTCTACCTGTCCATGGTCTTTCTCTACCGTAGCAACTTAATTTAAAGATGCGTGGACTTCAGTAGGAGTTGAATTTCTAGATTGACTAGGGAATCCTGGGAAATGAAGTCCACAAAATTTTAAATTGCTGGGGTGGGAAAAAAGTAGTCTATTAGCTTGGGATTTTAAGACATATTAACTATTGCCAATCAACTTTGACTCTGGTTAAGGTTGTGCTTCCACCTAGAGGCCAAGAATTTTTACTGTGCTTATCACGCTGCAGCGCACCTGCCACAGGGTCAATTTGCCAGCGTTTTCGGAGCGAAGAGATCGAGCTCCGACAGGCGCGCGCCCAGCCACCTTGCAGTTCTTCTCAAAGAGTCAGCCTTCGTTACGTTTACTGCAGTCGTCGCAAAAGCTGGCCGGAGAACCAGGCAAGAACGCTGAAAGCTCGGTCCCAGACTAGGCAAGGCGCTACGGCTGCTAAACTCGTTTTCCTTGTCCCTTCGTTCCGCCTCATTTGGCTCGACGTGGGCGAACACAGTCAATTCCGAGCAGCTACTGGGCGTCTGTGGGAGCCATTCTAGATTCCTCAGCGCCGGCGGGCAGGAGTCAAGGTGAAGCTGAAAGCCTGCGGAGCCTCGCGCGGAGAGGCTCGCTCCCCACGCAGATGCTGAGGTGTCTGAAATAGCCAAGCAGCTGAAGCAGAAGAGACCCTCCCCCTCGCTCCCAGGCTCCGCCCTGCCTGCTCTTTCTCGTTTCAACTTCCTTGATCTCTTGCTCCCAAGCGGCACAGAGATATGAGCGGATCCAGGGGTCAGGAGGCCGAACAACCGCTCGGTCGCCGAGGCTTCCTGCGTTTTCAGCGATTGGCAAGAAGATATTCAACAAGCCAAACGACTCTGCTTCTCTCCCGCCGTCCACTTCCAGTTTGAATGCCTTGGGGCTCCGCCTGCAGTTTACGCCAGCCCTCATCCACCGCCACATGTTGGGTGGACGTTCTTTTCAGACGTTCACGAGTCTCCGAGAAGAAATCAAACCCCCTCTTTCTTCCACCGTTAATCCTGATGTTCTACTCTAGATAGATAGGTTATTAGTTTATCTTCGCTTTGGAGAGCTGCGAAATGTGTTTTTATCCGTTTTTTTCTTAGTGGAAAAGAGCGCATACTGGTATTTTCCGTGGGGATTGCATTGGATTTTCGAGGTTGCCCTCTGAAAGCAAAACGGATTTATTTTCTCTAATGCAATCTGGCCCCCTCAGGAATTTATCACACTACTAATCTTATTGTGCAGGGGGAGGAAAATAATGATTAGGGATTCTCCCGGCTTCCTGATTTGAAATAGCATTTGGGAGAGAATTGCAAATTCTTACAAGGGAAAATGAGTAAATATTTCTTCCTTTGTTAAAATAACCTGTAGAAACACTCATTTGAGGAATGGGTATGTTCATTTGAAGGAGAAATACTCATTTGAGAGTCTGCGGGTGATAAGAATCTGATGCTTTAGATCAGTGGTTCTCAACCTTTTTAATGCCGCGACCCCCAACCGGTCGTAAGTTGAGGACTTTCCCTGCCTGGGAGTGCTGCGCATGCGTGGTGCCACCCCCTGTGCTGGCCAAGGCGTAGCTGGCAAGGCCGACCACCAGCTGAGCCACCAGCTGGCCCAGCCCAAGGGAGGTAAGGCACCCGCCGGGCCCCACGTGCACCAGCAACCCTCCCTGCGCCCGCCAGTCTCCCACCTCTGGCCCTCTTTTACTTACATTTTTAGTAGTTGCTCAGCAGGGAGGGGTGGAAACTTCCAGACAGCTCGCCTTCGCTGCAAACAACTTGCAGCACCATTTGCAGAATGGGATTTTTGGCGGGCTCAGCAGGGCAGAGACAGCCTGGACAATTCCTATTGGCTTTTGAAAGCCAATAGAATTAGACTCTATTCAAGAGAGTCTATTCTATTGGCTTTCAAAAGCCAATAGAATAAAAGGGAGTAGCACAGCTAAGGAAAAGGGGGAAAAATGGTGGACTGCGTTGTTTGGCGACCCCCGTGAAATGGTCGTTCGACCCCAAATGGGGTCCCGACCCACAGGTTGAGAACCACTGCTTTAGATAATTTGGTCCTAAAAATCTTAGTTTCAAGAGACCAGGGTTCAATCTGAATCATTTGGCACACAAAGCATTTCTTTGAATATTGAGCCACAGCCTATATGTTTCTATTACCCACAAATATTTTGACTTAATCATCCAGTATTATTTATTCCTGAACACTATGTATTTTGAAATAAACTAGATCACCAGAGTTGACATCTTAAATCTTTCTTTCTTAAAAATATTCAGAATTAGGCTTTGTCCCAAATGAGGAATTTGGTGATTTTGTGGGCTGATCACATGGCAGATTCATCATTTCAAACAGGATTCTGCAGCAGGTAAATGCATTGTAACATCCCATTTGCATATAAGGTTTTTTTTCAGCTATATGTCGCATTACTCAATATTATTAAATATATTGGAAATCAGTGCTAATATATTTTAAAAATAAAAGCATCAGTGCTAATATATTTTAAAAATAAAAGCATCTATCTTATAGAAGTACATTGTATGAGAAGTGAATTATGAACATAGCTTCTATCCAGACATTTCTGCATTTAATGTTTTAACCTATCTCTGAAAAAAAGGAAATTTAGTGTAGCTACGTCAGTTAGTACTTGATATAAATTACTTGAGCGCTGAGAATAGGTGCTAAGTTCAGGGGACGCTGAGAGCATTCTGGAGATCAAATTGTAAAAGTCATTAATTGGTGTCTATTATTGAGTCAAAGTTCATGGAAACTATGCAGCCGGAAAAGGCTCAGTACTAAATTTGATTAATGATTAAATACATTAGCTTCAGGACTCAGAGGGAACATGCTGTTATTTATAGATAGTGCACTGATTTTTATAGTATATAATACAGCAGAAAAGTGAATTGATATTGTTTCCAACAGTTACTGCAGAAAGACACTGATTTAGCAACAAATGAAATAATAGGAAATGTGTATGAATTATTAAATGTTAAGTCAAAGAACTGTATAGATATTGTCATTTTAATATATCTTTCAAAAATTGGAGTGTTAACTGTGATAGTGATATTGCTTATTTGTCATAATCTTTTAGATCAGTATAACTGCTTAAAAATATAAACAAACTAAAGGGACCTATAAATAGCAATTATTTTACTGTAAACACAGGTCAATACTCAAGTACTGTACTTTAGTATCTTACTAATAAAAAAAGATGTCAGCGGAAAATGAGATGTAATGTACTGCTTCTCAAACTTCCTTCAATAGTGGACCACAATTAAACAAATGCCTCATTTCATTTTTAAGAGTATGGAACGGGTAAAATAATGACTATAGTTACATTCATTCTTTTCCACCCTCTTCATTTAAAAAAAAAAACCTTTTAAAATTAAATTTTGTACCAAAAAATTGAAATTAAATATTTAAAATCCAAATTATTTTACATAATTAAGGTCATAATAACAATCACTTTTATCACAAAACTGTTCATAAAGGATATTGTGCATTAGAAGTCATTTGAGAACTGAGGGGTTGGAGGTGAGTAAATGGAATCATATTTTAAAATATCATGTTTTTCTATTTGTTCTGTTTGGGTTATTTGTACAAGAACACTGTTCGACTTAGCTTATTAGCATATATGGATTCAGTCTATAATGGTACTTGAGATCTGCTTGTGTCAATTTTCTGTATGTCAGTACTCATGTTGTTACTTGCTTACTTGTAGCATCATCAAACCAATTCAGAACTTAGTTGGTTTCAGAAATCATCTGATTGGCAATAAAGATAGGAAGATGGAGGCTGAAGTATCAAATGAGTTCTGGCTGGTTGACAGGCTGTGAACATGGAGAGGTTTCAATGAATCAGCTGATAGATCTACTCAAATATCAGATTTTCTCAGATTCAGAATCACTGGCTTAGTAGAGCAAGGCTGTCTGGAGAACTTTGCAATTGAAAAATGAAGGTATGACCTAAGCCATATGATCTATCTTGTGCCTCTTAAAAATTGCTAGAGTAGATAAGGACTATATTGTGTATGCAACCTCTCTAACTATGAATTCTGAACTTTACTGGAGGTTCATATGGAACCTGAAAAGCACATGTTACTTATAGGCCAAAGGTGATTTTTTGGGTAACAAAACAGAATAAATATTACACTATATAATGGATCTATTGTCTGAAAAACATGTTACTTATAAGACAAAAATAATTTTTGGTAACAATAAATATTATATAATGGATCTATTGTCTGGAAAACATGTTACTTATAAGACAAAAATAATTTTGGTAACAATAAATATATAATGGATCTATTGTCTGGAAAACATGTTACTTATAAGACAAAAATAATTTTTGGTAACAATAAATATTATGTAATGGATCTATTGTCTGGAAAAGACAATAGTTTATTTTATGATAAGAATATATCTTGTGGGACAAAAACAGCTGAATTTTTAGGATTTTTACTATTGAGCTACAGCAGCAGCAGCACTGCATATGGATGAATGTTTAAAAGTAAGTGATGGACAACAATATTTCCTGATTTAATCATATAATAGCAGTTTCACTGGAAGGTTGGATGGACATTTCCAGTTAGTTGTGTCAGGAGAGAAGTAGTAATAATCAGAAACTGAACAGAAACATGGTAGGGAATAGATGTCAGAAATAAACTAGCCCAGAAGGACAGAACATTAGCTGAGGTTTGTTGTCAACTGGCTATAACCATTTCATTGCTCAGTGTTTTGTGCTCAGTTTTGTCCATTGGCAGTGGCATAGAATTGCTACTCACCAAACCAAGTCTGATCATTTCACTATCCAATAAAGCTGATAGAAGTAGAATTGTGTATGTCAGGAGTTTTATCATACAGACAGAATTGAGTGTCCAGAGAACCATGCCTTTTATTATTTCAAAAGAAAAACCCCTAAAATTCCAAAAAAATCTCAAAAGTAGTCAGTGGGAAAATGGTCTCTAGTGCCCTCAAAATGCCCAGTGGAAAAAGTTTCAGAATCCTTTATTTGGTCCAATATATTGTATATATTAAAAAGATAAATATCTGCCTTTTGCCAAGTTCAGCTCTTCCTGACTTCATGAATATGTTCATTAAGTTATCTTGGCAATAGCAAGAAGTGGTTTACCATAGCTTTGTTCTGGGATTTTATTAATTTTATTAATTCCTTGCCAGTATAATCCATAGCCCTAGGATTTTTTTAGATTTCTCATCCAAGTATTAACCGGGCCTAATCTTGCTTCATTTTTTTCACATTAGAAAGTTTGTTAGATGCTTAATTGCTCCTAAAATGAATAAGTAAATTGCAATTCCACAAAAGATGAAAACAAACACGATTAACAGCACATTTCCAATAAGAGGACAGTTTTCTTCAAGATGTTTTATTAATTCTGGAAAGAACGCCACTTTTTTAAAAAACAATCTGCTAAGACTCTTTGAACTCCAAAAACACTTCACCAGGCTGTTGTAGAATGATCCTTTCCCAAAAACTTGAGCTTAAACCTTAAAACATGCAATGAAGAGAGAACTATTTGTCCACAGGAGCTTCTTTATAGATTATTTGAATAGATTTATCCCCCTGAACTAAGCCTAGGCCATCTGTTACGTCCTCTAATTACAGATGCAGAAAGAGGTAATTCACAACAGCATCATAAAAAAGTAAAATATAAATGATTTAAGGGAAGGCTTATGCCATATTTCATGTACTAATCAGAGCTAAATGACTCACTCCTATGACAGCTTGATTTCCTTGTTAAAAGATCCAGTTTCTTGCAGACAACAAATTGACCTGGAATATTTCCCATAGTTAACTCTGCTTTCATGTTATTCATGGTAAAGTCTTGCATTTTTTCCTAATGTTACTCTTAATTTATTAATAAAGTTAAAGCTTTTGCAACAATGTTTTTCTCCTTTGAGCATGTTTTTTAAAAAAATTATCTACAAAAGGGAGTTTTTCAATTTGCTTTGAAGTAACAGTATTTAACCAAATTCTTGGTATTTAGTAATAGCTGTTTGCTATGAGTTGATTCAGGTTCATATGAAATTCATAATCCCATTGCTCTTCTTTCTCCTAAGAGTCTTTATTTAAAACATTGATGAATCTAAAGAGCTCAGTTTTAGAAAATATACTTTTCATGATATATTCAAATATTTTAAGTTAATTCTTTTTACTACAGGCATTGTTTCCTTTGCATTTCTGTGTACATTATCAAATAATGCATATTAAATGCTAATCATCAGAACCAAGTAAGGCAGTTTGCTGCCCAAAGGAAACTCCAATACTTGGAATGCAAATATTAAACCTAGTGTATCTCTAGCATCCAAAGGCAGTTCCATTTTTAGTTTCCAATAGGATTGTCTCCTGACATCATGGTTAATTGTTCAAAAATGATAGAAATTGAAGATCATCACACAGGTGTCCCAGCTTAAAGGAAATCTAGGTGTTGTCAGGCGCATGAAATCAGGAGCCAGAATAGAATTTAAAAGCACTGAAAGTTAATTCCATGCAATCTATATACAAGAATCTGATCAACCAACTGCCAAGGCAAATTGCATTAGATAAGAGTTAATGGGCTTCAAAGGGGGGCATTGGACTTAGTCTCTTCTGGGGGTGTAGGGACTCCAGAATAAAGATGTATTTGACCCTGCCTTCGGGCTCAGCCTGGTCATCTCCTACAGGTGTCTCCTTTAAGATTAGATTTGGCAATTCCTTTCTAGAAAACTTCCAAAGTTTAAATCTAAATGATTTTCAATTAAGTCAATTTCATTTGAATGGCTTTGGATCAAGCCATAAGGGAAGACTGGATATCAGTTAACGTATGTGCATTTATGTCCCACTTTGCTGCTGATTTTGGGTTTCAAAATTGGTATAGAAACAGGTTTGAGATAATCAAAATAGTTGTTAAGCCAAAGATTCTGGTTATGAATATACACATGATTAGAGAAAATGACTAGAAAACATATAGATTTTAAGCCAGAACTATTTCTGTTTGGCATAATTGTAGGAAATTATGAGAAAGTGTATATATATCTAATTTTGCATCTATTAACTGCAGTGAGAATTGTATTGCTCAACATTGGAAAAATGAAGATTTACCAACTGAGGAAGAGTTAATTAAAAAAATTCTAAATTGTGCATAAATGGCAGATTGACACCGAAAATGAAAGAGAAAGAAAATTCAGTTTATTATAGAACATGGGACACTTTTTATCAATGGCTAGAAAAACGAGGTAGAGAGAAAGGAATTTAACATGTATTAATAAGTTAAATGTTAGAACCCAGATATGCTGCTGATAAAATATTAAGCATTTGTGATTTTATAAAATAATAAAAATATATAGATATAAAAAATACTACACAGATGATGAATTCTTGCAGTAATTTTAACTGATAAACAATTATCTATATTTTTAAGGAACATCTACCTGGAGTTTTCACCCCATTCCAAAATTTACTCTGTAATATGTGATCTCATAGTATGTTTTCTTATTTTAAAAGAGAAGAGCTCAAGATGGAGTAGTGATTAAATTATTATTTGCTTTTTGTTCCCAGAGTTTTGATCCTATAGAATTGATGACAAAGCCCTACTTTTGGGGGGAAAAAAACCCTGGTTTTACGTAGAAGTACCATCTTAAACAGGAAAAGAGAAGAATGTTTAGTTACGGATCAATATTAATGATAAATATTTTAGAACATACACAGAGACTACAAGTCTTTGCAACTTAATTTTAAACATGCTTTAAAATATTGTATATAGTGTTTCAGGGACTGATGGAACAGTTTGAGAAAACTCTGGATATAGAGTACCATCAGAACTGTGGAAAGGATCCGAAAGAAATACATTTCAATGGAAAAGTAGGTGAGTGAAGCATCTTTTTTGAACCATTAAAGCAACTGTTGTCTTATGCAGGCTTATATAGTTGTTTCAGAAACTGCTTCTAGTTGCCTTTGCATGTTTTGGCTCTTGTTGCTTTAACAGTGTGAAGAACTTTATTTGCACTCTTACATGTTATAAAGCACTTCTTTTGAATTTTTGCATATTCATAATAAACATGTTTATGTTTATTCATATCTATAAATCAAATATTGAATCAGAGGTACATAATTTGGAAGTGCATTGGGGTGACATTAACCTCCCCTACTTCAAAAACGCTGACTATTATGTCTAGAGACTTCCAAAAGTATTACAGCCAGTCCTCAACTTACAATGGTTTGTTTAGTGATCGTTCAAAGTTACAGCACTGAAAAAAGTGACCTATGTCCGTTTTTCACACTTACAACCTTTGTAGCCTCCCCATACTCCCATGATCAAAATTCAGATGTTTGACAACTGACTCATATTTATACAGTTTTCAGCGTCCCAGGATAATGTGATCATCTTTTGTGACCTTCTGACAAACAAAATAAATGGGGAAGCAGATTCACTTAACAACTGCATTACTAACTTAACAACTCCAGTGATTCACTTAACAACTGTGGCAGGAAAGGTTGTGAAACTCACTTAACAAATGTCTCACTTAGCAACAGAAATTTTGAACTCAGTTGTGGTCATAAAATCAAGGACTACCTGTACTAAATTGAAACAGTGAAAATAATTCAGTATATTTTAATATAATGTAATATAATAATATAATATAATAATATAATTAATACAATGCAATACAACACAATACAATACAATATAATATAATAATAAAGTTGGAAGGGACCTTGGAGGTCATCGAGTCCAACCCCCTGCTCAGGCAGGAAACCCTACACCATTTTGGACAAATGACTGTCCAATCTCTTTTTAAAAACTTCCAGTGTTGGAGCATTCACTGCTTCTGGAGGAAGGTTGTTCCACTGGTTAATTGTTCTAACTGTCAGGAAGTTTCTCCTAGGTTGCTTCTCTCCTTGATTAGTTTCCATCCGTTGCTTCTTGTCCTGCCTTCAGGCGCTTTAGATAATAGCTTGACTCCCTCTTTGTGGCAGCCCCTGAGATACTGGAACACTGCTATCATGTCCCCCCTCATCCTTCTCTTTATTAAACTAGACATACCCAATTCCAGCAGCCTTTCCTTGTATGTTTTAGCCTCTAGTCCCCTAATCATCTTTGTTGCTCTTCTCTGTACTCTTTCTAGCGTCTCAGCATCTTTTTTACATTGTGGTGACCAAAATTGGATGCAGTATTCCAAGGTGGCCTTACCAAGGCATTGTAAAATGGTATTGATACTTCACGTGATCTTGATTCTATACCTCTGTTAATGCAGCCTAGCACTGTGTTGGTTTTTTTGGCAGCTGCAGCACACTGCTGGCTTATATTTAAATGATTGTCCACTAGGACTTCGAGATCCCCCTCACAGTTACTACTATTGAGCAAGGTACCCTCTATACTATACCTGTGCATTTGGTTTTTCTTGCCTAAATGTAGAACCTTACTTTTTTCACCATTGAATTTCATTTTGTTAGATAGTGCCCAGTGTTCAAGTCTGTCCAGATCCTCCTGTATCTTAAGCCTGTCTTCTGGAGTGTTGGCTATTCCTGCCAGCTTGGTGTCATCCGCAGATTTGATGAGTTCCCCATCTATCCCCTCCTCCAAATCGTCGATGAAGATCAAGAGAGTGAATAATATCTATGCTAAATTTTATTTAAGTATAAAATGAATTAGATCCTGGTTTCAATCAATACTTCTTGGAGTTTCTCTCCCTAAAACATTCAGAGTAAGTTGAACATCCCTGGTTTAGAAGATTCCATCCCAGAAGTCAAGCTGAGAGCAGAAAATGTTTTCAAGTATGAAAAGCAATTACCAAGGCATATCAAGTGAACTTGCTGAAGGTTGTAATTTCAATTCAGTCTTAGTAGATTCATAATGTATAGTGTATTTTTTCAAACCTACACAATCTACATAGTGGCAGCCAAATTTTGCTGATACTCAGGGATAGGTAACTCATTTCCTCACAAATCTTCACCTAGCCTGGTAAGCCCACTAATTAGTTGATATTAATTACAGCACTGCATTTCTGTCTTAACAGAAGTGTGTGGTTGGAACACACTTAACAGCACCTATATCCAAATGGTCGATGTCCAACTCTGCCAGACAATGGGTATAATCTCTGGCACATTGTATTCCATTCCTGTGCGCTGGTTAGCAGTGCTTAGCCCCACTTTAGAAGACAACAAGCTCTGGCTCGGCTTTGGTCAAGGATGCTGAACAACAAGGTTCTCCCTATTCACCAGGACAATGCACAGCCATCACAAGACTGAAACCCCCATTGACCAGCATGGAAAATAGCTATTTGTTTAACATCTACCCAATCTAACCCTGAGAATGCCTGGAGAGAGAGGAATGGTCCAAGGTACCCTCTACCAAACTACCTGGTTTTGACCTGCCTTGCTCTGTCTCAACAAAATTGAATTGTATTAGGTACAATACTAGAAGAAGTGCCTCTATCCTGTATCAGTGCATATGAGAAGATTTCTTTTGTTGCAATTGTGATGCTGATATGCAAACTATTAAACATATTGTGCAAGCTTGCCCATGACGTGCATTCTCTGGTTCCCTAGAACAGGGCTTTTCAACTGGTGGTACACGTACCGCTTGTGGTGCTTTGCCACATGGCAGGTGGTATGCAACTGCTAGCCAAGTGTAGCAGGGGAGGGGAATGAGCCCAAGCAACCCAAGCCTGAGGGAGAGCCAGCTGCAGCTGCAGAACTGTTTGGACTCAGCAGAAGCCCCAGCAGCCTGCAGGGTTTCAGCTGATTGGCTCCAACTGATTGGCGCTTCCAGAAGCAGCTCATAGTTGGAGGTGAACTGAAGAAAAGGGGGGGAAGAGAGGAGAGGTTATAAAAGAACGTGGTTTGGGTTGGGGAAGGGGAAAAAAACAACAGGAAAGGTTTAATCCCTTTAAACAAATGAAATTAGTTTTGCCCCCTTTAACTGAGTCTGTCTCTGGCTTTTAGAAAGTTTTCTTTGAAGGTAAGCAGGCTTAATTTAAAGCTAAAGCTTTTCGCAATTGCCGGAGCCTTTCAGTCTAATAATAATAATAATAATAATAACCCCCAGTGAGGCACTACCTTGACGTGGTTGTGGGGCTTGTGTACTCTGAGGAAGATGAGAGCTATGCCAGAGGTTCAACCATACTGGACAGGTCTCATCAGAGGAGTCAGACAAAGAGTGTCTCTCCCATAAAAAATATGGTGAGACGTAAATTTCAGAATGCCATACCGGCTCGGACGTCGCCCGGGTTAACAAGGTCCGCGCTAGATATCGGAGTTCCTGGATATCTGGTGAAAAATGGGTTACAGGACTCAGGACTGTTGGCTGAGCAACCAGGGCCAGCAGCTGCAGAACTACTGGAAGAAAAGGTGTTTACCCGTCGCAGATACACAGTGATTGAAAACAAAGAAATAATGATCTGTTACTACAGATCAAGTCCAACAAGAAGAGGATATCTAAAATAAATGCACCAGTTGTGGAAAGAACAACATCCAGAATCAGAAATAACAGAGACTAGCAGATCAACGCCGATTTATAACACGAAATAAAGTATTCACAGAAACAGAATTGGACGAACTGCAAAGGTTTATCCAGGGCAAAGAAATCAAAGCCTTACCAGAAGTAATTCAGAATGTAGAGGCAAACCAGGGGGAGTTGGCAGTGAAGGAATCCAGCAGAGATATACAACTGTTCTCATTTGGAAACCAGGCACCTCTTCCTCAGGAAGAACAAAACCCTCTAACTAAAGAAATAAAAGAATTGAAACAAAGAATAACTGAGCATCTAGAACAGCACAAAAACAACAGAATAAGGCTACCTGCATTGAAGCTTGTTCCAAAGAAACAGCTAGCACAAGCATTAAAAGATGCAAATACTGCAATATCAAGTATAAGCACCAATTCACTGCAAGAAACAAACCAACTAATGTACAGCACAGCTGCAGTTATAACAGAATACCTGGGATGCAAAATCAACAAAAAAGAAAAACAAACAAACAGTGCACCAGAAAAATGGAAGGTTAGACTAGAAAATAAGATCAGCAAGTTAAGATCACATGCAAGCAAGCTAGAACAGATGAAAGAAAAGAAGCTGAAGAACAAGAAGACCAAAAAATACCTAATCAAGAAATACCACTTAGAAACAAGGAAGATCAAGGAAGCACTGGAAATAATAAAGCAACAAATAACAGCTATAGCCAGGAAAATCAGTAGATATGAAGCTCGAATTGCAAACTATAGGCAGAACCTCCAATTTCAATCCAATCAGAAACGTTTCTACCAATCCATCAATGGAGAAACTGCAAGGAATCAGTCAGTACCTGACAAGGAAGAAACAGTGCAGTTCTGGAAGCAGATATGGGATAACCCAAAGAAATACAACAAGGATGCGGCTTGGTTAAAAGAGGTGGATGCAAATAAAACAGAAGTTGAAATGAAAGAACTAGTAATAACAACAAAAATGGTAGAAAAAAGAGCAAAGAAAATCAAAAATTGGTCAGCACCAGGTGAAGATGAACTGCATGGGTTTTGGTTGAAACATCTAACTGTTATACACCCACTCATTGCCAAGCAGTTCAACAATATACTACAAGGAGGAGAAATTGAAAAGTGGCTAACAACTGGGAAAACCTACCTAATAATGAAAAATCCAGCAAAAGGGGCAACACCAGGTAACTACAGGCCAATTACCTGCTTACCAACAACTTTCAAATTACTAACTGGTGTGGTAGCTGATGCAGTACAACAGCATCTAGTTGAAAACAATCTCTTTCCACCTGAGCAGAAAGGAAACCGCCCCAATAGCAGAGGAACAAAAGATCAACTCCTAATAGACAAAATGATCTTGGAAAACTGCAAGAGAAGGAAGACCAACCTGAATGTGGCATGGATTGACTACAAAAAGGCATTTGACTCTCTGCCACATGATTGGATAATAAAGTGCCTAGAAATAACAGGAGTCAGTAGAAACATCAGAAAATTTGTGCAAAGATCGATGGCACAATGGAAGACACAGTTGCAGATCAATGGTGAGAGGCTGGGAGAGGTTAATATCAAGAGAGGAATATTTCAAGGAGATTCATTATCACCATTACTATTTGTTATTGCACTGTTTCCTCTGTCAACAATACTGAATAACTCAGGACATGGCTATCAAACATCAAAAACATCTGCCAGACTATCCCACCTCCTTTATATGGATGATCTGAAGCTGTATGGAAAAACATCATCTGAAATAGAATCGCTGCTCAACACTGTCCGTATATATAGCCAAGATATTGTAATGGAGTTTGGCTTGGACAAATGTGCCACACTTACTATCAAACAAGGAAAAATAATGAAAACTGAAGGAATCAAGATGCCCCACGAAAATAACATTAAGAGTCTGGATGAGGAAGAGTACTACAAATACTTGGGTATCCTTCAAGCTGACAACATCAAGCACACTGAAGTCAAGAAAAAGATTAGAGGTGAATACATCAAGAGAGTGAAGAAGATCTTAAAATCCAAACTCAATGGAGGAAATACCATAAAGGCAATCAACACCTGGGCAATCCCAGTCATTAGGTACACAGCTGGAATAGTGGACTGGACTCAAGCAGAACTAAAAGCAATGGATAGGCAGACCAGAAAAATAATGACAATGAATCATGCCCTTCATCCACGCAGTGACATTGATAGACTTTATCTACCAAGGCAAATAGGTGGGCGTGGAATGCTACAAGTACATCAGATGGTTGAAGAAGAAAAAATGGCTTTGGAAGAATATCTGAAGAACAATGATGAAGATGCACTGAAATTAGTATATCAGGAAGGCTTACTGACTACTGGAGAGACCAAACTGGCCTACAAGAAAGACCAAATGAAGAACAGAATAGAGGCATGGGAAGACAAAGCACTACATGGCCAATACATGAAAAAAATAGCTGGGAAAGCAGATAATAATAAGAACCTGGCAATGGCTAAGAGCAGGAAAATTGAAGAAAGAGACCGAGGGACTAATTCTGGCTGCACAAGACCAAGCCTTAAGGACAAATGCATACAAAGTCAAAATTGAGAAGACAGCAACAGACAGTAAGTGCCGCCTATGCAAAGAAGCTGAAGAAACAGTGGACCACTTGGTAAGCTGTTGCAAGAAGATTGCACAGATTACAAGCAGCGGCATGACAAAGTAGCAACAATGGTGCATTGGAAGATCTGCAAAAAATATCATTTGCCTGTAAGCAAAAACTGGTGGGATCATAAAATAGAGAAAGTCATAGAAAATGATAAAATTAAACTGCTCTGGGACTTCAGAATTCAAACAGACAAGCACCTGCAACATAACACCCCAGACTTAACAATTGTCGATAAGAAAGACAAAAAAGTCTGGATAGTGGACGTGGCAGTGCCTGGAGATAGCAGAATAGAAGAAAAGGGGCGTTGTCTTACCTGAACGCCTTTTCTCAGCATGAAGATGTAGCATCCACCGATTGGGTAATCAAAGCCCTCCTGCTCAGATTTAGACTAAGACCAAACTTTAGCCACGCCTCCCTTGGGTGCTCCTTTCCCAGTTTTGTTGAGGCGAAGCATTCATTAGGTCCGACACAGTAGCTCCTCCTGAAAAAAATCTGCCTAGACTAAGTGTTAAGGGTGGGTGTGGATGCTACATCTTCATGCTGAGAAAAGGCGTTCAGGTAAGACAACGCCCCTTCTCCAGCATGATAGATGTAGCCTCCACCGATTGGGACATACCAAAGCCACCCGTGTCCCTGTCGGGAGGGAAGTCTAGGCTTGTGGCTCATGCGTAGAGACTACCTGCTGCAGAACCCTTTTGCCGAAGGATGCGTCTGAGGCAGCGAATTTATCAAGCCTGTAATGCCTTATAAATGAAAAGGGGGAAGCCCAGGTGGCTGCCCTGCAATCGATTTCCTCAATCGAGGCCTGAGTGGACCAGGCCGCAGATGTAGCAGCGCTACGTGTAGAATGAGCAGTGATGCGAGGAGGAACAGGAAGAGACTGAGTCCTGTAAGCGTGAGAGATGCAGGCCCTAATCCATCTACCAATGGTCGAGGATGATACTTTCAGACCCATGGAAGAAGGTTGGAAAGACACAAACAAGGCCTCCGATCTACGAAATGCAGCAGTTCGCTTCACATAGTGATGCAAAGCCCTGCGTACGTCTAATGTATGCCACAATCTTTCAAGACAGTGAGAAGGTCGCGGACAAAAGTCCGGAAGAATCAGATCTTGATACCTGTGGAAGCTAGTATTGACTTTCGGAATGAAAGAAGGGTCCAATTTTAGGATCACTCTGTCATCCAGAAAAACACAAAGATCCTCCCTGATCGAGAATGCAGCAAGTTCCGAGATGCCTCATGCTGAGGTGATGGCTATCAAAAAGGCTACTTTCAATGAAAGGAAGTGTAGTGAACAAGATCTGATGGGTTCAAATGGTGAACTGGTAAGAACCTGCAGAACCTTTGGCAGGTCCCATGTGGGATATCTGTGTACTACAGGGGGACCTGTATTAACGGCTCCCTTAAGGAAGGCCGTAAGAGCTGGATGATGAGATAGCTGTACCTGATCCTCGCAAATGAGGACCGTGGATAATGCTGCGATCTGCCTACGGATGGTATTGTGAGACAGTCCCCTGTTTAGTCCATCTAAAAGGTAGTCCAATAATATCGGAATGGTGGTAGCCAGTGGGTTGACCCTCCTGGTGTTACACCATGCACAGAAACTTTTCCACGTGGCATCGTAGATCCTGTTAGTGGAGGGACATCTGGAGGCTTGAATTATAGCAATCACTCCAGTCGAATAGGACTGTCTAATTAAGCTCTCCCTTTCAAGTGCCAAGCGGCTAGTTGAAGCCAGTGCGGGTCCGGATGTTGGAGCTGACCCTGACTGAGGGAAATGCGATCTGCTGGAATCTTCCAAGGTGGGGAGATCGATAGGTCCACGAGATCTGCAAACCAAGGACGCCTTGGCCAATGTGGGACCAGCAAGATTAATTCTGCCCCCTCTAATAGGAGTTTCCTGATGACAGCTGGAATCAGGGGAAGTGGAGGGAAGGCATACAGAAGTCCCTTGGACCATCTGCTGTGTAGCGCGTCCGTTCCCTCCGCCCCCCATGACGGAAACCGCATGAAATACCTGGGAAGCTGAGCATTTGCTGGCGAAGCAAACAGGTCTACCTGAGGCTGCCCGAACCTCTCCGATATTTCCCTGAAGAGGTTCGGTTCCAATCGCCACTCCGAGTGGTCTATCGTCTCCCTGCTTAGAGAATCTGCCTGACGATTCTCCTCCCCGGAAATGTGTTCTGCTCTGATGGATTTCAGATGGGATTCTGCCCACAGACCCAATGCTAGGGCCTCCTGCATGAGGGACCAAGATTTGGTCCCTCCCTGTCTGTTGATATGAGCCTTGGCTGCGACATTGTCCGTCATTACCAGGACATGATTCCCCTTCACTATGCTGGAGAACTGGCAAAGAGCCAGGTGTATTGCCCTGAGTTCTAGCCAATTTATATTGTGCGTGAGGTCGTGCTTGGACCATTGACCCTGAGCCATATGTGTCTGCATGTGTGCTCCCCAATCGAACAGACTGGCGTCCGTGGTCAGGATAAGTCTGTAAGGCTCCTTGAAGAATGTCCCCTTGTGTATGGCTGGTGACCCCCACCATCTGAGTGACTGTAGAGCGTGGGACGGAACTCTCACCTTCCGTGTGGAGGCACTCATGTTCCGCTTCTGGAAGGGAAGCAGGAACCATTGTAGATGTCTGGAATGAAGACTGGCCCACGGCACTATTCCTAGGCAAGAAATCATCTTCCCCAACAGCTGTGACAACTGGACAAGGGGAACTACCTTCTCTCTCTGGATCCTGCGAATTAAGGATCTGATCCCATCCCTGCGTTCCTGGGAGAGGTAGACCTCGCATTGGTCTGAATCTATCACCGCCCCTAGATGCAAGATCCGAGTGGTAGGGGTGGTGTGGCTCTTCTTGAAATTTATGGAATGAACTGGACTGAATGATTATATCGTCCAGGTAACATTGTACTCTTACCGGTATTAATCTGAGATGTGCCGCTAATACTGCCCGTATCTTTGTGAATACCCGTGGTGCCGAGGATAGACCGAAGGGAAGTGCCCTGTACTGATAATGTCTGTTTGCATGGCAGAAGCGGAGGAATCTGCGGTGATGTGGTCTGATAGGAACATGAAGGTAGGCTTCTGTCAGATCTATGGAGGAGAAGTAATCTCCCTTCCTGACACTTGCTAGAATGGACCTGAGGGACTGCATTTTGAACTTCCTGTAGATTAGGAAGCGGTTGAGTTCCTTTAGATCTAATATCGCTCTCCATCCCCCTGAGGGCTTGGGAACCACGAAGAGAATGGAGTAGAACCCTTTTCCTTTTTGTTCCGGAGGAACTGATTCTATGGCTCTTATTTCTAATAAGTGTGATATTGCTGTGTCTACTAGTTCGGCCTTGTGTGCGTGTCTTGAGGCGGGGCACTGAAGGAAATGGTCTGGTGGTATGGACTTTAGTTCTAGGGCTAGACCGAATCTTATGGTCTCTCTCACCCAGGTATCGTTTGTGGTGACCTCCCAAGTGTCGCTGAACAGGGTTAAGCATCCGCCTATGGGAGGGTCCAATCTGGCATCACTTAGACCTTCGGAATGGACGGCCTCCCGCCCCCCTGAAGGGTCGCTTGGTCTGGAACTGACCCCTGGCTCCTGAATTCTGGCGGTCCTGTTGGCGATCCTGTCTGGGGGAGAAGGATCGGGAACCTCTGGGTCAATCCCAGGACTGCCCTGATCGAAAGGGCTGCCTCCATTCCCAAGAACTTCTGGCCCTGAAGGACTGCCTGCGAAATTCTTGTTGAGGTCTCCTATCCGTCTTCTTGGACGGATGAGCTATGGTTTTTCTCTTATCCTTCCCTTCAACCAGGTACGGCTCTAGGATTTGGCCAAATAAATTCTTGCCACTGTAGGTGTCTGTAGCAAGACGCCATCTTGACTTTAGGTCAGCCCTCCACTGTTTGAGCCACATGAATCTGCGGGACGCAACTGTGGCTGCAATAGATCTGGCCGAAAATTTGGCGGAGTTGAGGGAAGCATCTGACATGTATTCCGCCGCTGTTACTAGTTTACCTAGAGTATGTTGTGCGCGTACCTGGTCTGGAGGAATTAATGCCTGTAGTTCCCGGAGCCACATGATAGAAGTTCTCACGAAAAAGGACGAGGACGAAGACGCCCTGATGACCCAGGCAGAGGCCTGGTGAGCCCTGCGGAGAGAAAACTCAAAACGTTTATCTTCCGCCTTGAGATGTTCGGCCATGTCTCCAGGAACAGTGGATGTGGAGAACAAAGATGTTAATGGAGCGTCCACTGTGGGAACCTCTAGAAGGGAAGAGAATGCAGAAGATACATTATACAATCTCTTTTCTGTGCTGCTAGGAGAGGGTAGGGTGGCCAGTGAGGTCCACTCTTTTTCCACCGTCTCGTGGAAAACAGCTGGACAAGGAACTTGTTTTTCCTCTACCACCTTTCTAACAAACAAAGGGTTTGACTCTTGTGCAGCCGAGGTAGATGGCTTGGGTTCCTGCTCCGAGACCAGGTTGGCTGTTGTGCAGGCTTTTAACAAAAGAGATTTGAATAAGTTTGGATCAAAAAGCCCCGATGTTGGGGTTGGATCCTGATTTACCTCCTCATCCTCAGACATAGGTCCTTCAGTTGTCACCAGGTCAACAGATTCAGTCTCTCCAAACTGAGATGAAGTCTCAGAAATACCTGAACCCGCTGACTGGGGACGTCCAGTGCGGTCTGCGGGCAAGGGTGGAGAAGGTGAAACCTGTGAGGGACCAGCTGCTAAGGAAGAAGACATGAATTGATTGAAGGCCTGGTGCATAAAGCTCTGAAACTGTTGAGCCCATAAGGATCGCTCAGCTGAAGGCACACCAGCAGCGGTGGTCTCAGGAGTATGCGTACTAATGTTAGCAGGAGAAATGGAAGGCCCTGGCAGAGGGCTTATAGGGATATGTTGTCTAGGGGCAGATAGACTGACCTGTTCAGTTCCCCCTTGAGGAGACCCTGCCCTGGGGGCTTGATAAGACGGCACCAGTGAGGGCTCATAAGGTGAGCTGGCCAGAGAAGCAGGGGGAACCAATTCAGCTTCTCTGGACCTGAGCCTTTGTGCTTTGGAGAACTCTTGCTCCAGTGCCTGTGTCTCCTCGAGGCCTCTCGCTCAGCAGTCTTGGAGGGTTCTTTGGTTGATAAATGCTTGGTTTTAGCTTTTTTCCTTCCCCCCTGTATTTGAATCAGAGGATCTGCGTTTTGCTTGAATGGGGGGAATATCAGAACCCTGCAAAGCCTGAGGAGACTCACCATCTGCCATTGTGCCCAGGCTTTCCAGGTAGGAGACGCCCTGGGGTGGGGGTAACTACGCAGATCAAGTTGTCCGGGAGGGAAGCTTCCCACGCCCTAAGACAACCACAATGGCAAACAGCCAGAACAGCTGTCTAAAACTGTCTGCTGGGCCCTGCCGGCACAGCGCCGGGAGCTAAACAGAACAGGTCAGGAACCCCACAATTTAAGATAATAGGTGTTATTATTGTTATTATTTTTTTTATTTTATTTTATTTTATTTTACTTTTGTAATAAATCTCTGAGAAGCAATGCGTCGAAAAAACAACAGCTAAACCCCCAAGAGGACCCAACGCAGTGAGTCACTAATGCTAGGCCTGAATTGGAGGCAAACAGCAACCTTAAAATGGAGACCAAGCCCAGCACCAAATTCAAAATGGCTGCCACAGGTCTTCTTTGTGCCTAAAAATGGCCTCTCCTCTTAGTCAGAGCTGTAAGACAGCTTCTCCAGCCTCGTCTTTGAAGTCCCCGTTCAGGCAGGCAAAAAGACGGAGGGAACCTTACACACACTTCCCCCCTTACAGCTACAAGGCACCACAAACTACTTGCGATTCTACAGCCTGGGGGAGTCTCTGTGCGATCCTGGATAGAGCCTCGTGGCTACGAGGCAAGAGAGAAGCTCTGGTAATCGGCTGAATTCTCCAGAAACGCTGGCAATAAACATTGTTATCAGACACAAGGGAAGCCTCCCTCGGTGTGCTGAACAGATACTCTGAGCTGAAAAATGCCTCAGTGGCAAAGCTCTGACGATCCACGAGGCCAATTAGGCCCTCTGGAAAGCAACTCTCCAAGGTTGCTAATTCACTATCCTTTACTAAAAAAACAAAAATTATGTAAAGAGTACACTACAGGAAGCTATTTAAACTAACGATTGCTGAGGAGCTAACAAAACTGTGTCCTCTCTGAGCATAGACTAAGACAAAACTGGGAAAGGAGCACCCAAGGGAGGCATGGCTAAAGTTTGGTCTTAGTCTAAATCTGAGCAGGAGGGCTTTGATTACCCAATCAGTGGAGGCTACATCTATCATGCTGGAGAAAGAACTGGAGAAGATAACAAAATACAAAGACCTACAAATAGAAATAGAAAGACTGTGGCAAAAGCAAGCAAGGGTAGTACCAATAGTCATAGGCTCCTTGGGTGCAATCCCAAAACAACTGGAGCACCACTTGAACACAATTGGCATTGACAA
The DNA here is from genome assembly GCF_016545835.1 of Crotalus tigris. Lineage (NCBI taxonomy): Eukaryota > Metazoa > Chordata > Lepidosauria > Squamata > Viperidae > Crotalus > Crotalus tigris. The sequence goes on from NW_024100606.1 coordinate 7,721,567, forward strand.
ATTCGCTATTAGTCAATTGCAAAAGGCGGCCTCATTAGGAACTGCTTCCATCCTGCAACAATATCTGTAATACCATCAAACATCCACATCTGCTATCCCAGGTCCTGCGTAAGGACTCAATAGGTAGACAAAATGCCAAATCCAGTCTGAACATCTGGCTGACTGTGCGATGATCGATAATAATAATAATTTAAAAAAAAGTTGGTCTAGTCCAACCCCCTGCTCAGGCAGGAAACCCTATACCATTTCAGACAAATGGCTGTCCAGTCTCTTCTTAAAAACCTCCTGTGTTGGAGCATTCACCGTTTCTGGAGATAGGTTGTTCCAGTGGTTAACTGTTCTGTCAGGAAGTTTCTCCTTAGTTCTAGGTTGCTTCTCTCCTTGATTAGTTTCCCACATTTCCACCATTGTGACACATGACACGCCTGAGGCAGCTTAAAGAGAAAAAAACCCGGAGTTTGTGTTTCCTTATTTTCTTGCTTTGCACTTGATTCCTGTCTTTAAAGGTACAGGGAAGGGATTGGGGGGTGCATTCTGACTACAGTGGGGAAGAGCTCAGAAGGGCAAACCAGCTAGCTCAGGAGTCTACAAACCTAGCAACTTTAAGACCTGTGGACTTCAATTCCCAGAATTCCTCAACCAGCCATGAGGGCTGAGGAATTCTGGGAGTTGAAGTTCACAAGTCTTAAAAGTGCCAAGTTTGAAGATCCCTGAACTAACTGGTAGTGGTGTATATTAATAAACATGGATAAATTCATCATATATTTGTCAATGCAAAGGGAAAGTGATTCACAAAGGAACAGCCACTGAAGAAATTAAAACTGGTACGTGTTTCTTTTTTTCTACAGTTTGTAATATTTTATTAGATTATAGAATAAAATACAAAAATACAAAAGCAAATAGTAGGACACAGGGGAAGGAAAAGGGGGGGAAAAGTGAGGAGGAGAAGGGAAAAAGAATATATTTCCTCTGTTGCAGTAGAAGGAAGCATTAACACTGAACCTCAACTTTTTACTTTTCCATAATATTACAAACTAGCCATTTCTATAACAACAAATGAATCTAATCAGTAAAACCCCAAATCTCCCCTCCCTTTTTTTAGTCATCAAATTTTTGGCACCTTGCTAAGCACTGATGCTCCTCAAATATTGTCATGTCCTAAAAGTGGTACAATCTATGAAAAGGTTGAAAAGCCCTGCCCTAGAAGATTTGCATGAAGCAACATCAGAGTGATCACTTGGATAGTTGAATTGGATATCCAGTTATGAGGCCACTGCTGTACTCCTATAGAAGTTTTATATATAATTATGTGGATTGTCTGTACATGTTTTCTTTGTCATGTTCTTATCATATGCTAAATAAATAAACTTATGTCTTAGCAATATTGGATTTTATCACCTTGCATACTTATATTGCCCATCAGATGGAAAATTATAGAAAAAATAACATGGAATCATATTAAAATGTAATCTGGATTCCTGGATTTCAAGAGCTACCATTGAACAGTATCTATGTGTGATAAGTTAGTGCCTTGCACTATAGCCAACATTTTCTATTACATCAGTATATTTTTCTATTACATAATCTTTGTCTGTTAAAAACATAATATATGCATTATAATATCATAAATTATGTGCAAAATGCAAAAATACCACTTAGTGCAATCATGCCATTTCTCAATCCTCTGATGCCCTAAACAAGTTTCTGGAAGGCTAACAGTAAGGATGCACACTTAACTTTCCAAACTAAAGGACATGCAACTGAAGATAATTATCTGTGATCTCCACACCTTAACCCCAAGGGACCTGGAATTCATCATGCAATTTTGATATCGTGATCCTACCAAATGGATCAATGGCATTTCTTTTTTAAAATATTATTTATTGCCCTGAGGCCATGTGAAGTTTTATAAGTACTTTAAGTTGCAGTTGAGGACTTTTGGGCAACTGATGCAACTTCCACTAAATAAATGTCACCCTAATTTATTAACATCCCCCTTTATAATAGGATGGTGATATTGTGTGGTTCATTGCTGCCAACTTCCTATTCCATGAAAGCTCTCACAGATACATGAGCAAAACCTGGTAAAGGACACCTTGGCATGTTCTCACCTGCCTGTGTAGCACTCATTGAGTGTCTAAGAGGGCTCAGAGATTGTTCTGCTGTTCGTCTACTACTTTGCTTGCTGTTTGTCTAAGACACTACAAATCTGAAATCTGCCTTTCTTCTTAAGCTCACACATACAGAGCACATGCACTTTGATTCAGCTATCTGCTACGTTTTGCCAACTCCATAATATATTACCTGTAACTTAACCTTATTTTTAATACACTTATAAAACCTGTTCCATCAATCGTTGTTCTGGTCAGATTCCCATTATCAGGGACTCTCACATGCACAGATCATGTTATTTCCCAATGCCCTCTGCATTTTTATTTGGCTCAGTATTCACCTCTTTTGTTCCATCCAAACACAAATCAACACTGTATCCATGCTTGCCAAAAGAAAAACATGAAAAAGCAGTGTCAGTAATTGACAAGCTAATGAATAAGAAAGTACATTCAGAAAGTATTTTATTTATTCTCTGTGCTTCTGCACTCATTTCTACTGGATGATTTGATGGAAACAGGTTGCCATGAACAGCATGGAATTGTACGTATCAGGACTGTGTGGGTGCCATGATTGTCCCTGCTTGCAGGCATACCTAGTGATATTGCAAAGTAGCTGGAAGACTCATGGGAGAACAGTACTGATTACCACACTTGGGCTGGATAGGAACATTTGCTAGTTTATTTGTTGGTGTCATATAATTCATTTTCTAGTTCTGAAAAAGGGAAAATCAAAATCTATTAATTTCATTTTCTGAGTTCTTTTGGTTTAATTTGGGCAGAACTTCTTTTTTTAAAATAGCTTTTAGCATGGAGTCCAAGGACTCTCTAAATCCCTTAGAACAGGCATGTCAAACTTGCAACGTTACATGACATCGCACGATGTATCGTGACTTTTTCCCCATTGCTGGCAATGGGGTGGGCATGGTTTCAGCATGACGCATCCGGCCTGTGGGCTGGTAGTTTGACATGCCTGCCTTAGGATAAGGCACTGCAGGCCATATAGTTCTACTTCCCAATTATATACAGCTATAAAATGGGATGGGGCAATCCCATCTTTCTTTTGTTATTGGTCCTACATTTAAAATCTGAGTTTAGTGATCCAGTTTCCTGTCATTTTGAGTTGAAAAATATTTAAAAGCTATACACTCTAAAATAGGTTTAACACAGAGGAAAAAAAATCCAAATTCCCATCAAAAAGCCCCTCTTGAAAGAAAATATTATTTTGCATCGTCATCCCTCCGAAATAGTTCAGTGTAATCTATAGCTATCAAAATGTTGCCCATCTCCACTAGAGGATATCCAAATCCTGAGGTGGAAAACTGAGAGCACCATAGCAAGGAAAATCTAGTATGGTCTACTTTAAAGCCTGACCAACATTATATAACATTAAGAACTCTTTCAGGAATAGGTTTTTGTTTTTTTTAAGAAAATGAGGATACACTGCAACATTTTGCAGTAATTGTCACTCATTTTACTTTGTAAATTTGAACAATCATTTGCTTCTCTGTAGTTTTAACTTTGCAGGTATAATTGTATTTATTTATTTATTTATTCATTCAACGTGTCTTTTTAAAAATGTAAAATACAAATAAACTCCCAACTTCTAGGAATACATTTTAAAAGTCCCATCTAGACTCCCAACTTTGAAAATAAGTCCTATATGTAGGATTTTAATAAACAAACTGAAATGCTAATAAGCAAGTAAATACATACACAGAGAAGGTTAAGAAAAAATAATCAAATCCGTCGATAACGATCTGCCTCTGGACTTTCTTCTTTCATGAGACAGCCTGGCTGATACATGAGATCCACAATAAATATTTGAGGGGGAAGCAGAAGTCCAGGTATTCCCAAAGGAGAATCATCAACCAATTTCACCTCATTCCACCCTCTATTATATTCACCACGGTATAGGCTGCAATTAATAGCAATTCTGTCTGCCAGAACCTATGAAAGGAAAGAATAAGAATACCTTTATTTTCTTTTATATTTGTGGATTGCCATTCTGATAGAATTAAATCTACTTTGCTGCCATCTAGAGATCCTCAAGATTCCTGTAGCCCTAAATTTCTCATTACAATGTAGACAGAGACACATTGATAATAATGCTTTATAATTTGGTATGCTAATGGTTAAAAGAGAAAAAGAATAAGTCAATTGAATACTATTTAATGAAGAAATATTGGGGTCAATAAAGAGCCAAACAGCAGTTAGTTTCAGTCAGTCCACAGAGAAGACACATTTTCATCCCTCCTTCTGAGAATTCACTAGAAGAATGACTGCAGATGGAAAGATTATTGAGCTTATTACCCCTGGTCTTTGACATGTTATTTTTAAAATTATATTCCTCACTGCATCATACAGTGAAAATAACTTGGCTTCTTAGTCAACAATTTGGAATCAACTGCATACAAAGTACATATATATTTAAATCTCTAAACACTTCTAATAATTGTGAGTATTTCTTATATATTTATCAATAAATAGAAGGATTAATTTAAAAGCAATGCCTCTAATGTTACAACTTGCCAACAGATAATAGTTCTGATGCACTAGAAGTTCTGACAGTTGTTCTTTTACTTCAGCAGGAAATTGCTGTAAGAAAAGTTTGTTTTGGTATTGCCTACTATTTTTCAATATTCTGATAGCATTTATTACTTCCTTTTCATCAAACATGTATAACATTTATTCAGTGCTATTCTTTGACATTTATGGTAGATATCTTTATCAATCTATTATCAAGCCTTACTCTACAGATTTGGTCAATATTGTTATTTCCATATTACAGAAAACAAAATGTGATTAAGAAAGTATGTCTAGTCTTCCCGTGATTTTTTTTCTGATATAAAATGTGCTCTTTGTTTGACTCATAGCAGTGCTTGTCATTTCATACATAGAGCTTTTTCTGTTTATTTTCACTGTCACATTGTATTTGCTTTGCCTATATGTCCATTGAAGATTTTAAATGGAGCTTATAAAGCAATGTACAGTAGAAAAATGCATACCTATTGATTGGAAATCAGTACCAAGTATGAGCAAAAATATTGTACACATGGAAAAAAGTGAATACTACAATCTGAATACTACAATACAGTACTTACATTGAATCTAATGGAATAGTAGCATATACTGCATATTCATGACAACTAAAAATATGCAACTTAGAGTAGCATTTTTGATTAGCTACTTAGTTAATTTGTTTTACCTTGAAAAGCAAAGCTCTGTGGTAGAAGGTCCCTTTGCTGATCTTCCCAATAGGTACCACATTGCATTTAAGCTCATATTCAATTTCACTTATATGAAGCTCCCAGCTGAATTCATGTAGATTGTCTCTTTCAATGGGACCACCCAACCTATCTGCAACAAACCTGTTTTCAAATCAGACAAGGTAAATTAAATCTACTTTCTTGTCATACCAATAATTCTGCTTTTTGACAAATATTTGCATTGAGTTCATAGTGGATTCTTTCACAGGTCATAATTAATTTGTTTGCCCCTGGGGGAATTATTTGGTGGCAATAGATTCCAGGATCACATAGATATTGATCTGATCTAGCAAGACAATTTGATGTTCTAAGCATGCATGTCCAACTTTTTGGCTTGCCTGGACTGCATTGATTGAAAAGGAATGTCTTGGGCTGCATATAAAAAATAAATGTATATAAATCACATAATAATATTAAAGGTTTATGGTCTAGTAGGGCTGCATTACTAGCTATCTAGGGTTGCACGCAGCCTGTGGATCATAGGTTGGACATGCCTGTTCTAAAGGATTCCATTCTTTGGATATGTGAGGGTGGATTGTGGTTTCCACAACTTTGGAACAATACTCTTTATTATTTGTCCAAATGGTAATAAAGTGAAAGGATAAGAGTAATAACTAATGGAAGGCATGAGACTTTAATTGTTTGCAGGCTACTTAAGAATGTTTTTGCATTCTGTAATATAACATTTTCAGGACCTATTTCTAAGGAGCTAAAATAGCAGGTTTTGAGATGCTTTCATTTAATGTTACATTTTTATTCCTTTGAAGATGTCAGATTGCTAATGTAATTTCCTTTCTTATTTTAAATCTAGCAATCATATGAGGTTGATCAGGATTGAAAGAATGATTTCCTGAAAGCCATTCACTAATTTTAATGATTAAATTAGTATTTAAAATCCCAGGACTATTGATCTACAGCTTCCACACATACTGTAAATTCCAGATGTTGTTACAAATCACAACTTCCATCATCTCCACCTAGCATGTTTAAGGATTGGGGGGCATGAGGAATTAAATGCTACCATTCAGCAACCTAAGGATGGGAATCATCTCTTAAGTTTGCCATTATGTTTCACTGGCTCTCAACTCTGTTTGGCTATTTCTCACCTTTTTTGTCTTGATTGTCTAAGAAGAAAAACATGCAATTTAAACACACACTTCTTTGTTTCAGCTATGCAAATTTAGCCACATAGAAGCAATTTCCGTGCTATTCTGGATGCTCAAGACACAAATGACAGTCTGGCAAATAAAAGTATATTACATTCATCATAGCCTATTGTAGATGTATGCTAAAGATTTGGTGATAGATGAAAATATTAATAGTCTGTCTGATAGATTCTGCACATCAACCAGTACAGGTTATTTTTTTTAGAAATATTCCTTTGTTTAATATTGAGATTCATAAAATATCAGTTTATTAGGTTGGTTGGCAAATAGCACACTTTGAACAAATTGTGATTGAGGACAATTTAGGACAATAAAGGCATCTAAACAGCTTTTTTCTCATAGAGGGCTCAATAAAGAATGTTCGAACATTCCTTATTGAGCCCCCTATGAGAAAAAAGCTATTTTAGATGCCTTTGTTGTCCTAAATTTATTCAATCACAATATATATAGTTTACTGCAGTAAAGTGAGACATGCAGCTTTTGGCTCAGAGTGGACAGCAGAAACTGATCAGAGCGGTCAAATTGGTATTCCAAGATAGGTTGGCAATGGGCATTTTTAATAATTAGCAAGCTTAGTTTGGCATAGCAAGCCTGTTCCACAAATGAATACATGGCAGAAACAGAATGGAGTATAATAAGGAAAATGAAGCACAAACTGGAATCCAGAGGTTCCATGTAGTCTATCAGCATCCTTCTGCAGGCCTCATATTCAGAGCCAAATATTTTGAACTTCTCTTTTTTGCATATTTGGAATAGGAAATGTTTAAAGGACAAAAAGAATGCCTTAAGCCTCATTTAAACTACTCAAGCTGCACATGGATCCCAAGATGGCAGTTCTAGCTACTTGATTTAAAGCCTAACCATTCTTCTATCTGTGTCCTGTGTGTGTAGTGCATATAAAAGGGGGCTGGACTTCAACTGCATGGTCATGATTGAAGGCTGCCCTGCCTCTATGAATGCCCTTGGCCCAATGAGCATTGCCCACCTACTGCTCAAGAGCAACTCTCAACATATTATACTAAATCTGGAATGGCCCTTGAGTTGATGGAAATTTTGCACTTTGAACCTAATATTCTGATGGAATTTTTGCCAAAGAAAAGAATACTGAAGAGAAATGGCCAAACTTTATTCAATGATCCTTAGGTGCCTGCTTTGCAAGAAAGAACTCTGAATAATAGAAAGACACAGATTTTGATACTTTTTGGAGTTGAGAGGTGGGAAATCTAAATAAGTTAATTCATGGACACAATTTAAGCATGAGACAGATATTTAAATAAAGGAAAATGTATTTTTCAATTGTAAAGCAAAGCTGCTAAGAATTCCATTGTTGAGAGGATAGAATGTTGAGATCATCAAGCATGCACACTTGATTAAGATGAAACATCTCTGATTTCTCATCTCTTGCTTCCTAGATAAACTTTTAGGTGATAGAATTAAAGGCTATCTTGGCATGTTTGAATTATGCATTAGTCTGGCCTGGCCTAATTTATGTATGCAATTGGGGGGCAGAGACTGCAGAGGGAAATGGGGAAAAAGTTTGCATCAGGAGTGGTAGAGGAAAGCGGGGGACAGAAAGAAGAGGCAAAGAGACTTTGGAGAAGAATTTGCAGCTTTATTATTTTAATTCCTCAGTCATGATGCTATAAAAACCTCTTTTCCCATGAAACCCTTTAAACAGTTTTTATTTGCTTTATTCCTTTTGTATGAGTAAGTCACTTTGAAAATCAATTTAAATAATGTTCTATCTCTATAACTACTACAAACATACCCTAAATTATCTCCCAACAGATTAACAGCCGTATCATATTTGTGGAAAGTGTGCAAAATAGAACACAATGGAGATTCCAACCAATAGACAGCCTAAATAAATTGTTTGAAAGATTCCTTTTGCATTGCTAGCATATGCATTTGAGATACTCACTGTGCAAGAGCTACCACTTGCTCTTTGCTGGTTGGTAGTGGCAGAATTGTTCTGGAAATCTCAGTAATATAATCATACAAGACGGGGTCAAAAGGGGGGATCCATAAAGCTTTTCCTGGGGTTTCAACTATTTTAGGTATGGATGCTTCCAAGTCCTCATCTTTTGGTTTTTCTTCTTCTTTTTTCCCTTTTCCCTTCCTTTTGTAAAAAGGCAATACTGATGATTAGAAACACCTTTGTTTCCAAAACTTTTTTTAAATCAGCATAGAAAGGACAGAGGCTCATTCTTTTCCAAGGTAGATAACAAAAGAAATATTTCTGTCATCTTAGAATTTTCCAGCACTTTTTAATGATCTCTCTCTCAAATGAATATTTTGGGGTTTCTTCCTACATATTCTTTCATAAGGAAGCAACTCCAGAGTTCCAAAGATTTTAGCTATCAGCCATAAAATATTTATATTTCCTACCACCAATAGTGCAGGTGTGACTAACATGGGACAGGTCTTTTTCAGTTAACTCCCAGATTATGATCCAGGAGTTTCTTATGATCCCCATCTGGAAAGCTTTCAATGTATTTATTAGAATATGCACATTTTGTGAGAAAATTCAGACTGAAAAAATTCCACAGATATATAATACTTAATCATACCCACTGGTAATGGTTTATTTGATTCTGGCAGTCCTTAAGTGGCTTTATGGTAATGGTGGAACTGGAACTTGCATAAATTCAGTCATTTAAGGATATTAAAGCTCTAATGAAAAGAAAGAATTTTTTAAAAAAAAAATCTGAAAAGACAGGAAAAAGCAAGAAAGCACACACTCAAAAAAGTAGAGAACAAAAATATAAATGCAACAATGAGAGAATCAGTAAAGCTTATTCAATGAATCAAAGGAAACCAAGTACTCTAAAACTGTTAAAGCACATGATCAATTTATTATCTATGCCCATCCTAGATATGCAATATAGCTCTGAAGAAGGCTGAAAAGTGCTTCTTCCCATATATTATACCTGAGGCCCAAGGTCATAATTTGCAACCTTATTCTGAAATAATGACTGGGTCTTTTTAGCAGTAACCTTATAGCCACAAAACATCTGCCTAATTCTTATTTTATTATCTTCTCACTGACAAATGTAGATTTTTGAACATTAATTTAGACCTTTTAATTTCCTTCTGCTGCTAAACTGTTTGTGTTTTTAAACAGCATTATCCCTATGATGTTTTAGTCACTGAACTTTCAAATACCAGTTATTTTATTATATTTTATTTGTGATTTTATTAGTGTCATCCTGAGAGCCTTTACCTGCACAGCCACTAATAAACTACTGGAAATACAAGACCACTAATCTACTATAGGGTAAATGAAGTAGGTTGGTATCGGACAAATATGTTACAGTGACACACTTAAAACAGTTTGAAACAATTAATAGCTGCACATTTTTCTGAGTGATTTGGAATTACTGGGTTTAACTGAACTGAATCATGAGATTGCCACACAGAAATTATCATGGCTTTGGTTTCATTTAGGTGCTTTGCAGTAACTTTTAAAATGTTAAACTTTTAACAAAGGATCTAAATTCTCAGCACTATTTCTAAACAATCTGAGACCTGAAAAAAAGATTAATATAAGAAAGATTTATATGATCTAAAGAAAAACCAGAGTATAAGAATAATATAAGGAGGATGGACCCAGATGAATGGTATTTTTCCATGCTAGATTGTTTTGGTCACATGTAATTTGGTAAAATTACTGAAAATTTAGTAAAAATACTGAAAAAAAAGGTCTGGGAATATTCAGAAGTGGAACATTTCAATTATATTCTGTGACATGATGAGCGTGCAGGAAAATCCACTAAGAAAAAAATATTGGCTGAAGCAACAGATGGAAACTAATCAAAGAGAGAAGCAACCTAGAACTAAGGAGAAATTTCCTGACACTTAGAACAATTAATCAGTGAAACAACCTGCCTCCAGAAGCTGTGAATGCTCTAACACTGGAAGTTTTTAAGAATGGAAAGCCATTGTCTGAAATGGTATAGGATTTCCTGCCTGAGCAGGAGGTTGGACTAGAAGACCTCCAAGGTCCCTTTCAACTTTATTACTAGTAGTAGTAGTAGTAGTAGTAGTAGTAGTAGTAGTAATAGTAGTAAAGTTGGAAGGGACCTTGGAGGTCATCTAGTCCAACCCCTGCTCAGGCAGGAAACCCTACACCATTTCGGACAAATGGCTGTCCAGTCTCTTCTTAAAAACTTCCAATGTTGGAGCATTTACTGCTTCTGGAGGCAGGCTGTTCCACTGATTAATTGTTCTCACTGTCAGGAAGTTTCTCCGTAGTTCTAGGTTGCTTCTCTCCTTGATTAGTTTCCACCCATTGCTTCTTGTCCTGCCTTCAGGTGCTTTGGAAAATAGCTTGATTCCCTCTTCTTTATGGCAGCCCCTGAGATATTGGAATACTGCTATCATGTCCCCCCTTGTCCTTCTCTTCGTTAAACTAGACATACCCAATTCTAGCAACCGTTCCTTATATGTTTTAGCCTCCAGTCCCCTAATCATCTTTGTTGCTCTTCTCTGTACTCTTTCTAGAGTCTCAACATCTTTTTTACATCGTGGTGACCAAAACTGGATGCAGTATTCCAAGTGTGGCCTTACCAAGGCATTGTAAAGTGGTATTAATACTTCACGTGATCTTGATTCTATCCCTCTGTTAATGCAGCCTAGCACTGTGTTGGCCTTTTTGGCAGCTGCAGCACACTGCTGGCTCATATTTAGGTGATTGTCCACTAGGACTCCGAGGTCCCTCTCACAGTTACTACTATTGAGCAAGGTACCCCTATACTATACCTGTGCATTTGGTTTTTCTTGCCTAAATGTAGAACCTTACTTTTTTCACCATTGAATTTCATTTTGTTAGATAGCGCCCAGTGTTCAAGTCTGTCCAGATCCTCCTGTATCTTAAGCCTGTCTTCTGGAGTGTTGGCTATTCCTGCCAGCTTGGTGTCGTCTACAAATTTGATGAGTTCCCCATCTATCCCTTTGTCCAAATCATTGATGAAGATGTTGAAGAGCACTGGGCCCAGAACAGAGCCCTACACACTTCCCTCCATATAGATGCAGTTCCATTGAGAACCATACGCTGAGTACAGCCGGTCAGCCAGCTATGGATCCATCTGGTGGTGATTCTGTCTACCCCACATTTTTCTATCTTATCAAGTAGTAGGTTGTGATCTACTTTATCAAATGCCTTACTGAAGTCCAAGTAAATTATGTCCACAGCATTCCTCTGATCCACTAATTTTGTCACTTGGTCAAAGAATGCAATAAGATTTGTCTGGCATGATCTATTTTTGACAAACCCATGTTGGCTTTTAGTAATGACTTTGTTTGCCTCTAGGTGTTCGTTGATTCGTTGTTTGATTATCTTTTCCAGGATCTTCCCAGGTATTGAGGTCAGGCTGATAGGTCTGTAATTTCCTGGATCCATTTTTTTTTCTTTTTTGAGGATGGGAACTACATCAGCTCTTTTCCAGTCCTCTGGTAGTTCCCCTTGTTCCAGGATCTTTGAAAAATATAGTTCAGTAGCTCCGATATCACATCTGCCAGTTCCCTGAGAACCTGGGGTGTAATCTATCTGGTCCTGGTGATTTGAACTCATCTAGGCTGGACAGGTGCTCATTTACCATTTTCTTGCTTATCTTAACTTGTGTTTCTATTTTGTTTTTTATGGCACTATTTTTGATAGATTGGTCTGTTTTTTCCCTTTGTGTAAAGACAGATCAAAAACCGAATTAAATAGTTCTGCTTTCTCCCTGTTGCTTGTCACCTTCTTGCCACTTCCACCCACTAATGGACCAATCATTTCCTTCACTTTTTTCTTGTTTTTTACATGTTGAAAGAAGCTTTTTTTGTTATTTTTGACTTTGGTCGCAAGCCTTAGTTCATTTTGAGCCTTGGCTTTCCTCACTTCATCTTTGGAGGCTTGGGCTATTTGCTGATATTCTGACTTAGTTATGTTCCCTTCTTTCCACTTTCTATACTTGTCCTTTTTATCTTTCAATTTGTCAGAGAGTTCTTTATGCAGCCATGCTGGTTTCTTTTGAAAGTTGTTGTTTTTCCTCTTTGTTGGTATTGTGCTAAACTGTGCTTTTATTATCTCATTTTTCAAAATTTCCCAAGCTTCTTGAGTTGTTTTCCCCTTGAGATTCTCATCCATGGAATACTTCCCAAGCCCTCTCTAAGTTTATTGAAATTAGCTCTCTTGAAGTCCAAGACTCTAGTTTGACTGTGTTCTATTGCTTGTGCTTCCATAATGATGAATTCTAATATTGCATGATCACTTCCTCCCAGGGTTCCTATGGCTTCAACACCTTCTATCATTTCATCTCTGTTAGTGAGAATTAAATCCAAAATGGCTAATCCCCTAGTTCCCTTCTCCACTTTTTGGGATACAAAGTTGTCTGCTAGGTTTGCCAGGAACCTGTTTGATCTTCCACTTGGTGCGGAGTTTGTCTTCCAGTTGATGTCAGGGTTGTTAAAGTCCCCCATTACTATTGTTATGTGCTTCCTACATACCTTAATTAGCTGACTAGCAAAAAGTTCATCTATTTCCTCTGTTTGGTTGGATGGTCTGTAGTATACACCTATGACAATGTCATTTCCCCCTCCTTTTATATTGACCCAAATGCATTCAAGACAGTTTTTATCATTGTTCTGCTCTTTTTCTGTAGAGATGTAGTTATTTCTTATATAGAGAGCAACTCCACCTCCTCTTTTATTTGGTCTGTTTCTTTTAAATAATTTAAATCCCTCTAGCTGTGTGTTCCATGTGTGGGTTTCATCCCACCATGTTTCCGTAATGGCAACAATATCGTATCTGCCCTCATTAACCTGAATTTCTAGTTCACCGTTTGCTATTCATACTCTGTGCATTGGTGTATAAACATTTGAGTCCTTTGTGAGTGGCCCTGTGTTTCCTTTCTACATAACCTGTGTGGTGCCTGAGTTCTCCTATTGTCTTACCACCTATTTGGTTAGTACACTTTGTGTGGCACTCGCTATTAGAGGCTTCATTTTGCTTGATAGCAAGGTTGGTATTCTTGTCCACACACACATCTATGCTACATGCACTGATAGCCCTATAATTTTTAGATTGCCGGGGACAGGGTTGTTCCGTATCAATTAACTTCCTGTCCCCGCTGTTTACTTTAAATTTCCCTCCAGAAAATCTGTGAATTTATAGCCGAGTAACTCAGTCCCTTTTTTTGATGGATGCAAACCATCTCTTTTGTACATCTTTTGATTGGACCAGCTACTGACATCGTGACTAATATATCCAAAGCCTTCCCCTTTACACCACTCCTTTAGCCACATATTGAATTGTGTTATGCACTGGCCTAATTATTATTATTATTATTATGATGATGATGATGGATCATCGCACAGTCAGCCAGATGTTCAGACTGGATTTGGCATTTTGTCTACCTATCGAGTCCTTACCCAGGACCTGGGATAGGCAGATGTGGATGTTTGATGGTATTACAGATATCGTCGCAGGATGGAAGCAGTTCCTAATAAGGCCGCCTTTTGCAATTGACTAATAGCGAATTTGTCAATGCCAATGGTGTTCAAGTGGGGCTCCAGTTGTTTTGGGATTGCACCCAAGGAGCCTATTACTATTGGTACTACCCTTGCTTGCTTTTGCCACAGTCTTTCTATTTCTATTTGTAGGTCTTTGTATTTTGTTATCTTCTCCAGTTCTTTCTTGTCTATTCTGCTGTCTCCAGGCACTGCCACGTCTACTATCCAGACTTTTTTGTCTTTCTTATCGACAATTGTTAAGTCCGGGATGTTATGTTGCAGGTGTTTGTCTGTTTGAATTCTGAAGTCCCAGAGCAGTTTAATTTTATCATTTTCTATGACTTTCTCTATTATTATTATTATTATTATTATTATTATTATTATTATTATTATTATTGATCATCGCACAGTCAGCCAGATGTTCAGACTGGAATTCGCATTTTGTCTACCTATCGAGTCCTTACCCAGGACCTGGGATAGGCAGATGTGGATGTTTAATGGTATTCCAGATATCGTCGCAGGATGGAAGCAGTTCCTAGTAAGGCCGCCTTTTGCAATTGACTAAATTTATCAATGCCAATGGTGTTCAAGTGGTGCTCCAGTTGTTTTGGGATTGCACCTAAGGAGCCTATCACTATTGGTACTACCCTTGCTTGCTTTTGCCACAGTCTTTCTATTTCTATTTGCAGGTCTTTGTATTTTGTTATCTTCTCCAGTTCTTTTTCGTTGTTGTTGTTGTTGTTATTATTATTATCAGTCTGCCTAACATGGATGGGCTATTTGCTACAATTAATATTGTTCTCTAAGTTCATTTATCTATTTAAGTAGAAAAGGGCTTCATGTTGATTTGAGCAAGAAAAGGCAGAGTTGTGACAATCTGCAAAAGGTAACAGAGACTGTTTGAACTATGTTATATATGGTAGCGGAAAGCAATATTATGCTGATCAACTTTCCTGACCATACAATTACTTTAGTGCATTATCTATGTCTTTGCTAGATTTCTACCATGGATTCAAAATTGTCAAATTACATGCACCCCTAGTAATTGAAATACTATTCCACTGTATCCATATTTAGCCCTGCTTCTTTTCTCTCTCCTTTGTTTGCTTCCGAGAGTTTGTTTTTAGAATGTAGGCCCTCTTTACCCTCTTTACCCTCAAGCTTTAAATAAGAATATCAGTACCTTGATCCTTTCTCTCTAGAGGTTCCTTTACTGATTGAAGAAGACCGTCCTGGTGAGTCTGGTTTTTCATCCAATGAACTATCAAAATTACAAAATAATTGCCAATATCTCTTGATTTCTGTAAGGCATAGGAATTCTTAAGGAACTGAGAGGAGAAGGGAAGCATTATTAAGAATCCTTGGGGGCCTTCCAAACAAAATCAATAGGCAAAAGAATTATTTGGGGAAGAATCCTTTCCTTGCTCTGCAAGCAAATACAGTACTAAAAACTTATATTCCATATTAATTTAATTATTCCATGTTTTATAACTATTTGGCTAAATAATTAATTTTAAAATTATTTAAATCAGTTCAGTCATATTTGCAATCAGTAGGCACCTTAAAAATACATCACCCCGAAAGGATCCACGGTGTAACTATCCTTGTGAGAGAGGTGGGATATAGTCCCATTACAGTGCTTTGATAGAACACAAATTCTTCTCCAATTTGTTTGTGTGGGGGGCTAGATCTTTCCTAATCATCTTATCCAGACATACTGTTATGTATGAAATACAGAAAGATGCTTTCAGAGAAAAAGTGCAGGGACAGAAAGACAGGTTTCTATTTTATTTGGAGTATACAATACTCCTTTTTGTGTCCACAACAGCCCTTGTTTCCTTTTTTGTTTTTAGTAAAAGCAGTAGCAAAAATATATTCTTAATTACACCAATTGTATTAAAATAAGTTAGTTGACATTTGATCACATTAAAACAAGTGTGACATGTTACTTTTTTTATTCCTCTACAGTAAATATCCATAAAGACTCACTGAATCTGATAAGAGCATTTGCAGAGGACTAGAAGTATAACAATCTAGTTTTAATCCAATCCATTTAATCTTTTGGGCAATTATTAAAAAGTCATCTACTATGCAATAACAAATAACAAGCTAGCCTTATAGAGGCAGCCATTCAGTAGAGATACAGTAATAAAATATATGACTATGTAAATTATTGAGTGCCTGTGTATATAGATAGATACACACATATATAATTTAACAATGGTAAATGCATTTCATTACATGTTTGAATCAGGAAATATATGTTACTACTGATAATATAATATCCTTTTAGCGTATTTCTATTATTGCATTTAAATCATGTTTTGTAAGTGTCTTAAATGATTATACAGTACAAAAGACACAAGGGCTATCTCGATTGTAATTGAAATCAGAGTAGGGGAGATGCAGGTATCAAATATCCATTGGTGTTAATCTTAATGCTGTGTAATATTGACCCTAATTACTAAATAAAAATATATACAACATTATGTGAATTGGTAAATCCAATGTATGCTTTGGTTACTACTTTGCTTAGTATCACTTATGAATAAATGCATTTTCCAGCTTTTGTATGTAGATGATAACACTCTGGGTAATTTTCTAAGTCTGGAAAATGTACTAGTGCTATTAATGTTTTCAGTTATTTTCTGGACACAGAATACAATATATAGTATAGGTAGTCCTCAGCTTACAATCATTCATTTAGTGACCATTCAAAGTTATAATGACACTTATGACCATTTTCCAAATTTATAACCACTGAAGCATCCCCACAGTCACATGATCAAAATTTGGATGGTTGGCAGCAAGCATGTATTTATGACAGTTGCAGTGTCCTGGCATCATGTGATCACCTTTTGCAACCTTCTGACAAAATTAATGGGTAAACCAGATTAAAGAACATGTTATTAATTTAACGAGAGTGATTCACTGAATAACTGTGGCAAGAAAGATTGTAAAATGGAGAAAAGCTCACTTAACAGCTGTCTTGCTTAGCAATGGAAATTTGGGGTTCAGTTGTGGTTGTAAGTCAGGACAACTTAGATGTAGCTTTTACTAGAAATCACCATCCTGCTAGAGTCAGAACAAATAGAAAATATTCCATAAACTCTTGTTTACCAATTCCTTAAAACCTCAAAAGGACCTTGATGCAGGAACTTAGCATTCTAGTGGAATCTATCTTAACCAGCATGGCAGAATAGATTATTCTTATGCCACTATGGTGGTTAGGGTGAATGGGATTACATAAAGTTAAATTGGTGTCTAAATGGTGCCATGAGATTTTTAAATTTGAGAAGAATCTGTATTTCACAGAAACTTGAATAGTTTTCTTATTTTAGATCATCGTTCTTATTTCAAGCTCTGATAAAGTGGTTTGATTTTTCTAAAAAGAAATCTAATTTATACATTTTTAAATCTACAATTAATCAAAGAAAAAAAAAGAGCAGTTACAAAAATTTAGATACTTACTTATTTCTGCTAGATCTCCTGATATTGCTGGCAGACACCCCAATTCGAGAGGCTGTGGTCTCTTGTGGCTTTTCCTCAACTGGAATGGAAATTACTTGTTGTTCACTGAAACAGAAAGGATGTTATCATATCAGACATTCTGCTTATTGCTCAGAATAAAACATCTGAACATTCTTTTTCAGTGCTGCTGAGTTTAGCCTAAGAAAATTCAAAAAGGTTGTTTCTAAAGATATTAAATATAGTAAATTATGGAAACTGGGACAGAGCAATTAGTAACAATGAGATTTTAGAGTGGAAAATTGATATGAAATTAAGAAATATTGTAATTTCATTTTATGTACATAGACACAATTTTTCTCTATATATGTATATTTATGTGTTATACGTTCAGTTTCCTCCTATCACTTCTATTTTTTTGTGTACTTAAATCCTATTTTTATATGGATATTCCCTGCTGTTGATATGGATGAATGCTTCAACCTAAATTATGTAATTTGAGAAAATGAATATTTCCTAAGGCAATCACAGAAATGATTCTGCTTACAGACTGGTGTTGACTGAAACTAAAAGATTAATTAATGAGCTGTGTAGAGAGCAGGAAATGTGAATACTGAGAATTTAATGTACTCCAATTTGTGTGTCCTTTCCCCCACCACAAGATAAGATTGTTTTAAATAGCACTTAGATTTATATACCACTTCACAGTGCTTTACAGCCTTCTCTAAGCAGTTTACAGAGTCAACAAATTGCCCCCAGCAATCTGAGTCCTCATTTTACTGATCTCAGAAGGGTGGAAGGCAGAGTCAACCTTGAGTCAATCAGAAGTGAACTACAGAATTGAATAGCAGAATTAGCCGGGAATACTGCATTCTAACCACTGTGCCACCATGGTTAGATTAATATTAAGGTATATTTTAAAAAGCTGAATTTCAAAGCTTTAAGTTTATGAAAAGAAATATTAAAAATTCAGTGTTAATGTAACCATGCTCTTTAACGGTCTGCTGGAATGATCAGGGTTTAAATAGCTGATCAGCTATAAAGTTTCTCAGATGAACTATCATCAGCTGTCTACCAATCACCTGAAAGAGATGTTGTAAGATTAACATGACGTGCTATACAGGTAATGGAGCCTGCCCATTTCGGTCATAAGGTGGGAGGACATTAATTGAAACTTGTTAAATGAAAGAGCCCTCATCCTGGATCACCCCAAAAGGGAATACAGCTGCTTTGCCTTGTTTGAAACCTGACCTGGAAGGCAAAGCTCCACTTACCGCTCCCTCTGCATCGCCCTTTCAACATTTAACCCTTTATTGTCTGTTCTCTGTCTCACTACCATGCAGAAAGGCAGAAGGTGGGGGAAATTCTGCTTTGCCAAGATCAATGGCTGCTCTCCATGGCCCAGTAAGAACTGCCCACCATAATGAATTCTGCAGATCTCTAGAAGGTAAACAAGGCATTGTAAGGGGTGGAACAGGAAGGCAAAGCAGGCTCAGTGCCTTTGGGAACCCAGCAGAATGGGTCCCCAAAGAATGGGAGGGGGGAAGAGATAGGTGGGTGTGCTTCAGCATCTCTGCAAAGTTATGAAGCCCCTGGTCATTCATAAGTGCAAATGACCGGATAACTTTTGTAAATTCTTATCTTCAAATCATAGTCATACATGGCTTTTAGGAGGTCTTTTGTAACTTTGAACACTTGCTATATGATCTGTCATACCTTGAGGATTACCTGTAAACACTGCCTTTAGAGTAAAGAATTATTGCAGACCTGTAAACCTCTTAGCAGAAAGAGAAGGTTTTTTGGAGCAAGACATTCCAGGATATTTCATGAACAATGAAAAACTTTTGCCTGAGGCCTTGGAGAACTGAATTAGCTGGCTTCAGACAAAGTCAATTATTAAAGCCTCTATAATAATCTTATTAGTAGACTCACAGTTCTGATAGTTTAGCATTTATTAAAATTATAGCACGATGATCATTAAGCTCCTGAACACAGAGTTCCTCCAGTGACAATAGTTTTTCACCAGGTTTCACCTATAAAAAAATTTCAATAAAGTGCATGATATAAATTGTCTGCCATCTCTAGGAAGTTTACAAAAGTTATTGGGAACTCTTGCTATTAATATTATATTAATAGTATTAATATTAATGTAGTATTAAGCACATAGGAAGAATGTTCATGAATAAAATGCCTAAAACAAAATTCAGCTTCATTTTAGCATATGAAGATTTAGAATTATATACAAACTGAGAATTTCAATTTAAAGTAAACTCTAGTTTATTATTAATAATAAAAACAAACAAAACTCAAGAGTTTATTATTGATTTATTTAAATCTGGCAAGAGGTTGTTTTAAATTACAATGTGTTTTTTACTTAATAAAATAATATCTATTGAAGCCAGTTTTTGTTTCTTTTAAATGACAATTTTTTATTATTGTGCACCATATCTATTAAACTGTTTTTGAATTTTTGAACTTGAATTATATTTTACTGTGTGAATAGCATTAAACTATTTTAAAAACCTGTTAAAAATATTTATGATTTTACTGTTCATGTTTTGAATGATTGTTTGTTCTTCGAGACATGTTACAAAATTAGTATTTTTAAAAACATCAGCAATAAAGTATACATTAATGATTGAATGGATTCAAATTCATGTTCATCTTTCAGCAAAAAATAATAATAATAAAGCCATATTATATGATCAAATCATGGAACAAGTAATAAATTATTTATTTATTTATTATATATTTATTTATTATATATATTACAATTATTTCTGAAGTTTTTTAATCTTTTAAAAATAAAGTAACATATATATTAAAAATTTTAAATAATCCAACTAAGAAAAGTGTACCAAAGTAAAGTATTAAAAAGCTGCTTTATACCTATATTTAACAGTAAAACAAGAGCAGATAAACCTCAGACCTATTTATACGTGATAATAAATGACAGTTTATCATTTATCCTCACATGATCCAGATGATGGGAAGTAAAATGCAATGAGCTATGTCATAAACATTCTTTTCTTGCTATGATCTCCTATGTACTAGTGATGCTAACTAATGATAGGATTCCATATCTTTGTTTGATTTGCAGTTCTCTAAAGACACTTAATGTATGCTTAAAGCAAGTTTACCTGCCCATAGTCATAGAATCCATCCAAAATTATGTTAGTAGATGCTAAAAACCCCATTTGACTGTATTTTTGTGGAAGATTGTGATCAAGTATCTTTTCCAATGCTGCTTCACTGAAGTTATTTTTGCGACCAATAGAGAGGTTAATTTCATCAAGAATATCTAAAGCACTGTAGCAAAGACACAAAGAATTGCTAAAAATATTGTTCCAATTCATTACAGTATTTCTCCTATCATACTATAATCTTTTATAAACAATTTATACATTATTGAAATACATCTGACTTCAGATATGTATCTATCAGTCTTTTCTAGTTCTCTGAAGACTATGCTCACTGTTATTGTTACTGGTAGAAAAACAAGATATAAATGAAGCAAAAAAGGAATTGATTGTAAATTTGATAATGGCAGCCAGATTAGTGATGGTTAAATATTGGAGACAGAATTGGGTTATTCAAAGAAATGAGCGGTATTATGAAATATGAAATATGGCAATAAATGATAAAGTAACAACAGAAATTAAATTTAAAAAAGGGATGATTAAAGTAAATAATTATAATGAAATATGGGATGATTTTATAAAAACAGTCTTGGTGGAAGACAAAGGGAATAAAATAAACCTGCTCAAGAATATATGCTGTTTTAGAAGGGATAAGAGCACATTTGAAATATATTGTATATTGTTAGTTGTTATATGAGAAGAAATATAGGTAATAAAAATAGTCTCGGGGGGATGCACTGTAGTATTTGTATTTTTATACTGTTTTTTTATTTAGACATATGTGTTATGTTTGTATTATTTGTATTTGAATAAAATAAAAATAAAAATTTAAAAAAAATTAAGACCATGCTCACAAAATAAAACAGAATGGGACAAGAGGAAAGATAAGTAAATTTACATGGTAGTAAAAGTAGTCAAAAGGTAGCAAAATCACAAAACCAGCAATTGAAATGTTGTTGATATCCTATAAGTTCTCATTAGACTTGCATGAAATCTCAGGAATTTTGGAAATATTTTATTGGGGATACCAACTGGAAGTAAGGCAAGCTCCCTGGTTCTGTCAGTGCTGTTTCTGATCTATGTGTAAGCCTATGCATGACTAATCACTTTTTGCCATTATCTAATTCTCTTTGACAATATTTGTTTGCATTTAAGTAATTTAACTTTCATTTCCATCTTACATCATCTTCTCTTAATCTGATGCCATTCTCTGATGTGTTGGTACACAATTCTTATCATTTTACTGAACATAGCTAAGCATAATCATGTGCCAAGAGGATTCATTATTTATTATAATTTATAGGATACCTACGAAAGAGTGTGTATTAGTGTGTTCCAATTATCCCATAATAAAACAGATGAAACACAAAATCTAAAAATTCAAAAATTTAAAGGCCAACACGACTGGTGTAAAGATGCAAAAAAAAGACAGCATAAAAATTACAATAAATAATAAACTAATAATCTTTTAAAATAAAAAATATTCTTTATATTATGAAAAGCATACTCTCAGACACAAAACTTTTATTAGGCTTCTATCAGAAAAAAGACTGACAAAAATGAAGAAGTGATGTGAGATGGGTGATGAAATGGAATATCTAATGCGACATGTGCCTGGTTAGTCCCTAAATATGGGTACACTTACAGTGTAATACAACATGAAGACAAGATGGATATAAGTCAGCATTAAAACAATGATGTGATACCACCATCACCAACACTACCTCTTTGGCATCTCAACTCACCCCAGCCTGGTCATTTCAGCTGCTGTTAACTCATCACTTGCACAAACCATAACAGCCCAACAAGCATTTCTTCGGACTTCATCATTCTTAGAATGCAGAAGCTTAACAAGAGGTTCAAGACCACCAGAATTTCGTAACTGAAAGACAATTTTTATATTTATGTATCTGTTTGTTTGTTAAATTTATTTGCTGTCCATCTTGCTGTGGGGCTACTCTGTGTGGCTTACAGCAATAAAATAGGAAAAATGAAAAACAAATGTAACAATAGCAAAGAAACACACACAATGGAGGTGCAATAATATGAAATTAAAAGAAGATGGACAGAGGGGAAGCAGGAAGTGCAGGGGGGAGATGGGATCAACTAATTAGTCCTGCAGCCACCTCCAATGATGCACTCCCTTATTGGGTCTCCAAGCCAAATCAACTGGCAGAACCAGGTCTTCAGGCCCTTTTGAAGGAAAAGAGGGGCAAACTTCACCCTGGGGGACAGGATGTTCCAGAGGGTTGGTGCTACAGCAGAGAAGGCTCTTCTGGATCCTGTCAGATTTCCTTGACAGACAGGATCCACAACAGGGCTCCTCTGCTGGCATAATAGGCTTGTCATATTAAATAGGTTGGCAAGGGCTGCACTCAACTAAGGAGCAAGATTGCTGCCAAGAATGCTTACTCAATTAGGACTGAATAGTTAAGGCTATGCTTATAGTGAAATAGCACAAGAGATTTCCTTTCTAGCCAAGGTAAGGTAAATCCTGCAAAGAGAAATAGAAGGAGTTGGCTTTTTCCACAAGGAGTAAGATAGGAGGTTTAAAGTATCCACTAATGAGACTGGATGTTATAAAATTATTTGGTCTCACCTGCAATTGAAATTGGCAATTTTATTTTATTAAGCAAAGCAGTCACCAAATTAAACTGTGACTATGTTTATGACCTTGATTTAGCTTTCCTTTTTTTTACCTGCAAAGGTCATAATGTTACTTTTTATCACCATGGTATCTATAATAATAATAATAAAGTTGGAAGGCACCTTGGAGGTCATCGAGTCCAACCCCCTGCTCAGGCAGGAAACCCTACACCATTTCGGACAAATGGCTGTCCAGTCTTTTCTTAAAAACTTCCAGTGTTGAAACATTCACCACTTCTGGAGGCAGGTTGTTCCATTGGTTAATTGTTCTAACTGTCAGGAAGTTTCTCCTTAGTTCTAGGTTGCTTCTCTCCTTGATTAGTTTCTATCCATTGCTTCTTGTCCTGCCTTCAGGCGCCTTGGAGAATAGCTTGACTCCCTCTTCTCTGTGGCAGCCCCTGAGATATTGGAACATGATATCATGTCCCCCCCTTGTCCTTCTCTTCATTAAACTAGACATATCCAATTCCATCAACCGTTCCTTATATATTTTAGCCTCCAGTCCTCTAATCATCTTTGTTGCTATTCTCTGTACTCACTGCCCATTGAGCTCTGTACTCACTGCCCATTACCACTCTGTACTCACTGCCCACTGAATGGTCACTGCCCAAGATAGCCTACCTAAACTACCAATCAGCGAAATGGCTGTAATGCTGGCAACTGCTGAAGCTGCTAATTAGTGGACTTTTCTACCTCCTGCTACTGTATTGCTCTCCTTTACTGGTTCCTATTCACTTTCTATTTCTGAAAAAGCAACGAAGGAATTGATGAGGGACAGCTGTTAACTTTCTACAAAGTGGTGCAGAAACACTTTTCCCTGAGGAAGAAGCATGTGAATGGGTAACATCAGAAAGAAAGAGGTGACTGGCTATACCGTGGAAGGAAATCTAGCAAGAATATATTGCAGTAACATTGTGCCTTCCCTAAAATCTGAAACCCTGTCTATCCACTAATAAGAAATGTTATTGCAGCTTTTTCAAATTATTTAGATACTAATTTGTAACAACAAAATTGCATGCTTATTTATAAGCAGATGGATCTGTGAATAAATGCATCTCAACTAGAACATAGTGATTGCATCAGATGTTGACTAATATAAAACTTAAATGTAAACATTTAAAATTGTGTTTGGAGAGTTAACAAAGTTGCCATGTTGCCAATCCCTGAGCCCAAATATATGCAAATAGCTTTAAACTGACTAGTAGCATTGAATTTCAGAGTAAGGTTTCTCTTTGTATTATTTGATAGGGCTGTGTAAAGCATTCAAAGAGGGTGTTTTGCAAAGGAGGTGGGGGGGGGGAGAAAGCATCCCTCCTCAAAATTTTAAAGTAGCCATGTCTATAGCTGCTTTACATTGCTGGCAATCCCAGTAGAAGTACTATCTGTGTATCCACGCACGAGTAGACACCTGGAGAATGGCTTTGAAGCAGCCCTCAGACTTCCAGGTGAAGCTGCCAGCGACAAAAATTTTGTTGTACAACAAGCTTTACAAAGTGCATCTTCAAAATGCTTTTTGCTGTCCTGTGATTTTATCACAATTGTAAATGGAAGCCTGGTGTCTAGGCAATTTTCTACATGGAAAAAATGAACTTTGTAACAAAATAATTATCTGTTTCTGTTGATTACACCCAACATTTTTTACCATGCACACTGTAACAAGTATAAAATTTCTCCTCAGGGTTTACATATAGTAGAGCTAAACTAAAGCTGACCTCACTTAGATACTTTTTTCTGATTCCCAGTTCAATTTTTAACCCGCCTGTCCTTTTAAATTTTTCAGATCTAGCTGAGAAGGCACAAGGTAACTAGCATGAATATAAGCATTGAAGATTGTTTATTGAAACTGACAATTTTACACAATCAAGTATCAATATCAGAGAACCAAAACTTTTACCTGGCAATACAGCAAAATATGCTGATCCAAGAAAGCCGTGTGATATGAAAAATGCCAGGTTTTGTTTTTTCCAATATAGAGGACAGAGATGTCCCTTACCTCAGTTCTGGCCTCAGCATCACAGCCCATAGCAGCCACAGAAAGAGCTGCTCTGCTCTGCACAATGCTGTTAGTGGAATTCAATGGTTCTACAATGGCAGTCATAAAACCATGGCTTTGGATGGTGAGGCGTAAGGGCTCCTGCATGGCTAAGTTTGTGAGAACAGAGGCAGCACTAGCCACAGCGCCATCTCTTTTGCAGCTCAGAACACTAATTAGCGGTTCGATGGCTTCAGCTTCAGCAACAGCACTAGGAAGTGGGAAAAGGAAATAACCACAAAGATGTATTACTCTTCCCCAGGCTTATGGTAATTAAATCATACATACTGAAAGTACAACTATAAAAATTCAATAAAACTAAAATATTTTTAATGAAAATATAAGAAAAACAATGAAATTTGCAAACTCCGTTAGTTAAAAAAACCAGACCCAGTAATATTAAAATCTGATTTAATTACAATTAAATTCAGACTTGAGTGATAACATCTCATTCAGGGGAAGGCTTGAGAATATGAACATGTCTTGAGGATGTTCTTCAAATCTAATATGGTGGGACCTGATGGCAGCCCTTTTCCTGTAAGCTCAACTACTGTGTTTCCCGGAAATAAGACCTGGAGTTGTTGGGTTTTTTTGCCTCCCAAAGAGGCACCAAGTCTTATTTTCTGGGGGTGTCTTTTCCATTCACCTCACAGCAGCAGCATTGGCAGCCCCATCCAGCCAGCCCACTTCTGCGGCCAAAGGGGCACCTTCATTTTGCAGCTGAGAATGGAGCTCCGCCCTGCATTTTGCAGTCAGAGGCCTTTCCAGAAGGCCTATGCAGCCGAGAACCAAGCTATGGATTGAATCCATAGCTCGGCTCTCAGCTGCAGAGGCCTTCTGGAAAGGCAGCAAACTGCACATATCCATCATTTATTATTTTCATTTACCAATTGTAATTGCAACAAAATTGCAGTATTTACTGTCTAACTATTGTTCCATGATTTGGTTGTGGCTTCCAAGTTTTGCTCAATGCTCTGACTAGTTTATCCAGATGTAGAGTCTAAGCAGCAAGAAAGTAAGGCAATACAAATCAGGAATTAAACAAATAAGCTCTAATAGGATGCTTTATTTATTTATTTGTTTGTTTATTTATTATTTATTTGGCTTGTATGCCACTTATCTCACCTAGAAGTGATTAGAAATGACAATAAACATGAAAGACTTAAAATTTATTATGTTTAAGGGCCACTGAATTTAATGTCATTATTAAATAGGTCTGCGCAGGATTATAGCTTTACAGAATAATCATATTCTTATACATATTTACTTAAAAAATAACTGTACCAGGATTCATTGTTTTTTCATAGATAAGTATTTATAATTGTCCCACCTTAAATTAGAGTATATATCATACCAAGTATTTTATTTAACTAGAAGTGCTTTAAAAATAAAAATAGCTTGTAGAGAAAACTCAGGTCATTCATTGGACTCATTCATTTATTCATTGTATTAATATTTCATTTTTCTTCCAGGAAGGTAATAGGGTTAATTACATTCCTTCTTCTTTTTTAATGTGTATTTTATTAATTTTTTACAGTAAAAATCTTAGTATTTAATAAGCAATACTTTGTCTGGGTTTATGTATTTAACATTAATAGCAATACAATTTCCATTCCTCATTATTTTGTAATTTCTTTCCCATAGGATTTGCCATTTTTCTAACTCTACATTATGCCCAAAGTTTTTTGCCCAAGTTATCATTGTTTCTTTAACTTGTTCTTCTTCCATCTTTAAATTTAACAGAAAGCTGTACAGTTTCTTAATCAGTTGTCATCTGATGACAATAGTATCTGGTCTAACGTTGTCCGGTCTTTGTAAAAACCATATATTTTTGCATCTTTCTCATATCTCATTTGCATTTGCAGGTGTGGCCACCATGATAGCTCAATGTCCTGTTCTTCCAATTCTTGTTTAGTTTGTAGTTTCCCATCAGTATTCAAAATACCTTTATAAGTCATAAGTTTCTTATAATTGATTAAGTTTGGATGTACAAACGCCTCCATTGTCGAGATCCATCCTGGTATTTTCATGTAAGTTCTTGATTTTACCTTTTCCCATGTCAAGAGCAATGCATTTCTTACATAGTGGTTTTGAAAGTATTTGTGAATTTTGTTTTTCCCATATTACAAGAAAGCAAGTCATCCAAGTTGTAGGTCAGTGATGGCGAACCTTTTAGAGACCAAGTGCCCAAAACCTGGCCCGACTGTGTTCCACCCCCTACTCCAACCCCACCCTGTCTGCCCGCAGGGCCACTCACCGCCTCCAGGGCCCACTGCAGATCGCCCAGGCAGCCCAGCAGTGCCATGGTGGCCATGCTTTCTGCCCGCACCCCGCAGCATCAACTGCGTGCGATGGGGTGTGAGGGCACAGTTTTATCTACACTGCCTGGCTGCCATGTCCTTGGCTGTGCTGCTGCACATGGGCCACACTCAGGGACAACTCTCCTCCAGGGGGGCTGCTGATGAGCAGGTCACGGGGGGAGGCAAGGCTGGGGCAATGGCATGTGTGCCCACAGAGAGGGCTCCAAGTGCCGCCTCTGGCATGTGTGCCTTAGGTTCGCCACCACTGTTGTAGATCATGCCATTCTAAGTATAATAGTCTTTTATTTCTAAGAGTTATCCATTCTTTTAACCATGTTAGTGCTGCTGCTTGATAGTACAAAACCCAGTTTGGTAGGCCAAAGCCTCCATTTTCTTTTGCTTCTTGTAACATTTTCAGTCTGATTCTAGCTTTTTTCCCTTGCCGGATAAATTTCAATATCGATGTATTTAATTCATCAAAAAAATTGTCAATTTTTATCGGTATTGCTTGAAATAAAAAGAATGGTTTTGGTAAAATGTTCATTTTCGCCATCACTGTTCTTCTCAGGATTGATAGTTGTAGATTTTTCCATTTTTCCAAATCTAGTTTTATTTTAATAATTTTACATAATTGTCTTCTTTTATTGTTGCACATCTTGCTGTTAGATATATCTTGAAGTATTTAACTTTCTTAACTACTTGCACGTCTGTTTTACTGATAATTGGTTCTTTTGTTTATCTCTGAGATTTTTAACTATAACTTTAGTTTTTTCTCTATTAATTTTCAGTCCTGCTACTTCTCCAAATTCTTCAATCTTTGCTAATAATTTAGGACTTGTCTCTAACAGATCCTCCAATATAAATATCAGGTCATCTGCAAATGCTTGTAGTTTGTACTTTTCATCTTTTATCTCCATTCCTTTGATTTCTGGATCGTGTCTAACATTCCTGTTCAACACTTCCAAAGTTTAGATAAATAATAGTGGAGATAATGGACATCCTTGTCTTGTGGCCTTTTTAATATTGAAGCTCTCTGTGAAATCTCCATTTACAATTATTTTAGCCATTTATCTATGATAAATTGTTTGGAATATATTAATAAAATTTTCTCCAAAATCCATATAGTTTAGTTGTTCAACCATAAATTGCTAATTGATGTTGTCAAAGGCTTTCTGTGCATCTAAAAAATCAAAGCCATTTGTTTCCCTGGGTGCATTTCATAATACTCCAATGTGTCTAAAATTATTCTTAAATTGTTCTTTATTTGTTTCTTTGGTAAAAATACATTTTGGTCTGAATGTATAAATTCAATCAAGAATCTCTTTAGTCTTTCTGCTATTATTGAAGCAAAGATTTTATAGTCCACATTTAGTAGAGATATTGGTCTGTAGTTCTTTATCAGGGTCAAGTCTGTGTCTCCTTTGGTATTAGCGTAATATTGGCATCTATCCATGTATTTGGTAATTTGGCTTTAACTGGTAAAATTAAATTGGTAAAATTAATTGGTAAAATTAATGTAATGTATCTTGTAAACATTTGTAAAATTCTGCCTGTAGCCCATCTGGGCCTGGTGTCTTATCGTTTTTTTGTCTGTTTATAGCTTCTGTCAACTCCATCACTGTTATTTTCCTATTTAGCATATTTTTGAAATTCTCTGAGATTTTTGGTAACTTAACATTTTCTAAGTATTGCCTTATTTTTTCCTGAGGAATTTCTTCTATATTATAATCTGTTTCATAAAATTATTTAATTATTTTTATTGCATCATTTTGACATTGTAAATCGCCTCTCACATCTTGTAGTTTGTTTATCGATTTCTTCTCTCTTTCTTTTTTCAGTTTATAAGCCAACCGTCTCCCCGGCTTACTGGCATTTTCAAAAAACTTTTGTTTTGCTCTTTTGATTTGTTGAGCCATTTCATCAGCTTCTATTAGATTTAATTTGTGTTTTATTATCTCCATTTGTTTTTTAAGAGTTTTCTTTTGTGGGTCTCTTCGTAGTTCTAATTCTAATTTTGTAAGTTCTTCTTTGAGCTTAGTTTGTAGTTTTTTGTCTTTCATCTTTTTCACCATATAGGTTATGGCTACTCCTCTAAATATGCTTTTGTTGTACCCTAGAGTGATGTATCTTCTTTCTTATTTTCTTTGAAGAAAAATTCCATTTCCTTTATGGCTTTTTGTATAAATTCTTTCTCTTTCAGTAAGAATTGGTTTAAAGTCCATTTTGCTTTTTTCGTTGTTCCTCTCTAAGTCATCTTTATTGGATTGTGGTCCACCCATATGTTAGTTTCTATCTTAATTTCTTAATTCAGGGGATACCCGTATCATGTCAATTCTGGACCATGGTTTGTGGCTGTTTGAATAAAATGTATATTGGGATTTCTTAGGATTTATTTCTCTCCATATATCCTGTATACAAATTTCTTCTGCCATTATGAAAAAAGCCTTAAAATATTCCTTCCTTTTCCCCCTATTTTACTACTCCTGTAATCTAACTTTCCATCTACAATTGTGTTAAAATCTCCTATTAGACAAATACTTTGGTACTCCAGTATTTTCTTGTATAATCTTTGGTAGAATTCTTCTTGTTTGTTATTCGGTGTGTAAATTGCTACCATCAATGTCTGTTTTTGATTTATCATTATTTCTATCATTAGTATTCTTCCTTCTTCATCCAAGTAGATTTGTTTAGGATTCATTGTTTCTTTGATATATAGAGCTACTCCTCTTTTCTTTTGTTGTGCTAATGAAAAATAAAGTTTCCCAATTTTTGAGCCCTCCAGAGATTTATAATATTGTCTTTTAATATGTGTTTCTTATAAGCAAACTATATCCATTTTTTATTTTTGTAATCGTGTAAAGAGTTTTTTCCTCTTTACAGGGAAATTTAATCCGTTTATATTTATTGAGAATATCCCATTGTCCTTTTCCATCCTCTTTATTTACCGTAAATGCCGGCGTATAAGACGACTTCCGCGAGCGCTGAAATCAGCATCAAAGACGGGGGTCGTCTTATACGCCGAGTCGTCTTATACACCGGAAATACTGGTAGTTTCCGGCGTATAAGACGACGTTCTAGGAATGCAGCCCAGCTATAAAGACGGGGGTCGTCTTATACGCCGGGTCGCCTTGTACGCCGGCATTTACGGTATTTAGGGTTTATTCTCCTAATTGTTCTAGTTTGTCTCTGTTCTTTACCTTTAGCTCCTTCTTCTTGATTTATAGTTTCTGCCACTTCTCTTTGTTTGTCGGCTTCTTCTAATGCTGTCTCTTCCTGTTTTGTAAATTTCCCTTCTGGTTGAAGTTCTGAGTTTCTTTCTTTGAGAAATCTGTATCCATCATAAAATTCCCTTGCTTTGAAGATAGAATCCAATTTGTATCCCAACTGATTAGTATCCCTTCTGGCATCAGTCATCTAAAGACTACTCCTTTCTTAATTAGTTTTTTAGTCAAAAATTGATATTCTCTTCATAAGTCCCTTATCCTCCTGGGTATCTGCTTCAGCACCACAATTTCTTTTCCCTTATATTGCAATGGATCATCTCTCTCTTCTCAATATTTCATCTTATTGATTTTTTGACAAATCTGACATGGATCTCTCTGGGGACTTTGTTTCTTTTTGCATAGTTTGAGTTAACTCTAAATATTTGATCTATTTCTCCTTCCATTTTGTGCTTCCCCACTTCCAATGCACCAGCCAGTAGTTCTGTCATCAGATCAGGAAGGTCCTCCTCGTCTTTCATTATATTCTGGAATCTTAAGAAATAGGATGCCTTGACTTCCGGTGGCGACAACTGCGCCGATGGCGGCTTTTTTCAGCCGTCCACCCTGGGATGTGTCAAAGCCAGCTGAAACAGCAAGCAACAGCTGTCTCGTGGCTTGGAACCTCTCTCCCCGGGAGAAGGGGAGGAGGTGAGCTTTCCTCAGATAGTGGTAGAGCTCCCCAAGATCCCAAAGCTTTCTTTTTGGTGGTCGGAGGGTAAGAGCTCCCACGGAGTCTGGGGTGTCCTCCACATTCCAGGATGCCTTTGCCCTGATTTTATCCAGGGCAAAGCTAGACGCTGCTTCCACATCTGCGCTTAAAATGAATTTGTGAGTAAAATTTAAAGCAGACAGAGCTGACCAGGAGAGATTAAAATGGTAATTATTCTGAGACTTCAACTCTGGAAAAGAATTTATCTTTTCCTTTTTTTTTCAATTAAGAGTGGTGAAAAATGGCGCTGAGATGTTGATTCTTTGAGTGAAAAGACCGGAACTTCTATTTGAAACAATGTAACAGATTTTGTATTTATATAAAATGCAAGAATTTTCTTTTTTCTTTTAAGGGGGCTTTTGTCTTTTTTCCTCCCCCTTTTGGTACTTGTTGATTTTATAAGATTTTAGCAGATTTTTCAACAAGTGGTCTTAAAAATAAAATGGCTTCAAAGCATCTCGGAGCTTCTATTGTTTCTAAAGCCTCGATCTTCCCGGTAATGCAGACAGCTCAGCAAGTTAAGTTTAAGTTACCACCACCTTCTCCATCGTTACCAGCATGTATATTAAAGATTTACAGGATGTCTTGGGAAATAAGGTACGACAGATTAAAGAAGAGATGGAGGAAGTTCTTGAAAATAAAATTAGGGAACTGAGAGAGGACATTGCGTCTATGTTTCAAAAGTTTGTTGATCATATAGATCGTCTGGATGATCATATTGATGATGTTGTGGAAATTTTTGAAAAACTGGAAGATCGAATTGATAAAGTAGAAAATAAGGTGGAAATAATACAGGATGAAATTACTATGTTACAATATAGAAACATGAAATTTGCTTTAAGAATAAGGGTAATGAAGGAAAACATGCAAGAAGATTTGAGACAAGTGGTGGTAAAAGATATAGCTTTCATTTTGGGGGCTGAGCCTGAAGAAATACTGAGAGAGACGGAAAAAGTTTTTGGGGTTAATTCAAGGGTTGTGAGGCAGAGGAATTTGCCATGAGATGTAGTTATTTATTTTTCTAGGAGATCACTTCATAATGAAATTTTACAGGCTTTTTATAAGCAGAGATTTCAAATTGCAACTCAAGATGTTATAATTTTAAAAGAAATACCTTCAAAAATTCTTTAAAAAAGAAAGGATTTTGCTTTTTTGGCTGATGAGCTCAAAAAATGACAGGTCCGGTTCAGATGGGAGATACTGGCTGTAATAATGGTGAATTATGTGGGGATATATCATAGACTTAATACAGTTTCAAAAGTGAAAGATTTTTACACTTCTGTTTTGAAGGCGGGCTCTCCATCATCTTTGCGACCTGAGATTATAGAAGAAAAGTTGGAAGGGCAGCTGGTTGATGTAGGAGACATACAGGCTGAACCTCTGCAGCAGTCTCTTGTGACAGAAGATTTTATAAAGAAATCGACAATGACTCGTGCAGCCTATAGACGTAAAGTAAAAGAACAGCAGAAGGCGGATGTTGGAATAAAGAAAAGGAAATGATGAACTTTTGTAGTAGTCTTTTGAGATAGAAGATGTTTTAAAGGAATAGTGAATGATTTGTGTAATATGTAAATGTAAAGAAAAGAACAATAAATGTTAGTTTAACTGGTAGTATGATTTAGTAGATGTAAAGAAAAAGAATAACAGAAGGTGTCGATTTAGTGGAAAAGTTTAAATATTTGGGAGTATATATATTATAAAATTTTAATTTAAAGTGTATAAAAATAATTATGAGATTTTATGGGTAAATGTGTAAAAGAATTTAAATTCTGTTGGTGAGAATTTTAGTGATTAAGATGAATGGTTTGTTAAAATTTCTTAAGTGGGAGGGTATTAATAGATTTACTTAGGGGTGGGGGAAAAAAGCAAATAGCCAAGTTTACTGAATGTAAGTTTGTTGGTTGGGTTATATTGGAGGGAAATTTTTGTGTTTATAATGTATGAATGGTTGTTTAAAAGAAATATACACCTCAGCATGGAGAAGATGGATAAATTACATGTAGAGTAAATATGGGACAGAGTTGATATGGGATTGAAAAGTATTATTTAGATTATGAATAATTTTTAGTTTTTAATTTGGAATTGCTTATATTGTTAAAGTTTTTTTTTTTAATTTGCTTAAATTTTTTTGTATTCGAGTTAAAGCACATTATTGATTTTGTTATTTGTATAGCTGGATAAGTTTATTTAGAATTTGCTTGTTTATTTGTAACCCTGTAACCAGCTCTGGGAAGTGAGGGGGGGAGGAGGGAGGGGGTTATTTTAGGGGGGGATATTGTTAAAAACTTGTATAAAACTTTTCAATAAAAAAAAAAGAAATAGGATGCCTTTTCCATTTCTAGAACCGCCAGTGAATTCTCTAGTTCTGTATTTGTCTGCATCAGTCTGGTTTTCATCTTTTATTTCTTCCATCTTTTGATCGGTTTCTGCTGATTTGTCTTCAATTGTTTCGACCCTTTGCTCATACTTTGCGATCTTCTGTTGGAAGTTTTCCTTTTGGAATTTCAAATTGTGAATTTCTTCTTTCACGTTGCCAAAGTTATCTTTTGTTTCTTCATGATTTCTCTTTGTATCTTCTTTAAGTGATGTAATTGCCTCCTGAATGCATTGTAATGTGGTTTGCATATCCTTCTGAAAGGTATTGGTTTTTTCTTGCTGTAGCATTATGTCAATTGATCTCTGATAGACAGGGCTGAGGGTAGTAGAAGATGTAGCTGAGGATGGTTTTTTGCTCACTTTAGCTAAATTTGAGACACTATTTTTTTTATTCCCACCCTCACAAGCTTTCTCAATTCTAGTATATACTCCTATTTCAATTTTGTATAAAACCTCCAATCTTACAACCAATGTTCCCATATGTCCTTTAAATTTTCCTTCAATAAGTCTTATATTATTATAAGTCTTATAATCCAATGGGCTTCCCCATATAAGGGGAAGCTGAAAGAAGGAAAACCTTCTAGTCAGCTTCTATTTTTCAGTCTTGGTTTCAAAAAAATGTACAAAGGTTCAAAGTTTTTACTCTGCCAAATTTGTAATCCAAAAGGTTCTGAATATAGGGTTAGTAATCCACAAGGATTCCCCCAAATGGAGTCGCCAGAAGTCAGATTTCCATTGTCTCTAAATAGTTCTTGAACATAGGGGGTCTCTTCTCCAGTTCACTCCCCCCCAACAAGGGAGGCAGTAGGAGAAAAAAAGAATTTATAATCCACTATAATCCATTTTTAGCTTTGTCTTTCAACACCAATCATCCAAAAAAACAAAGATCCAAAAGGAAAACAGCTCAAGTTTGTATTCCTCGAGGTCTTGCTATTCCAAGTTGATAATTCACAAGGCCTCTTCCAAGAAAAATACAGAAATCCAGTTTCCTCTGTCTCTAGGTAATTCTTAACACTGCAGCACCAATAGTATTTATAATCCAGAAAGACTGGTTGGCTTTAAAGTAGTTTATAGTTATAATCCATCATATGGACAAAAACAGCCAAAAGAGTTTTTTCCTCCCTTTTCTAGCTGCAATCTACAAGGTTGGGAAGCTCAGACACATCAAAGAGTCTAGTATGCTATCTCTGTCTGGGCTTCAAGCCAAGGTAATTTCTTCCAGGCTGGATAAAAAACAAAATCTTGGTGCTATACCTTTATTCCACCACTAGATGTCATGAAAGGTCTATCTTTGACCAGGACTTGTTTCTTAAAAGCTCTATTTGGTATTTAATATATATACAAACTATATATATAGTTTGTACTTTTCTCCCAAAAGTTTTGAGCCGCCACTATTTCTACTGGGAGGGGTGTCAGAAAGAAAAATCCCCTCTTCTTGCTTCTGGGAATCTTGCTTTTGGAGTATTAAAGAGAAAGTTTTTACAGTTATAGAGCTGGGTTAGTCTCACCCAGTTCCAGACGTGATGCTTTTCTGCTCGTCGTGCTTTTTTTCTGGCTGTCAGCAGCTTCCGACTATCTGCTTACTTGCAGGCAGTCTTTCGCTTGCTGGTTTAGAGGGCTTCCTCAGATCCAACGATTCGGTTGCCGCCTCATTGCAATTGATGAGAGTCCCCTCCTTCTTTGTTGCCTCTCCAGGGCGACTTTAGGTTCTTTTCAGACTCCTAGCAGGGTGAAATCGGACATGGGAGGCAGACCCTTGCTTCCCTGCACCCATCTCACTGCAATGCAAAACCAAAAGCTCTCACATTTCTTCTTCAATTTACTCCTTCCACCACAACTCTATGGAGTAGGCTGGGCTAAAAGAGAATGAGACGCTTAAACTCATTCACTGAGCTTCTATGGGTGACATTGAGCATGGATCGTCTCTGAAGATATTTAAATGCTATACTATATGACCCTGGTGAGGAAATAAAGTTTTACTCATTTGTTATTTTTAATGGAGAACTTTCCATAAAATTTTGGAGAAAAGACTACGTGTCCTTCAAAATGTCTACACTCTTCCTTCTTTTCTCTTCTGCTCTCACCACAATTTGGCTATCTATATCTAGATTATGGACAGAATTCTATTTTTATTCCCTTGAATAAGCCTTGAGCTTCTTTATTCTGAGCAGTTTTCATAAAATATTTTGTGAACAATGTAAGGCATGTGTTCAACCATCATCGCATCATTTTTTAGCACTCATCTGCTTGTTGAACAAAACTTGTCATAGATGCTAACATAAGGATATAAACAGATGGGAAAATCTCAATTATTCATAGAATCTTCCATTTATATCACCATCCTTTATCTCCCATAGTATTCAAAATACTTCCTAGCTGGATACGTTTAGATACACAGTCCTTCAGTACAGTCTTGTTCAGAAGTCTCCTTGAGCAAAATGGAGCTTGTTCCTCAGTTGGGGGATATAAATTTGTAACTTTAATCTCTTGTTCCCAAAATACAAAATGAGACAAAATAGCAATTGATGTTTACTGTTCGTGGTTCTAAGCAATTTATTACATTTCTTTTATTAGTGTTCATATCCAACTCAATTTCTTCCCAAAGATTTTTCATCCAGTTTATTGAGTCTACCTCTAGCCAATAAGCTTCAATCACAGAACAATATTCCATTCTTTTAAACCAATCATAGAGCTATTGTTAGTTATAAAGCTCCATCATTCCAAGGGATGGAAATGTGATGTTGGAAAGCAACAAATGAATTGTGGGAATCCTTCCTCCACCTTTGCAAAAAGTACCCTGGTTCTGAAAAAATATACAGAAATTGGCAAAACAAAAAGCAGAGAAAGGTATGTTCATCTTCATATCTTTATTTTCAGAAAAGTTCTTAATAGCATCTATGTTTTCATATTGTTCATATTGAACATAAAGATTGTCATTATTTAATAGCTAATGTTCTATTTTTATGTCCACATTATATTGTGTGGTTATTTTATTGCAAACTGTGGTGAAACACTTCCTTTTGCACTGTAGAAGAAATTGTTCTGTTTGTTCTCAAAACACAATGAAATTGTCCATACTAAATAATTAAAAAATGCTACTGTATTGTACTAATACTGACAGCTGTATACTCATTCATATTTTACTCAGACTTTTCTGGAAGAGAGTAAGTTGTAGAAAAAAACATTCCAACTTTCTATTCACTAACCTTTCTTTTTGCATTCCAATCTAATTATTTGATTCAATGTTTCATTTTATAGTGTTAGGCACAATATATGCAATAAAGTGTGTTCCATTCCAAAATCGATTTATTTGCAGATATTTTATACGACATAGTCTCAGAATTGGTTTCACCAAATTTGATGGGATTATATTTTCTGTACAATAAACTGAAATGAATGCAGCCAGATCTACAGTCTAATGAAGCAGTATAGTCAAAATCTACAAATTTACTAAGAAAGAGTTAATTAAAGCATAGAAGAAAATACAATTGCGAACATAAGAATTCTTTTAAAAATCCAATGAACTGGTAACTTTTAATATCCTAATATAGTTCAGATCTTCCTATTAAGCTGCCAATATCTGTTTCCCATGCAATGAAATTTCCTAATTTAAAGACTTAAGACCCAAATCAATTACCTAAAAATATAGTTTAGGGTTAGGATTTAAGACTTTTCCTTCCATGTGACCCTTCTGTAATTCCCCAAATGGTATTTATTGTATTCTGGTAAGCTTAGCAGGAGCTTGCTTCTTGCACAAAGAAATGTTTCTGTTATTTATACTACCTAACAGGTATTAATAAATTCTCTAGGTTGTCACTAGGGGTCACTGTTATGTCATATTAACACAACAAAGACTCTAAGTATTACTGTATTTAAGAATAATTATGAGAAGAGGTTCCAATGAAACATTTATAAATTAGGCAAATATAAAGAAAAATGTCAAGATATTTGCATAAATATTGTTCCCTGTAAATTCTTAAGTGTTATTCTTAAAAGTCTGTAGTAATATTTAATATTAGTGTGTTTCAACAATCAGGATATTCATAATGTGTTTATTTATTTGAATCTTAGTTTTTTTTATCAAATAGTTAAGATGGTGAACATATCCAATACACTTTCTTTTTTTTCTTTTTTTTCAAAACTTTATTTATAATACAATTAAAAACAACATTGGATGTAACATGACATTCCAGTATATACATTCTTATCAAGTTGTTCCACATTTTACAATAGATTCTTCATCTATAATTATACATCTAAGTTTTATATACAGTACTTATTCTAAGATAACATATATTTCTATCTTAACACTAGTCTTTAATCCCAACCATCTTCCTCGAATACCTCCAGCAGTAAAATTTATCCCAGCTTTCGAAATAAACTGATCCGCATTTGTCTTTCAATACCATTGTGAGCCTGTCCATTTCGCACATGCTAATATTTTACATAGTGACTCTTCCTCTGTGGGAATTTCTTTGCTCTTCCATTTTTGCGCAAACGCAAGCCTAGCTGCAGTCAAGATGTGTAACAGCAAATAGATTGTTCCCTTATTGATTCAATACACTTTCTTACACACATACCAACTTTATATTACCAACATTTATTTGTGGCTTAGAAAGAAGATCTGAAATTGTTCTTTGGAAATTGCATTTGGGAACTATACTAACAACATTTCTAAAAACTGTCAGTTATATTTGTGACCTAACACTTCCAGTTATATTTGTGATCTTTCCAATGAATAGAAATACCTGATTCTTGAATTCAGTGTCAGTTGGGGAGAGTCTATTCATTTTTCTTTTTATTGATTCAAGAAAATTAAATTGAAGAAGAAGAAGAAGAAGAAGAAGGAGAAGGAGAAGGAGAAGGAGAAGGAGAAGGAGAAGAAGAAGACTGATTTTATCTATATAAACCTCATAAACTTCATTCCTCATGAGGAATATCAACACAACTGTCTTATAACAAATTGTCAGATCATATTTGTTCTTCTGATAATCTGAATCCTAAATCAATTGTCTTTAGTAATATTATATTTGCAAACAACTAGAGATTTCCAAGAAATTATAGCAAATATGAAGTTTCCAAATGTTGCATATATTATTAAGTGTTCCTCTAATCTTCTTTGTATAACAGCTATTTATGCTGATTATCTTGAGAAGCTTTGACTAATATAAGATTGATAAGGCAACTACATCTTATATATTGCAGCTTAAGTCTGATGTCTATTCTATAGTTAAGAAACAAATACATCAATTATCTCAGATAACATGTTTTCAGGATGGAATTGTACAATGGCCAATAGATGGCAGTAAAGCTATAAATTAGATACCAAGCAAGGAAGAGAATGTTGCCCAGTTAATCAGAACCTATTTGAACTCGAGACATGATTTTGATTATTTCCTAATTAGATTGATAGGAAATGACCTATCACTGGCTCTTTCTTGGTTAGCATTCAGAAATACAGCTAAGGCAAAGCATTGGAAATAACTTTTGCTGGGCTACTATTATCTTTGGAATGTTTATTTTTACTTCTATTTTTATTGTTAATTTTACATCTGGTTTTAGGTTGGTTTGTTTGCTTTATTTTTTAGCTGTTCTGACAGACTGCTGTTTTTATTGCTCTTGCTTTATTTTATTGGATGCTTTGACTTTTTCTGTGAGTTACACAGAATATTTGGATGGAGTTAACAATAAATATTTTATCAAATAGAATAAACTTCAATTCTTCCCATTCCCCCCCACCTCTATCAGACTTGTTGAACAGGTCACAAGAGTTACCAGTGAAATTGGAATGCATGGTGCCTAACAGCTGAGCTCATGTTTACCTCCCTATGGTTCAGAAAATCTGTTTTCCATTTTGGAAATGGAAACTCTTAAGAGAAATTTAGGCTATATAAAAAACAATATTGCTGCAATATCAATAGCCAATATCCCTGCACTGGCCCGGAAAATTCACCCAAAAGTAGGAGAGATAAAATTATAAATTGGGCTTCCACAATCTTTGAGTTTTCAAGTGTTTTGTTTATGTTTGTAGTAATTGGGAGTGTGTATTTTGTGTGTGTACATAAGCATACACACACACACACACATACACACACACACACACACACATATATATATATGCAGGAAGTTTCACACACACACACACACACACACATATATATATATGCAGGAAGTTTCACACACACACACACACACACACACACATATATATATGCAGGAAGTTTTTCAGACAGATGTCTAATTATATATATATATGCGTTTAAGAAAATTAAAAACGTGAACCCTGGGAGTGTTCATGATAGGAAATAAAATGATCACCAGGGTAGTAAAACTATAAAATTTATTAAAAAGCGCCTAGCTTTCGCCGTCACCTGCCGGCATCCTCAGGGCTAGTGCGCCAGGGAGTGGGAGGGTCATTCTTATAGGTGTGGTGAGGTCTGCGCACGACTCCTCGACCTCGTCATCGGGCCTAAATAGCATAACTGCGTGCGGCTGGTCTGTTCCTTTCTATTCATCTCAACCGCCCGTTCATCCTCCTCCATCCTTCTCTCCCTCAATCTTGAGGTGGGCGGGCAAATGTCTCTATGGTTGCAACAGTCTCTATGTTTGAGCTCTTTTCCCTCGGGGGTAGATGGCAGTGTGCATTTCGTGTTTCTTTTACAGTCCTCCTTCGTTCCATCGTTCTTCCTATGGCAAGTTTTTTGTTGTTGAATTTTGGTATTTTTGTTTCTTATACAGGTATCA
The DNA here is from genome assembly GCF_016545835.1 of Crotalus tigris. Classification (NCBI taxonomy): domain Eukaryota; kingdom Metazoa; phylum Chordata; class Lepidosauria; order Squamata; family Viperidae; genus Crotalus; species Crotalus tigris. The sequence continues at coordinate 7,762,282 of NW_024100606.1, forward strand.
TTTAAGTGATCACATAGGTCCTTTCGAGGTAGTTGTAATTCGTTAACGGTCTGGGGCTGGAGGGGGGGACCTTTCGAATGTGGAGGGGGGAGTAGTGATTCTTCAATTGTCCCTGTGTGTAGTCGCTTTGTGCGCGCTGCGCCCTGTTCGGGCGGTCCGGAGAGGGTAGCGGTGGGGCCATGCCTTCGCTCTTCCTCTTGGGGTAGGTATCGTCCAGGTGATCTCACACGCCCCTCCCAAGTAGATATAGTTCGTCGAACAGAAATGTGCCAGTCATTTCAGAAAGAAAAGAGAGAGCCCCCCGCTGGATCAGGGGGACCAAGTTAGGAGAGAGGAAACCGCAAGAAGGAGAAAGAACTCAAGAGATCAAGCCACCGTTCCCCCCGCTTGCGTATCCCGGAGAGCTTCGGAGGATCCGCATGGCCACCGACGACGCAGGGAGGAGGAGACAAGCCGAGGAAAGACGCTACAAAGATCAAACAGATCGCGACTCTATCGCTACCCTCCCCTCCGGACCGATCACTCGTAGCAGGAGACGCGCCGGACAGCTGGGGGTAGCGACGAGCGGGGAGCCCCCGCCCCTCTCCACTCATGACCGAATGGCCTGCCCTTCGGCTTCGGACTGCCGACAATCTATACCTACTTGTAGCGAGGAAGGACGCTGCAAAGACCAAACAGATCACGACTCTATTGCTAACCTTCCCCCCGGATCGATCACTCATAGCAGGAGACGCGCCGGACAGCTGGGGGTAGCGACGAGCGGGGAGCCTCCGCCCCTCTCCACCCATGACCGAATGGCTTGCCCTTCGGCTTTGGACTGCCGACGAACTATATCTACTTGGGAGGGGCGTGTGAGATCACCTGGACGATACCTACCCCAAGAGGAAGAGCGAAGGCATGGCCCCACCGCTACTCTCTCCGGACCGCCCGAACAGGGCGCAGCGCGCACAAAGCGACTACACACAGGGACAATTGAAGAATCACTACTCCCCCCTCCACATTCGAAAGGTCCCCCCCTCCAGCCCCAGACCGTTAACGAATTACAACTATCTCGAAAGGACCCATGTGATCACTTAAATGATACCTGTATAAGAAACAAAAATACCAAAATTCAACAACAAAAAACTTGCCATAGGAAGAACGATGGAACGAAGGAGGACTGTAAAAGAAACACGAAATGCACACTGCCATCTACCCCCGAGGGAAAAGAGCTCAAACATAGAGACTGTTGCAACCATAGAGACATTTGCCCGCCCACCTCAAGATTGAGGGAGAGAAGGATGGAGGAGGATGAACGGGCGGTTGAGATGAATAGAAAGGAACAGACCAGCCGCACGCAGTTATCCTATTTAGGCCCGATGACGAGGTCGAGGAGTCGTGCGCAGACCTCACCACACCTATAAGAATGACTCTCCCACTCCCTGGCGCACTAGCCCTGAGGATGCCGGCAGGTGACGGCGAAAGCTAGGCGCTTTTTAATAAATTTTATAGTTTTACTACCCTGGTGATCATTTTATTTCCTATCATATATATATATATATATATATATGTTGGAAAATTTGCATAAAAATATGACTCCTGGGCATGTCTATGGTACAAATAAAATACGAACACCAGGAGAGTATAAATATAAAAATATACTTTACTAAAAGCTGCCAAGCTTTCGTTTGGAAACTCCAAACATCATCAGGGCTAAGGAGCCAGTAAACAATGATGACTTAAATGGGTTTTGCCGGCATCTGCACCTGGCTCATGGACCGCGTCACCGGTTCCGGACGGTTAATTAGCACCCAATCACGCAGCAAACAAATGGAATGGTGGAGAACTGTCAACACGAAGATTGCCAGGATGGAGGAGGAGGGCATAGACCCCCAAATATGCAACACCCGTATGAAAGTTACTCATGACAGTGGAGGAGTGAGAAGAAAGGGTGTGGAGCAGGAATTGAGAAAAGCGTATGTGTGGGGGAGCGTCTGTGAGCTCAGGGAAGCTTGTAACACTGATAGAGGAGAAACAGATGCCCCCAGGGTGGAAAATGAAAACAAAAAGGGGAGGAGGGTCAGTATTATGGAAGGAAATAAGGATAAAGGGGTGGTGGAGGAGATGAATGCCAGTAATGAGATAGTGGAAGGAACGATCCGGAAGAACCATAGAAGGAAGCATAAGAGAATAATAAAGAAACATCTGGAACACTAATTAACCGGCCGGGACCGGTGACGCGGTCCATGAGCCGGGTGCAGATGCCGGCAAAACCCATTTAAGTCATCATTGTTTACTGGCTCCTTAGCCCTGATGATGTTTGGAGTTTCCAAACGAAAGCTTGGCAGCTTTTAGTAAAGTATATTTTTATATTTATACTCTCCTGGTGTTCGTATTTTATTTGTACCATATATGTGTGTGTGTGTGTGTGTGTGTGTGTGTTTTCTGAGGTTTTCTCAGGTGTTTGTATGTAGGTCTTTGGTTATTCGGGTTTTCTCCCGCATAAAATTGGAAGTGTCTTGGCGACGTTTCAACGAAATCCCATTCGTCATCTTCAGGCTGGTGTTTTCAGCTTCGTGCTTCGAGGAGCAATGTGTGGTCTTAGCTGTTTCTTCCTTTTAACTGCCAGTGGAGGTATGAACTGATTGGATGGGAGCTTGGCTGTGTTCTGATTGGGTGGAGGTGTGTTCTGATTGGTTAGGGGTTTGGCTGTGCTCTGATTGGATGGGGGGTTGGCTGTACTCTGATTGGATGGGGGGTTGGCTGTGCTCTGATTGGATGGGGGAGTGTTCTGTTTGGTGGGGGCTTTGTTGTGCTCAGGTTAGTCTGAGTTTCAGGGGGGTTTAAGATGGTCGGCTGCCTTGCTATTTTTTGGCTTCGCATTCGTGGTCGTGCCTCATCTTCATGGTGGGTGTCAGTTTGCTTCATGTATGGATTGGAGGGGTTTAAAGTGGCTAATGATGCAGCTGTGGTCTGGCTTCTGGTTTGTGGTCGTGCCTCATCATTGGTGTTGCTTTGGGTTTGCTTTTTGCGTGGGTGTGTGGTGGTGACATCCTGTGTGGTTTTAGTGAGTGTGGGTCTGGTGTCATTCTTTGTGTTAGGGAGTCGTTTGTCAATAAGGGCGGGTTTCCAAACGGCTGGTAGGCGGGAGGTATCATCTCGTTTGTTCATGCTGTGTGGGCGTTTTTCTATCTCGATGGCTTCTCTGATTATTCTGTTATTAAAATGTTCAGTTTTGGCGATAGTTCTAGTATTTTTAAAGTCAATTTCATGTCCTGTGGCTTTAAGGTGTTGGACCAGGGGAGATGTTGGTTCCTCTTTTTTGACTCTTATGTTCTTCAATGCGTGCACTTATAAGTATATCCATTGGATGTTAGTACATTGGCGAGAGTGTGTAGTTCGGTTTTTACTAACATCCAATGTACTAACATCCAATGGATTCCAAAGAAATAAGATTACAAACCTAATCCAAAAAGAAACCCCCACTAAAATCCAAGACAGAGAACAAGAAAACGGCAAAGCCCTCCTCCCATACATAAAAGGCACCACAGACAGAATCAGCAAGATCCTCCATAAACATAACATCAAAACAGCATTCTGCACAAACAGAAAAATATCCACCATCCTAAGAAACCCCAAAGATAAAATTGAGTTAGAAAATCAAGGAGTATATGAAATCCCATGCACTGCTTGTCCTAACACATACATCGGACAAACCAACAGAAGAATAAGTGCACGCATTGAAGAACATAAGAGTCAAAAAAGAGGAACCAACACCTTCCCTGGTCCAACAACTTAAAGCTACAGGACATGAAATTGACTTTAAAAATACCAGAACTATCGCCAAAACTGAACATTTTAATAACAGAATAATCAGAGAAGCCATCGAGATAGAAAAATGCCCACACAGCATGAACAAATGAGATGATACCTCCTGCCTACCAGCCATTTGGAAACCCGCCCTTATTGACAAACGACTCCCTAACACAAAGAATGACACCAGACCTACACTCACTAAAACCACACAGAATGTCACCACCACACATCCACATAAAAAGCAAACCCAAAGCCACACCGATGATGAGGCACGATCACAAACCAGAAGCCAGACCACAGCTGCATCATTAGCCACTTTAAACCCCTCCAATCCATACATGAAGCAAACTGATACCCACCATGAAGATGAGGCACGACCACGAATGCAAAGCCAAAAAATAGCAAGGCAGCCGACCATCTTAAACCCCCCTGAAACTCAGACTAACCTGAGCACAACAAAGCCCCCACCAAACAGAACACTCCCCCATCCAATCAGAGCACATCCAACCCCCCATCCAATCAGAGCACAGCCAAACCCCTAACCAATCAGAACACACCTCCACCCAATCAGAACACAGCCAAGCTCCCATCCAATCAGTTCAAAGCTCCACTGACAGTTAAAAGGAAGAAACAGCTAAGACCACACATTGCTCCTCGAAGCACGAAGCTGAAAACACCAGCCTGAAGATGACGAATGGGACTTCGTCAAAACGTCACCAAGACACTTCCAATTTTACGCGGGAGAAAACCCGAATAACCAAAGACCTATACACACACACACACACACACACACACACACACACACACATACATATATCTGGATACAGGTTTAGATCACTTGATGCTAATTTATAATACTTAGTGCATGTAAACATATTATTAGATTCAATTATTAAAGATTTATAAATAAGATTAATAAGAAAATTACATTTTACTTAGCTGGGTAATATATTGGTAATAAGCAAGGGATCCGCCTGGTTAATGCTTGGAAGTGGCTACCAGGGGATTCCAGGTCTGTATTCTATTCTGGGAAGCCAAAGAAGAAATCAGAAGACAGTAATGGCAAGCCACTTCCATTCTGCTGCCATAAAAACTATATAAATAGGTTTATAACAGCACTAGAAGTTGGGTGCAACTCAGAAATCTTAATATTTAAAGTAAATAATAGATTTATTTATTTATTTATTTATTTGGAGTGCTTTTATAACTTTGTTCATTCTTATACTTACTATCAGCATGTTAGCTGACAAATAAAAGAAGCTAATCGCATTAACTTTCTTTTGACTCTGTGGTAGAGCAAGAATTAAAAATTGGCATATACAAATTATGCTAGATATGGAAAGAAAAATGGCTTTACTACAATTTCATACCCTTTTAGGTCATGGAGCACACACATATAGAAAGTTCCTAGATTTAAAATGATAACATATTCCTGACATCAAGATTCTAGTAATTAGTATCCTTCAGGGAAGAAATGGCAGACTGACGGTGATTCTGTGAAAAGTGGAGCTGACAAATGCAATGGAATGTATGGCTGGCAAGTACACCAAGTCTTTGATAATTCTTTTCCAGACATGGAGAGGATTCAAGATTATCAATAAGTGCTCCAGATGGCTACTCCTCAAAAGGAGATAGAAATCTCCAGCTGGTTAGAGGAAATGACCATCTTGCTCAAAACATATTAATGCCTTTGAAAGAATAGTAAGTTAGCATACTTCCTTTCTAATTATTTTTGGAAATTGCTCTGCTAACTGTTCTACAGCTGTACAAGTCATTGCATTGAAAGTTTTATAGCTCCAGTTGAATTTTCTTCAATCCTTTTAACAAATTTAAGAACTTATTTTTTTGTCAAATCAAAAGGTTGATTAAAACTTTGATTTTGGAAAGTTATAAACAACTAATGGTCCAAATAAATTTGAAATAAGAGTTTGGAATTAATTAAAAAGAAGCCTTCCCATGGAAAAATGCTTTTGTTTTTGAGGTGTCTTAAAGATTTCAATAGTTTTGTGAGAAGAAACAAAAAAATGAAAAGAAATCAAGTTCAAGATTGATATTTGAAGGGATTAAAGACTAAGAATGTTAGAAGTAAAAGGAAGGGATATAACATTAGCTTATTTGATTAAGGTGCTAACATCAGAACTGTTTGATTATTTATAGATAAAGACAGGATATGGGAAGATCATTTGTTGTTATTTAAGAGAAGATGACAACTTACTAAATTATTTATGTTTGTGATATAGGTAGAAAGTTACTTTATTTCTTTTCTTTTACTGTACAGTATTTTATTTTTCCATTTTATTTTTCCATTTTTTTCTTTCTATTCTGCATCTTTTACTCTTTCTTTTTATAATTTTATTTCTTTAGTTTGTATTAGTTTTTATTGATATAATTCTAATCTTTAATAAAATTACTATATAAAAAGATTTTAGTAATTAGCAATCGCTGGAGCTAAGCACCAATTTTTTTTCTTTCTCAAATGTGATTACAAAAGAAAAAGAAACTATATGTATTCACTGTCTAGAGAATTGCTTTGATAGGTGAATTCTCAAAAGGTTGTATCAATCAAGTTTGCAATAATTTCTAACTGTAGGAAAGAGAAGAGCAATTCTAGAAAAGCCCTAGAGCATAAGGCTGGTTGAAAAGCTGGTCACAACTGCTATTATAAGAAAAGATTATCAGAGAATATCTATTTCATTTTTCCAGAGAATGGATGAGTAGACAATGTCTACACAAATTAATGATATTTCAACTAGTGATGTTAAATTAATATCAATGCCTATTAGAATTGAATGAATAATTTGTAATGTACTGAATACATTATAACTTGACCATTTCATGGAATATTATGAGCCAGTAGCTTTTTCCATTTTATTTATTATTTGCAAAAGTCTAAGAAGCCTTTTGCAAATTTTACTACCTTATATCCTTTAAAAGTTTGATTACTTGCTCATTTGAATGTTTATTTAAGTTAGATGTGGTTTTCTTATTGAGTGAAAACAGCCCTTCCAAATTTGGTATGGAAGGAAATATTGTAAATGGAAGAGAAAAATGTCTGCATATGTGAATCTGCATACTGACTTGTTTTCATGATGTTTTCTGCTTCAGCTTACAAATATATGCCAATTACAGCAAGAGAAAGGAATGTATCTAAAAGAAATACCAGACATAAATCCTGATTATCCAATCTATAGTTATTAGTTTCTTATAACGTTGCCCAATTGCCAGTCAAAAATTCTGATCACATTTAATCAACCAAAAGAATCTTAAAATAGTGAAATAAGTCACAGAGTGTAATTAGAGAAGCTTCAAACTTTTGAAAAAGCAACTAAGTGCATTTTACAAAGATAAATTTACAGAACTATATTCAGCATATACAACACTGATGGGTACCTAATAAAATTCAGTCAATTGAATAAATATCTGCACTACAGCCAAACTTCCTTGATGATAGAAATACTAATAACATCCTTTTTTCCTTGAGCAAACATAATATTTAGATATCTTGTTTTCAACTAAGTGGATCCATCCATTTATTTATATTTAGCAAATATTCTTAACCACATGCTCTTTAATGCCCTTTGGTGAGTCTAAACTCTACTAGGCTGGATTAGACTGTTAATATTTAAAATTTGGTTAGCATTAAAACAATATCTATACATTCATGGCTGTTATAGAAAAGGGAGATTCCAAAGTAACCCACTTTAGCAAAACATTTCTAGGGACCCCTTTTTTTAGTTTTTGTGCTTAACTTTCCAAATATGCAAGACTGCAAATTTTCATGAGAAAAACACACCCATACCCTAACTAAAATCATAATATAATTAATAATAAAGTTATATTTTATTAATGCACTAATAAAAACGAGCTTGCAGTCATGCTTAATTAATTAAACGGCGCAGAGATGACGTGAAGTGAAATAAAAGTAATAAAGCACTATGCCAAATTTCCTAGCAATTGGCTAAACTTGATAAATAGAAAAATATATTTCCTGATTAAAGTGTCTAACAATTCTCTATTCATCTTGAGCTTACCTTACATTGGCAAGATGGGCAGTTGTTAGATTAACCAGAGCTGTAGCAGCAGCTTCTTTTACCTCTTCATTTTCGCTGCTTAGCAACTGAACGAGCTGGGGAATTCCTAAGAGAGAAAAAATGTATAGAGGCAGTTTTAAATTAATTATGGAAACATTGTAAATTGGTGAATATTTTCTTCTGGTCATAATTTCATTGTCACCATAACTATTTACCTAGAGCTCCAATGGTTTGTTTACTAGCTAAATTCTCACACATAGCAGATATGGCTTGAGAAGCAGCTATTTTTGTTCCTTCATTATCCGTTCCCAAAAGGGTGACAAGACATTTTTCAACTTCTTGTTCATTCAGGATTTTTCTGTTTTCAGCTGTTTACAAAGAAGAACAACAAGTCATGATAGGTATCAACCTTCAGTTAAATAAGATTGTACTTTTGTAAAAAATATTCATTTCTGTGCAGATATCATTGCCAGCAAATATTAACATTACTATATTAATGTAGATTGAAGTATCAGCTTTTAAACAGCTTCAAACATGGTGAAGTCTGCAGAAATAATCTTACCAAAGATATATTTCTAATCAGGAGCTCTAAGTAAGTGGGTTTGTAATATTAAATATTATGTCCACTTTAAACAAAACATGCATCTGTACCCCTCAGATCTATTCTCACTAGGTTACAATGCTTCCACTCAATTAGTGCTAATAGGAGCCATGTGTACGGAAATTAAAAGGTCATTCTTACAGTAGAGATACTGTGTATTTGACAGTTGCAGTGCTAATCAAATTAATGCACAGGCTAGACACAATGGAAGAGTGGTTAAAAAAGTGTTTTATTCCTCTTTCTCAAATCTCTTTATTCTCCCTGCAAATCCAGACTAACAGAAAGAAATAAAAAGATTGTTAATATGTTCAATTCCATCACCTGATGATAAGCATTTATGTGAATATAGTATACTTTAACATTACTGTACTGGTACATTCTTCTTGATATGTTTAATGAAGTCAAATTCAATTCTGTACTCATTCAGGATCAGAACAAGTGAGTTTGCCACCCACAATTCTTTCTAATGTGATGAATAAAGATTGCCTGCTCCCTATCCATCCCATGTCATACACTATTAGAATGTGAATAATTCAGTGCTACTGTTAATGGTACATATCCTAGCTAATGCCTAGAAAGGCATTATTGCTTTTAGCTTAGTTTGTGAAGAACAGTAAACATAACCTAAAAAATATTCTAGAATGCAAGATATTATGAGAAATGCAGATATTGCTATATCAGTACTGCTTCATTTAATTTAAGCATACAAATATCCTGAAGCACATTTACTTTTCTTCTGAGACGTGACTGAAAATTAAAGTTTAGCTTTAACATTTTAAATAAAAATGTAAATATTATATATTATTAATTTTATTAATTCCAATTCATTGCTATATCAAAATATAAAACCATAATTGCTAAATTAAATGATTAATTATTGCATTTAATATATTTAAACTATAGGAAGGATATTTCTTGGATAAAATAATTTATCCAATTGATTCTATAGCATTATTCCATTTTCAAGATATAATAAGGACAAGAAGCTCTTATAATCTTTTCATCATGACCAAAATGTTATATTGGTGAAAAAGACACAAAATAGGCCATTATTGGTGGCAAGTATATTTTGGGGTCTTTTAAATTATTGATGCATTGTTTTAATTTATAGTTCAATTGAATTCTCAGGACATCTCAATGGTTTTGTTCTCATTTGTTCCTTTATTAATTAACCTTTGATGGCATATCTCAAATTTCTCTGTCTTTCCCCTGGGCAATCTTTAATGGATGCTTACGGGGACACACTTAAGTCGACAGTTTGGCAATATGAACCAATAAATTAATTCTAGAACTGACAAAAATTGCTTTCTTAAAAGAAAATTTATCTTTAGTTTAAAATATTTATTTCACACATTTATAATAAATCAATATATTTTTAATTAGATGCCTATCTACGTCATCTGCTCAGGTAATTTTACCTTCTATGCAGCTTAATAGAGAATTTTACTGGGTGTTTGTTTTACATAAGACTACTGACAAAAGAAATAAGGTTTGCCACAGCAGCCATATTTAACAGCAAGTACTCCAGAGAGGGCATTAATTGGGATTACAGATTGGCTTGACTCATAATAGACTTTGCCTCTGGCTTGATGCTTGCAAAACTTGTGTGTAATCCCTGAAAGTGGTCTCTAGAGGGTTCTCCATTCTTCAATCATTTGATTTTGATACAGCAAGTTATACTACATGTTTCTTGGTATCTGGAACAAAACTACATATTACATTCTCATTTTTCTTGTACAGAATAGTCATGATAAAAGGATATTTGAAATATTCATTGCTTGGATTCTAAAATATGAACAAAAGGAAATAAGGTGAACTTTTTCCAAGCTTAATAAAATAATAGGATTAAAAGAAAATTAACCACAGAAAAACTAAGATTTTTAGTGATGTTAAGATGATAGCACATTGTTTCCAAGGAATGAGACTGAAATTCCCGCAAAGATTACATCCAGTAGAATGGACTGTAAATTAGTAAAACTTGCCTGGATACCACTTTGTAAAAGTAATATTAATACTAATACTAACAATTGCTATAGTATGATAGTATTATCTGGAAGTAAGCTACATGGATTTCAATTGTACTTATTTTCAAATAAGCTTCCTTAGGATTGCAACATTTTCCTATGAGCAGGAAGGTGGGGCATGAATGATGATAATGATCGATCACTTCCACAGCTAGTCTATACATTTAATTACAATAATCTTTTAATGGCTTACTATTCAGTCAAATTTGTCACTGGGAAGATAGAACACCAATACTATATAAAAGTATTTGCAACACTACAGCCTCACATCAAAGCAAACAAGTAAACATATGGTTAAAAACAATTCTATGTGTATTAAAACCAAAACCAAAAGGCATTTTTAAAAATCAGACTCATTCACTCAATCTGTCTCCCTCCCTCCCTCCAATTTTATAAAAATAGTACATGGTCTCAAACAGACAGTATAACTGAAAGCCTAGTGAAATACTGTTTGATCATGTTTCTTAATCAACATTCATCAAATTAAAAGAATTATAGTCAGGATGGCTTTCCTTGGAAAATACATTGGCAAAAGAGCATTAAAGTCTTGAACTTTCTGTTGGGCTTAGCCATTTTATTATATAGCAAAAATATAGAAACTGATATCTCAAATTCATTTATTATATAGTAAGTTCTGGGAATATTCTTCAAAAAATACTTTATGTAATTAGCTTCTTTATTCTCCAATTTTGTGATTAAAAACTGAAACTAAAATATTTATTAGCTTGAAGATCTATGTGGATAGTGATATTTCCCAGAAATAAAGTAGTAGAATAAAATAATAATAATAAACATATATTGGTCCATTAATATCGTCTTTAACTAGACTGTGATTAGTTCTTAAAAATAAATTTACAATTCAACTTGGCTACCCAACAGAGGAGGCAGCAGAGAAAAAGAAATAAAATACAGAGGACAAAAAGATTCCCTGCATTAGAAATTGTGTACAACAAATATACATAAATTAAAATAAGAATGTGAGAGGTGCTAGAAATAACTAATAACCAAGAGATGGTTAAAATAAGAACTGTCTAAGTCTGTCACAGCTTATGTCATAAGAATCCCTTGAGGGGCTAAGAATCTTATTACAGACAATAAGAAGTACATTATTCTCTATATTATTACATTTTGCTATATGGCACTGCTGTGCTTCAACTGCAGCTTGACAAATCACAATATAGATGCCACTCTGAGACATATTTAAATAGCATTGTCATGCTGAGTGCAAGATACTTCCATCCAGTCTGCATGCTTCAGAATTCCATGGTGAATTTGGGAGCAGTGAACTGGTCATATAAATAAAGAATTACAAAATAGATCATTACAAAAAGATAAAATGAAGAGGTTAATTCCCTGGGGACATTAATTTATAAGATATTTTGAGGCAAGTCATATTTTAGAAAGAAAATGTCTGTGTCTTAATTTATTCAGATTAGATAATGATGATAAAAAATCAGTCTTGTGAAGGAAAAATATTTTCCAAGAGAAAATTCAGAAATAAATTCAGTATCTTGGGATGAGTTGTTTAGTTTAATAACAAACTATTTATTTGTGAGAATTTTTTTTACCCACATGTCCTCTTTGCAAACAAATGAATGCACATTCTAAAAAATAAGTGGATGTTACAGTATTTTATATGAACTGTCTGTGTGCCTGTGTGTTTGTGCACAGACAAGTACAGAGGATAGAAGATTTGCAAGAAAACTCAATGGCTTGATTTAAGATATATTCAAAATGGGCCATATCATTCTAACTTTGTCCATTCTGAAGTAAGCCCATTATGTGAATGTGCTGTAAAAAAGCAGAGAGGGGAAAAGGAGGAGAAGGATGGGGAAGGTCATTGTGTGGAGTGTTTCTCCATGCTTTTTATATCAACCTGTCTATTTACATATATTTTATCTAAACGCAGGGCATATATGACATTTGACATGGTTGCTGTGTGGTTTACTCTATAATATTCAAATATAAAAGCTATTTAATTAACCTGCTTCCAAGAAATAAAGATACTGGATCTTTAACAGAAGAGAGTGCCCACCGTACTATTAGCAAGACAACTGGTTTCATGCCTTATGAACTTTGAAAGAATCTTCCTTAGCAGGTACCAGAATAACTGATCCAGCATTTCTTCCTGACTTACAGAATGATAATCTCAGGCAGCAAAATTTTCTTGTGCTAAAGTGGGATGACAGGATGCTTGCAGTCTTATCGAAATGTATATCACTGCATTGTAGAGCTAATAAGATGTAGGATATGACATGACTGACTCCTTATTTTAAGAGACTTCAGTCAAACTCGTAAGATTTAATAATGGCATCTAATCATAAAAAGGAACCACTAACTGGACATTCATATACTTTAAAGGCTTTTCTCAAGACATAGGAATTTCAGTAATGACGTACGATCAGCGGCTGCTTTAGCAATAGCTTTTGCGGCGTTCTTCTGAAAATCAGTTAGAGTGGAAACTTCAGTAAAGGCCAGTAGCTTTCTGAGACCCCCTGTCTCCTGGATCAGTTGCATAGTATCCACATCCTCAAGACAATTTGCCACAACTCCAAGAGCTTCTACATGTAGATCATTAAATTCCTTTAAGTTAAAAAGATGCAGATATTAAATCAATATTGTACAATGGTTTAAAACTATGATTTTACTGTTTTCTGACCACATATTATGGTATACCATATTCCAATAATGCAGTTATCATTATTGATGTATATAAAAACACTGGTCTGGTAAACTAATATGCCATGATAGGATACCTTAATTGCAGCAAAACATTTGACAACTTCTCCCATTTTGAAAGTGTTCAGAAGCTACAGCTGGTGCAGTGTATGGCAGCACAGGCAGTTCTTAGGGCCCCTTGAGTGGTCCATGCTACACCACTGCTTTGCAAGTTGCGTTGATTGTTGATCTGCTTCCGCATGCAATTGAAGATGTTGCTCATCACTCTTAAAGCCCTGCATGGCATGGGTCCAATCTACTTGAGGAACTATTTTACCCGGATGAGACTGGCCCATCCACCTGCACCGGCAGAGAGGACATACTGAGGATCAGCCAAGGAATTTTGAATGCATTTTGAATGACATCTAGTGATGGATTTGAGTACAGCACTATAACTAGCTTCCCAACTGCTTGGTGATTCCTAGTTTAAGGGAGAACAGCTGGCAATAAAGGAAAATATTTTGGCATCCTTATCACCTGACCCACTTGGACTATAAACACCTATAGAGCTTGGATTTTTAATCTCAATAGCTAGCGGGAGAGAAAGAAAAAAATGACTTTTGACTACATCTGGTGGGAGAGACTTTTGAGCTGTTTTCAGGGAGGGTGAACATTCTGAACTCTTTGAACATTGTGGATTACAACCTTTCCTGACTGATAATTTTGGGATACCTGAGACAGAGGATCACTATAAAATATTGCTTGTAGGACTGGACCTATGTTTTGGAACCTATTGGATTATAAAGGCTACATATAAAGACCAGAAAACTAGAGAAAACTTTGTTCTACTCTTACTGAGACTGGTGATATTAGAGGATCTCCAGGAACAATGCCTCAAGAGAAAACAAATACCTTTCAGAAGGAAATATACTCTATGCTGCAACTAATTCATCAAACAATTGTTGCACACAAAGTAGACATAAAAGAAACTATAATGAGACTATAAATAATTTAGATAATATAAATGAGCAAATCTCCAAATTAAATCTACAACTAGAAAGTTCCCAGACAATTACTACAAAGTATGAACTAACCAGAAATCAGAAGGTAAAGCAGAGGAAATGGACCTAGAGACGGAAGAGATAAAAGAAGGGAAATATAAACTACCTATACAAATAAAATACTGCAAGACTTACCCATAACAATAAAAATGAGGTATGCAAAATACACCTGATAACAAGGAAGAAGGTTTTTAAAAATGGAATATAGAGCTGTCAAGGGAAATGTTACAATTTGGGAGACAAAAAATGAAAAGAGAAGCTGAGGGAGAAGGAAAGTGGGAGTTACTTAAGGAATATAAATGGGTGAAAATTCCCCCCCCCCCAAATACCCTACCTAAATTGTCTTCCTCATGCCAAGCAACTTTCACAAAAGTAGAAAGAAAATTCCTCGGCGATTTAATTGCCTTGGCTTGGAAAACTACTTGGCAAAGAAAGAAAGCAAGTTAGATTTAAAAAAAATAGATTTAACCTATTAGAGGGGGCATTATATGTTTAAATACTTGTTTGAATATGATTAAAAGAACGCATAGCCCTTAGATATAATTAGATTTTTATAATGAAAGATATGATTTAGAATTAAAATAGCATTATTTTTTTCTTTTTTTGATATGGGAAATATGAAAATAAGAGGACGATTGGTATGAATAAAACTTTTAGCTATATAAATTAATTAATATTGAGAAAATCATAACTGACAAAGATACTTCAAATATTGATGGGAAATCAAACTTTAACAAGAGCATGAAAAACAGGATATTATGAATTGATATTATTGTTATTTGTATGATATTAGTAAAATATCATGAAGATGTTTATATCTAATTTTGTAAACATCAATAGTACCAAGAATTGTAACTGTGTAATGAGGGGAAAATGGAAAAAATATGGGGAAGAAAGGAGGATCAGGGAAAAAACACTGGATTGTGCAGTACTGAATAGATTTATATTGAAGAAGTTAATGTTAAATATGTGAACCCAGCCAACATGTTGTTTACTAAGCACTAAAGATTGTAATTCTTAAAAATCAATAAAACATTAAACTACAAAGAAAGCTGGATTAAAACAATAGAGAAACTGGACTTGAGCACAAGTAGCCATAAAGCATGGAGATTGTTGAGCACCTGAATAATAATCCAACTTGCCCTAGAGATCATGTCAACATGACTGCAGACCAAATAATGTCATCTTCTTAAGAATGGCAACCCAGATCAAAGGCCATCAAAACACAAGATTAAGAAATAGAAATAAGGAAGATGAAACTACCAACTTGTCATCTCCCTTTATTATGGAAGTACCGAGAGAAACTATAAGGAAGTGAAGGCCACGGAAAGCTGCTGATTTAGATGACATCTTTATTGAACAGGTAAAGCAATATGGAATGAAAGCAAGACAGTTGCTACTAGAAATGTTTAATGAATGCTTGGAACAATGTAAGATTCCTAGTATCTGGTGAAAGGCTAAGGTTATAGCCGTTTTAAAACCAGGTAAAGGCCAATAATCCTAAGAACTACCATCCAATTTCTCTCTTGTGCTATATCTATAAAATCTTTGAAAAAAGTATACAAAATCACTTCACTATAATTTTTCATTCCACAGCAGGCTGTATTTAAGACTGAAGCAAAAGTTTACGATATGACTAAATATTTTAAATTTACAAATATCATCAGAAATTTGCTTCAGAACCATATGTTTTTTGTGAAGTAGAAGGAAGAAGTAGAAGGAGGAACCAAAGGAATGGCTTATAACAGGGTAGTATATTGTCTCCAAATTTTTTTTAATCTTTACACCAATGATCAGCTGCTCCCTGAAGATACTAAAAACTATATGTATGCTGACGATCCAGCAATGGCTATATAGGGAAAAACATTTGAGGAAGTTAAAAAATGTTTAATTGAAGCCCTAGTAGTGGTGGATTGATATTGTTGTAATAACCAGTAAAGCTCAAATCTAGCAAAAAGTCAGGTATGTGCCTTTTATCTTCACAATAAGCAGGCTGCTAGGAAGCTGCATGTTATATGGAAGGGGACATTATTGGAGCTTTGCCACAGCCCTAAATATTTAGGAGCCACTCTAGACATGCCTAATATTTAAACAGCACTGTACCAACACTAAACTGAAGGTTAGTAGACGAAATAACATCCTCAAGAAATTAATGAGCTCTATTCTGATCTGCCAGACCAAGGGTCCTTCAGACAACAGATCCTACTCTTTACTACTCAAGCAGGTGAATATGCCTACCCAGTCTGGTATAAATCAATACATGCTGGAAAAGTTATGTTGCTCTGAATGAAGCTAGCAGAATTATTACCGGACGCTTTAAACCTACCCCTCTAGATAAGATCTACCACCTAGCCAGCTTTGCCCCGCCTGCTGTTCGCAGACAAGAAGCAGCATACAGAGAGAGGTTTAAATCATCTGCCTCTAGACCACATCCTCTCTATGGTCTACAACCTGCTCAGCAGAGACTAAAATCCAAGCAAAGCTTCCTTAGATTGACTGAAGACTTTGAAAACTTTGAAAGCAGAGTGGATCTATGGAAAGCTACAAAGAACCAACATTGGATGTAACCAGTGGAGGATCTGGACTTGAGTCTGACAAAAGCTGGGAAGTATGGAAATCATTGAATAGACTGCACATGGGTACAAGATCCAGAGACACTCTGAACAAATGGAGCTATCCAGTTGCTACTGTTCTTTGCAATAGTGGTGACATGCAGACAACAACACATATGTATACCTTCCCTTTGTGTCCCAATCAGTGTATACTTGAGGACTTCATGGCAGCATGACAGAACACAATTAATGTTACTAGTTTCTGGACAAGATTTGTGCATATTTTAATCTTGTATTTTATACTTTAAATGTTATGTTATATAGTATGCCTTATATAATATGCCTTATTTTAATTGTGATAATTGTGAGGTGAATAAACAAATATCCACACATAACATTAGGCCACATCACGGTTTGCCAATAAAATTCCTGTATAATTCTAATGAATCACATATACTCACAAATAAATTATATGGTGATTTTGTATAATATATAAATCAATCAAATAAAATTTTATAAAATATTAAACTAAATGATCCTCGCATTGAGAAGATATCCCAAATGTATGGATCTAATATTGATCTCTGCAAATACTGTTCATTCTAAAGTGCTCTCTAGCCTGATGAAACCAAGAGAACATTATTCCATATAATTAGAAAGCATTCACTTTATCTCAAGAACATCTGATTATCTGTATTCCATTCAATTTATAATTAGTTCAGTTGACAATATTACTTTAATCAATTAAAGAAATAAAATATCTTATCAAACTCAAAAGTCTTCTTAATTAACCAAGAAAAACCCCATACTGCCCTTTTAACAAAAGTATTGTCATTAAAGACATAGTTCCTCATGTGTACAAGAACGATTTTTCTAACTTTCATATTAACTACTGCATTTTTTTTCACATGCAATTTCTTCAGTTTGAATTGATTAACTAACCAAAATTCATATCTTTGATGTTTTAAAGGATACCTTAGTTTCCAGTATCTTGAAAAGATGATCTAATCCTTGATTTTCTCTTAGCATCACTCTTGTTTCTCTGTCAATGGTAATGACACCTAAAGTTTTGAGTGCTAACAACTGAATAACTGGGTAGTCAGATTTCAGAAGTTCCAACAAAGGAGGAATTACATTTAATTCGCGTATTGCAGCACGACTCTGAAAATCCTATATGTAAATATCAAATAAAAATGTGATTGGAGAAAAACAATATAAAGCACAGTACAATTATGACTGTTAAAAATGAAATAAGTTAGCTCAAATACAGTTTAAAGATATTTCTTCAACACTTCAAATATTGAGTTCCATCTGTCATAAATTATATGTTAAACAGAGCAAACCTCAGAACATTTTTAGCTTACAAATAATTTATACATGATAAACTTTACCAGAGAAAATTTCTAGTATATTGATAAAAGAGGAATAAAAGAAATGCAGTTTGATCATTTCATATTTCTATACATCTTCATATCTCTACTTTCTTGCCTTGGTAAATATTTAAACTTTTTTCTGACTGCAACATTAAAATAGTAAAAGTTACTAGTTTTAAGTTTAAAAAAGACATTTTTTTCTGTGCAGTTTTCTATACAATTTCACTTATCAGTTTAAACAAGCACCAGGTGCAGTTGTCCTGATATACCTAACAATAAGGATAGATAGCCAAAGAATGGAAACAGCGAAATGTGATTCAGAATAAAGACATGCTCTGGTGCCCTAGAAAAGATTGAACTGTGAATTGAATTCATTACAGACTTGATTCACTTATAACTTGGTCCACAACCCTGTTCAATTGAAGCACTTGGATTTAAGCCAATTTGGTACCATTTAAATCAGGAGAGTTAAAGTAACTTAAGTCCCACTGTTTCAGCTTCACTGAATTGTAGATTGAGCTATTAGACTTTGAAAAGAGCTCTCCTACCAATTTACTATTCTTTTGCTAACCAGCCTATGGTGACATTAGCACTGATTGTGAAAGTAACCAATTACAATAACCTTCCCCCCTTCTGAAAAGAAGCTGTCAAAATCATTTACTAAGAGTTTAAATGGTGCAAAATCATTATGTGTTAGGCAAGAATAATGCAGAAATAATACTTCTTATTCCAAACCCTCAAAAATGGACATTTTATAGCCTTCCATAGAACTTAAACATTTTTCCAGATGATGAAGAGAATAGACTGTATGCATTCTTCTACTGAAAATTATTTCCTTTATAGACATTTAAATGGAGCATGCTCTGACCTATGTTACACACATTTAATTAACATATTTAATCAGAATCAATGAGACCTGCCATTTTGTAAATCACCCTAATTCATTCAAGTGACATCTGACATCCAGCCCTTGCTATTTGAAAGCAGTAAAACTTTTGTGAGCAGATTCAGATCTGTGGGCATAGCGATAGCATTAATCATATTTTTACTAAGGATGGAAAACAGAACTTGAATGTTTCTCCATGTTTCTTATAAGCTCTTTTATTTTCCTCCTAAGTAATTTACAATCAACAGTCTTATGGATTAAAATAATGACATCAGCTGTGTTAAGTAGAAGGGAGGAATTCATCAAGCAAACCAGCCCATGCCAGTTTGAGGAGATATGAGGATATGTTTGAAAATGAGATGGCAGGAAAAGTTGGGTAAATAAAATGCAGGTCAAACACAAATCAGCATCAATATCATTTATAGAAGAAGACATTATTTTCTAATGAAAAATGAAGGGAAAACATCACCTGCACTAGATTATAGATGCATTCCACACAATTCTTCTTAACATCAGGATCAGGACTTCCTAGCAGTCGGATAAGAGGCTCTAGTCCACCTTGCTCAAATATTTGTACTTTACTATTATAATCAACTGACATATGTACGAGACAAAGGCTAGCGAACTCATGGATGACAACCTCTTCTACAAAATATTTAAAAATGACTGTGATCAAACATTATCCAGTAAAAAATATGCACATTTTATAAGCAAAGTGTTGATATATACTCAATTAAAACCAAACTGTAATTATTTTCAAGATTTTAAAAATAAATGGGAACATATATTTATTTAAAATTATCCAAAAGATTACAGTCCTACAAAAATATGTTGCCAAATGGGAACAGAAAGATTTTGTTTTCATTTTTGTATTTTTATGCTCATTGTTTTTATAAAGTCTTATACCATGTATGTGATGCTGATTTTATATTTTAGGTAAGCTGCTAACAGTCTTTCAACTGCAGTGATAGAAATTGAGAAACAAACTAAAAAATAATTTAAAAAGTAAAGCCATGACCATGAATATGTGGAAATGGCTTGGGAGACAGGAGGAAAGTCAACTGTCATGCAAAAGGCATCTCAGTCCACAGAAGGAAAAGAGACATGGGAATCATCTCAAAAAAGATCATCCCTAATTTTCTGGAAATTAAAAGTAAAGAAGGGGAGAAGTACTTTCCGATTTGCAAAGTTTTGTTATTGCAATCTTAAAATAAATGTAATGCTAGTACTCAGTAGACAACTTATTGGGTCATTGTTTCAGAGATATTTATTTAAACAGAGAAATAGAATGGCCAAGGGCAAAAAAACAATGGGAGTGGATGCAACCATGACACAGGATTGATCTACTTGATTTACTTGATCTACTTGTTCTCCAGAAGCGAGGAGGGTGGGCAGTCTACCCAGCTTTCAGAGGGCTAAGATAGAACTGGTCTACTGAAAATCTGGGCGGTGGCACAACAGTGTGGTAACACAGAAGTGACCACAGATTTGCTCCATTTCAATCCCACAGGAGTCATGGATCCCAATTTTGGATACATTCTGTAAATTAGCCCATTTGAGGTATCTTGTTTCAAAAATCATTGCTGTATGATGCACTGTTTTGCCCAGTTAAAGGTTACAGACACAAGAATTTTAGTTGTATATACAGTAGATGGTTGGTGCTTCTTGACATGGTGCTTCTTGAAACACCATGTGATTAAAACCCCACCTTTTTAATCTGTGCTTTGGCATATAAGAGGGGCATCAATCATACAGCTGCAGCTGCTACTTTGACTTTTTTTTACTTCCCCAGCAAATAAGAGAAGCAAGGATTTACCAAAAAGATGCTGCAAGTTACCTTCTGGTGCCAGACGAGCTATAAATGCACTTGTGACATCAAGCTGCCGTAGTGATTTCTTCACATCATCTATAATGAATGACATAAAGCAATATATTCTGTTAATTGAAAGGATAAAATATGCTGTCATGACTAATAATGCAGATATAATACTATTGTTTAATCCTATAAAGGAGATGTGGTATTAAAGGATTGGCCTGGAAGAACACAGAAATAGACTATGTTTCACTTACAGTGGACAGGGAAAAATATATTTCATGAAATCAATAAAACTAAACAGCAAACAATTTCCAAAATGGAATTATGTATCTTTTGTTTGCCAAGCATCAGACATACAATAATATTCCATCAGGATAATTACTGATTTTGGCAAAATTACTAATGCCCAGCAGTTTTTGAATGGCTTACGGATTTATTTAAAAATAATGTAGTTTTTCTTCAGCAGATATCGTCCTATTTATGACAGCACTCTTAATCTTACAGTGCTTTGGTTTCAGTAATAATTTCACAAGATATGAAATACTTGTTAAGAATTCAATATACTATATTGAAAATCCATATTTTTCATCAAATCATAATGCCAATATAACACTTTTTTGTAAGTTTTCACTATGTGTACACTTCCTTCTGTTCTCCTGGCTCTGCTACATATTTGTATATGGATATAAATATACCTCATGTAAAATCCAATGCTGGTAAATCTCAACTTGGGAGTCTTATTCTGCTAACTGAAGATCTATTTCTGATAAGCAAACACCTTTGTCTGATTACAATTTAGTGCCACTTATGTCCTGGCAGCTTGATTATTTTGCCAGCCTGTCAAATACTTCTGCTAGCTTTTTACAACATTAATAAATACGAGGAAATATGCAACTTATTACTTTCAATTTTAATTAAATTAAAGCTTGCACCAAATAAAGTTCAGTTTTCACCCTGCTTTCACCTTCTTTCTCAACTTGGTTATGCCCACTTCTTGGAGTGAAGCTTCTAATAGGGCTCTTAAAAGCCAGTGTTGCTTAGGCTAAAGAAATTGCATACTCAACTTACTTAACAGTAAACTCCTCAGGTCTTGTACATTTTTGTTTCTCTTCATAGACCTTTTTTACATTTTTTTCTGTTTCAGAACCAAGGTTATTATAATAGAACAGTTCAAACCCAATGGTGCTTTTTCAAGAGGCAACTGGACTTTATTTTTTTTTCTTTGAAAATGTTTCACTTCTCATCTAAGAAGCTTCTTCAGCTCTGACTAGAGGGTGGGAAATGAAAGGATTTATATTCCTTGCAGACAGCTGGTCACTTGCATTCTTTTAGAGAGTCGTTGAGACCAATTGGAGGTTTATCTGTGTACTCACAATCACCTGGGTAGTGCAAATGGCTGTGGAACCTTCTTGGAACTGCTGAAAGGACTGTATTTTAGACTGGAGACAGATGATATCATAGCCCTCCCTCTCTACTGAGAGAGGATTGTTCAATTTTGACACAGATGAAAACCCATAGATCTGTACATTGGCAAAACAAAACAACCACTTCATAAATGCATGGCACAACACAGGAGAACACACCCATCAGGACAAGATTCAGCAGTCCATTTGCATTTAAAAGATATAAGACACTCTTTTGAAGATAGTAAAGTTCACATTTTGGACAGAGGACTGCTGGTTGGGAAGAGGTCAAAGAGGACATCTATGTCACAGTCCTTTAAGTAGTTCCAAGAAGGCTCCACACCCATTTGCACTACTCAGGTGACTCTGAGAACACAGATAAACCTCCAAGTGGCCTCAGTGACTCTCTAAAAGAATACAAATGACCATCTGTCTGCAAGGAATATAAATCCTTCCATTTCCCACCATCCAGTCAGAGCTCAAGAAGCTTCTTGGATGAGAAGCGAAACATCTTCGAAGAAAAGCAATGAAGTCCAGTGGCCTCTTGAAAAAGCACCTTTGGGACAACCATGACCTCGATGACTGAGAAACTCCATAGACATTTAGCTAAGAACAGTTCGAAGTTCTTTGTTAAACCCAGTGAACTATTTTTAGTGTTGCTTAGCAGAAACAACATACAACAATTTCATAGTTTACATCAGTTTAATATGTGTTCACAGTTTCACAATGCATAATACTGACCATGTTTCTAAAAGGAACACTTACTATGAGATGCCATGATTCCAACTACCATGGTAGCATTTCTGCGAACAGTGGGATCTTCATGTATAACTAATTTAAATAAAGGTTCTAATGCTCCAAGTTCAAGAAGTGTCAGCTTATTTTCTTCACCTGAAAAGCAATTGTTAATTACATTTAATTTCAAATATTCCTAATAATTATTATAATAACAGTAAGCTTTCAATTTAACAGACCAATGGGGGGGAAGTGTCCATAAAGAGAAAAAAATCTATTAAATCTGAATACATTTTACACAAATCTTTTAGATATTTTATGTAAGTGTAAAGAGACATATGGGATTTTATACATGCACAGAATTACACTAGTATAGATAGGTTTTGTCAATGGCAACTCAGTTTGTCCAGTAAACTCCCTTAAAATGAAGATTTACTATAACAATAGTAGTGACTGAAGAAGAAAAAAATAACAATATCAAAGGATGAACTACCTTGAAACAGAAAAATATTATATGTATCTGTCAAGGTCACATTTTTCTCTGCAGTGATTCAGCAGTAACCTAGCTAAGGCATGCAGATAATAATATGCATGAATAATAATAATTAATAATAAGATGAAGAAACAGTGGCTCACCTAGTTAGTTGCTGCAAGAAGATTACACAGACTGATTACAAACATTAGCATGACAAAATAGCAACAGTGGTGCATTGAAATATCTGCAAGAAATATCATTTGCCTGCAAGCAAAAACTAGTGGGACCACAAAATAGACAAAATAATAAAAAATGAAGAAGCTAAAGTCCTCTGGGATTTTCAAATTCAAACAGAGTATCTGCCACATAACACTCCAGATTTAACAACTGTCAATAAAAAAGAGAAAATCGTCTGGAGAGTGGATGTTCAGTACCTAGACACAGCAGAATAAAAAGATAATAGAGAAAGAACTGGAGAAAATAACAAAATATAAAATGCAAAGATCTGCAAAAATAAGTAGAACAAAAGAAAACAAAGATAATACCAATAATAATAGGTGCCTTGGGTGCAAAGAAAAAATAATAATCACCAGTCAATTGCAAAAGGCACTTTTACAGTACCTGGAACAGCTTACACCATGCAATGTTATGTTTAACACCATCATAAAATAGCATATCCCTCTTTTAGGTCAATAGGTGGACAAAAATGCCAAATCCAGTCTAAACATCTGGCTGGCTGCATGACAAACTATAATACGCTTTACTTGCAATAGCTTATATCTTGCAATGATAGCTTTAACACCATCAAACAACAATAGAGAGGGTCAATTTGGTTTAGCGATTAAGCTGCTAGGATAGAAATAGGAAAACAATGAGTTTTAATCCCACCTTAGGAAAGGAAACTGGCTGGGTGACTTTGAGCCAGTCACTCTCTCTCAGCCCAATGTCCCCACAGGGTTCTTTTTGTGAGGAAATGAGGAAAGAGATATATTCTAATTATATTCATCACTAGAAATGTGTTATTTATAAAAATAATATGGGATATAAACTAACAAACATTGGCCTATCCCAGATCCTTCAGACGGACTCACTAAGTGGATAAAAATGCCAAATTCAGTCTAAACATCTGGCTGACCATGAGATCAATCATAATAATCTGATTCAATTTTCCTTGCTGTTCTTTATCTGGAAGAGATTGCTTATAAGTCAGAAGCTTGCATAATTTATAGTTCTATATTACTCTATGTACCTAACTCTATGTAATGTCTCACATAGTGTTGGCACTTAAATATTAAACAGAAATAGAAATGATTCATATAAAAATTTAGTACTCATTTATATACAAGTGGAACATGGTAAAAGAAGAACAAACCTTTTAATGCAAATTTATACAGAGCTTCACATGCTTTATATAGCACTTCCTCTTCAGGGGAATTGAGCATCAGTACCACTGTTGCAGCTTTTTTGCTTTCAACTGACAAAGGATCAAACTAGAAAACCAACAGTAAGGGTATTAATATAAGTCAGTGTTGTAAAGTTCAGTGCCATAGGTATTTACTGATAAATATAAGGCAACCATTGAACATATCTTTTGAAATTACATATATAATAATATACTTACATATATATTATACTTATAAAAATATCTTAGAGGAAGGATTCAATTGTTTGCAACTTCAATGGCAATTTAATGGCTTACAAGAAGATTCTATTTTCCTTTCCCTTATTCTCCGTGCAAGGAGATTTGGAAATAGAAATCTGAAATGTGTGCTTTCAGAGTGCTATTGAACTTTGGTTGATGATCCCTATGGCCACAGATAACCTACCTCTAAAACGTGGATGAATAGGAGATGAACAATAATTATACTAAAAAAAGATGGATGGAATTCAAATTCCACTAATTCAGCATTTGGTTTAAAAAATTCCAGCAAACTGCCTCTTTCCCTACTCATAGGAAATCTACTGAGCACATATAATAGAGTTTTTGAAATTATAATGATATATACATCAATCAGTAATTCTGAAAAAGAGATGGCAATGAAATGGTCTCTATGACATATTAATTCTAAGATTTTGAGATCAGTGAATTTTTAAAAGAAGCAACATTTGTTGCTGATCTGGCTATAGGCAACAAACCTAGCAAGAAAGCACTTACAGATTTGATCAAACATCAAAAATTCAATTATAAAATATGATGTACATAGACAATTTAGACTGAAATACATTATATTTTACTCAAGTAATTCTCTGCATCCTACATAAAAGGGTCAAAAAAGCTAAAGATAATAGCATTGTACATGATTCAATGAAGAGCCCCTGCTCAGTGTATTAAAAACAGGTTACTAGGAATGCAAAAAGTCTGAAGAAGAAAGGAAGAGAAATAGTACAGAAAAAATGCAATTGTATTACAAAACCCTGCTGTGCGCTTTCATGTAGAATCCATGGACCACATTGATCAGATCAACTCAAAAAGAACATTCCTATCAAGTGGGAAAAAGGATATCAAGCATGACAACTGAGATGACAGAAATTCTCAGAAGTTTTCGTTTGAAAACTCCTATTTGTACCTGTAATAATAGCCTCAAAGGCAACTTAAGAAATAATGGAATCAGATAGATAGGCTGAACAGGCTATACAATGTTCTTTTCTTTTTTTTTAATGATATAAGGTTCAGATATGCTGCATAAGTGAATCATAGTGTCATATAGCTGAAGAGCTATTTAGGCCACCAGGTCCAGGCCCCTGTTCAGTGCAGAAATCCAAATTAAGCAACCCCAACAAATGGCTGTGGAGCTACCACTTAACAATATCTAGGAAAGGAAAGCTCACAATCTCCTTTGGTACATGACTCTTTTGTTGAACTGCTCTTACTGATAGGAAGTACTGCCTTTGTGCATCTATGACCATTATTCTGTACAATGAGACAACAGAAAATAGAATCTGACCTAATTCTGTGTTAAATACGGTACCTTCAGTTGTCTTATCTCAGCGCAAAACCTCCCTAATTTTCTTGCTATGTCCTTGTTAGAATTAGCTTCAGTCCCTCAATTATTGTCAGTGCCTTTCTCTAGACCTGTTTCAGTTTGTATGCAGTGTGCCCAGAATTGAATATAAAACTCAAGGATCTGATGGATACAGAATATAGTAGACCTATTATATCTCACAATCCAGAGACTAGATTTATTTTGATTTTAGCCTGGAATTGCATTTATCTTGATCCCAACTAATGTACACCTTGTGTTCATCTCACAGCCAGTGGATTTTGATTTGGGTCTTGAAGTACTTTGCAATAGTCAAATCATTTCTCACTAGATATGTATAGGAATGAAGACAAAAGAAATATAGAGGTCAAAATAAACAAATATATTAGGGATATAGAAATTATGAGAATACTGCAAAATTGGATTTAAAAAAATATAGAATATAGCTTATAGAAAATAGATAATTAAAATAAATTACAGAGTTAGTAGTAAGGTATTAACTTCTAAAATAGCTGAAAGCATTTATAATGTACAATTCCTTTTTCTTTATAAGCTTTCTTCTGTAATGTTTTAGTTTTGCCAAGTACTGAAGGGAGATTAAAAAATAATCAACTGTCCAAGTTTCCAATGCTTTATGTCAATCTAATTATTTGTATACAGAAAAGAACCTGCAACAGCCAATCCTCTTCTCAGTTTATGAAGCTGACAAATATCTACCAGCCCACAATGAAACAGAATTCCATAATAGAATGGGTCATTTTTGCCAACAACAAGCAGCATGGTGGCCTAGTGATGAAGACTCGCCTCTGACTCGGAAGGTTGAGAGTTAAATCCTAGCTAGTGGCAGATGTTTCTCTTTTAGGATCCAAAGAAAAAATATCTGCTGCTAACTCCACATGGGATCAGGATGGCCTTCTGGCCAGTAAAAACTCAGTCCCACCCAAATTAAAGGACTATAGAATCGTAAAAAGGAAAAAAAAAATCTCATTAACAACCTTTGTCAGAACCAAAATGAAAGTATTTTCTGGCCTAGAGATCAGACACACTGTTTTATACTAGTTCAATTCCTTCCTCAACAGCTGGTTCCACTCTGTGGTAACCGGGGAGGAGGAATTGACCCAATGATGCTCCTCTGTGGGATGCCACAAACATTAGTATTTTAATCTATGTGAAGCTGATGGGGAAGATCATCCAGCAGTTCAGGGTAGTATCAATATACTGATAATACCCAACTGTACCCAATCCTGGGCCTCATTGGACATGGTTCCAAAATCTTGTCTCACTATCTGAAGGCTATAAATGTCTGGGGTGCTGAAGCCTGGAAATGTAGATTTTCGATAATCAGGTCAGCCCTCTGGAAAGTGCTCCTGCTGGAGATTTTAACGTTATTAGCTTTCCAATATACTAGATCTGTCTGCATGACACACTAGACCATATTATGATTGGATTAATGCACCAATTAAATCCAGATCATGGACAGAGTTTTACATAAGCTGAAACTATAACTTGAAGGATGGAATTTATATCACAATGGCATAGCATATATTTTATTGTTTTTACAAAACCTTCTGATTCAACAGATAATAGATTCAAATGCATCAGTATATTGATACAATGCAAAATTTAAAAACAAGTTTTACATAGTAAGTATTTAAAAAGCTGGATGATACTTAGAAATAATATAAATAAAATAGAACATTTCAATGTCTTTCGAAGTTACAGATATTCTTCTTCTTCTGAGTATCCCATTTGAGTAATCAATTAATATAATGTATGCAATTGAGCAGTAGCATAAGAGATACAGGATAAAATGTATTTATTAATATATATACTGTAATCATTCATATTACAAGCATTTGATTTCCAAGATAGCTTAGCACAACTACATGTTTGAAATAACTGAATATTTAAATACAGTTGAGAGGTGGAAAGGAATATAAATTATATGAATAATAAACAGGACAGTATTGTGAAGCTCATAGTAGGATTTCACGGGTGGGGGTTTAACAGTGAAAAAGAGCAATGTACTATCAGGTGATTTGTCACTGAAATTTAAGACTATACTGATTGAATATAAAGACTTTAAAGTTATGTGTACCTCAGCATGATATGTGAACTAGCCAGTTTGGGTTTATTCAACAAATCATGTTTAACATAATAAAGGCTTAGGACAAGATATAAACTGTTGTACTGTTTACTGATGTAAACAAACAGTCTTACTGCTATCAATTAAATCCTAGTCCCCATATTTTCTTCGTTAATAGGTTTTTGATGAAGCATTAATAGGAAAACAAAGGAAATCTAAAAAGGGAAGACAATATCTGAAATTCTTGAATAGGGAAATTCTTAAGTAGGGAAATATTAAAAGCCCCAGATATATTTTGAGTAGAACTCTGTCTCGACTTAAGAATTAAGGAGAAAAACTAGGAAAGTCCTTTTATTGCAAGACACAATACTAGATACTTACAGACAAGGTGAGGAAATTCCTAATAAATATCTGCAGATAAAGTGAGGGGCTGCCACAAAGAAGAAGGAGTCAAGCTATTTTCCAAGGCGCCTGAAGGCAGGACAAGAAGCAACGGATGGAAATTAATCGAAGAGAGAAGCAACCTAGAACTAAGGAGAAACTTCCTGACAGAACAATTAACCAGTGGAACAACCTGTCTCCAGAAGCGGTGAATGCTCCAACACTGGAAGTTTTAAAGAAGAGACTGGACAGCCATTTGTCTGAAATGATATAGGGTTTCCTGCCTGAGCAGGGGGTTGGACTAGATGACCTCCAAGGTCTCTTCCAACTTTATTATTATTATTACTTATTATTATTAATCTTGCTTATTTATAATATTAGAAGGGAGATCTATAAAGAAATAGTATCAATAAAAGAGAATGTTTGTAGCTCCAGTACGAAATGAAGGTCCTTGGTGCTCTCTGAGCCTGCTTATTTTCTTGCAGACTTTTAATTACCCAAGCTAAGTAACATCATCTGTGCACTGATGATGTTACCTAGTTTGTGTAATGAAACGTCTGCAGGAAAACAAGCAGGCACAGAAAGCACCAAGAACTCCTCAAAGAAACAGTATCTTCTACTGTTAATCCTAGCAATTTAGCAAAGCTATCAACACAACATCCTTACAAAACTTACACAGGTAACAAATCTGTTGAGATCCTCTTCTAGAACATATCAAATTTATAGTGAATTTTTTTTTACAGATTAAAAAAAACATACCTCCAATAAATTAGCAGCTGGACAATGGATGGTAAAAGTATAGATTATGATAACAGAAAAAGAAGTCTTTTGTGGACAGTTATTTCTTTTAAAAGACAAAACAATATGGAAGACTAACCTTCCACAACTTGGTGCCCTGCCTTACAGATAGAATCCAATAATCTTCATGAAATCAATGTGATTTTTTCCCTTGCTTTTTAAACACAAAGACCATGAAGAAGGAATATGATTAAGTTTATATGATATTTTTAGAAACCAAAGGGAAGTAAGTAGGAGTAAAAGACTGAAGAAGAGCAAAACTGGAGATTGTAATTGTGAAACATTGTTATGTTTATATTGCTTTATAAACTTACCACATCCTTTGGAGGAGGCTCAACTTCCTTTTTTACCTTTTTACCCATTCTAAAAACAAACAGAACAGCAGGAATAGTCAGTGAATAGTACATTTTATATTTTTAATCTAATTTACATCATATATAAAAACATTGGTATAAAGAGATGAAAAATTCCTAAAATAACAAAATCTATTCACTCATGTTAGGAAATAGCAGTGGGTATTTTACACACATTTTTTAAAAAACCAAAGTGTACCTTTTCTAACTCCACTAACTAAACACTAGAATATCTGTGTCTCTTTAGTTGAGTCAATTCCTGGTGAATACAAAGTATTATGGAAATGTTTGTTATTGCTCTCTTCCAGGATGTTAAAAAAAACACCACTTCCCAATCTAATCTACAGTCCAGCAATTTTCTAGTGATCTCAATTTCAAATAATAATCAGGTCCAATCCTATTTAGCTTTAAAGAGAAGCCAGAGATACTATTTCCTCTGACTATGTCTAAACAGGTTGTGTGTGTGTATGTATTTGCTTATTATATTTTTCTAATGTTACTTTCATTATTAAATTTATTTCAGTAAATATGTTCATGTTTAATTTCAGGCCTATGTGAACTCACTGAAACCTACTTGCCATTTTAGCATCAACATAGTTCATTAATATTAATATTTGGAAATCACAGCCTAAGGCAAAGCTAAAAAGGCAAACATCCTGAAAATTATGACACACAAAATTCTGCAAATCATTTAACATGGCCCTCTGAGTTTTGTTTCTTACAATTACAAAGAAGTTTGGTATGCTGCTTCAGGTCATCTGTGCTGGTCATTGACCAAAATAAAGATAGATTGACTGACTTTTCATGGTGTTTTGACATAGCGTTGATTAAAATAACAACAACAAGCGGCAGAGATGGAGCAGGCCGACCACCGGCTGGGCCACCAGATGGCCCAGCCCAAGGGAGGTAAGGCACCCTCTGGAAAAGGGGGAAAAATGGCGGACAGTCTTGCTTGGCGACCCCCGTGAAATGGTCGATCGAGCCCAAATGGGGTCGCGACCCATAGGTTGAGAACCGCTGATCTAGAGGATGCTAGTTCTGTCAGTTTTTTCAGATAGGCAGGAAATAGTGAAAGAAGTTCTTTATCAAGAAGTGCTTTGAAGATAATAACCATAATGTTGAATTGCATTCAGAAGCCTACAGGCAACCACTGTAATTCATGAAGTAGCAGTGTTGCATGAACATACCAAGGTATAAACATAATTACTTCTGCTGCTACTTTCTGAAGTCTTCAAAGACAATTCCATGTAGAATATATTGTGACAATCCAGAGGTATATGTGACAATCCAGAGGTATATTGGGAGTATGACCTCCCAATCCAGCAATGGGTGAAACTGGTGTACAAGATTTGTGTGAAAGCTGTTTAGGCCATGATTTTCACTTATTCTTCAAGCAATAGTTGTCAGCCTATAAGTACACCAGATTGTTCAGTAGATCTGTTTAGAGAAGCTTCAAAATTCATAGTCACTCAGGATTGATACTGTTTAGTTAGAGATGAATATCTTAACATGCTAATGGATGACCCAGTAGCCTCATTAAACAGATATTAAACAGTAGGAGGAAATAAGAAATATTCCATTCTAATTTCTTTCCTCCGATGGATTATCCACAACCGGGATGAATATCTTCTCAATACTGTGCCCAGGCCTAAAAACCAGACAATTCAATTAACTGGTTTTCCCACCAAGTTGTCTAAAACAGTCTGAGCCTTTTATCCACAACCTTCTCCAAAAAACAGAAGGTTGGAATTGGATTGGAAATTGTCCAAATCATTTGATCCAGGAATGACTTCTTGAGAAGGATTCAAACCACAGCCTCTTTAAGCAGAAATGAAATCACTCCTCTCTCAAGGATGAATACACCATCACCTGAATCCCATCACACATCACCTCTTGACCAACCACCAAAGGATTTTATATTTCCATTCATAACTCCAATAATCCTCTCCACTTTCTAAGACCAACTGACTCAAACTCTCTCCAGAGTTCCATGGGAAAGCCATAACTTAGCTAATTCAACAGGAAGTGTACAGCTACAGTCCCAGCTTTGAGTGAATGCAAGAGGTTTTATTCAATAGATACTTCAAAATATCCTCACAATAATCCTTCAAATGATCTTCTGGCCCAAATGTCCATAGGAGATATGGCTTATCTTAATTCAGGAGTGGGCAATTAATTTTTCCAAGGAGCCACATAAGAAATTAGGACTGTTGAGGGCTGCCACACTGACTCCACTGTCACCCTCTCTGTCCAATGGCAGCAGGCCAAACAGGGACAGTTAAAGGGTCAGATGTGGCTGGTAGACTGTAAAATGCAATTTGTCCATTAAATAACAGTGGAAACAATACCTCCAGGTTTGGTGGTGATTGAATTCTTTTGTTTGTTTTTTATTTTGCAGCTCTTATTACCATGCTGTAATTCTTAATAAAGGCCTTGCCTATCTTTGATTAGATTTGCTTTTCATCTTCCTTCAACATCATTCCAAGCATTTCTTTTGCTGGCCCCCAATGCCTCATACCCAAATGAAAAATAAATAAATACTCTTGTCATCTCCAGTCCAAGAGAACCAACCACTCTCCTTTAAAACCATTAAACATACATCTTGCGGGCCCAACTTCATCTGGTACAATACACATAAATTATAGAAAGCACTGACAGTAGTGGGAGTAGGCAGCTGAAAGTTCACTTCTAATGATACAACATGAAGAAAGCAAGATGGCCACTGTCCAAGCTGATGAACTCTGCAGTAGCTAGGATCCAACTTGACCATTGATGTTGATCCTGTTCCCATTGCTGTTTCCTCATAGTACCCATTTGCTCCAGCATGCTGGCATATTGAAGCTTATCATTCCTGATCAATGCCATGAGAGCCATGAGAAGAAACTGATGCCAACTATAGAGCAGTATTTGCTGCCATTACCACTCTTCTGCAATACCAAGCAGCTGATTGGTAACGCCAGACAAGCACATGCCAACTCTTAAAAAGTTGATGATTGTTTTTCCTGCCACTGAACTTAAAAACTCAACTGCCTTTCTGAACTGAACTCTGTCACCTTCTTCAAATCTGATAGAGTTTTCCACAAGACAGTTCTAAACCAATCATTCCAAAAGCACCAATCATTATGGCATCTACTGCTGCTGCTGAAAGGAATGTCTAAAAGGCCCTGGGGACACAGGGAACAAACTGGACTTTTGCAAAAGGGATGCCTCAGCCTAGAGGATGGGAGAAGCATGAGAAAGTGACTCTGAGTAACTCTAACTTAATTATAGTACCGGTAGGTATAAATTGATCTAGCTTTAGCAAACTTCCAATGTTCTGTCCTTTACTCTACTAGCCATAAAGATGTTTTCAGAAAGGAAACTAGTTCTTGTTTCCTGAATTTGCCTGCCTCTAAGGCAGCGGTTCTCAACCTATGGGTCGCGACCCTTTTGGGGGTCGCACGAGCCTTTCACAGGAGTTGCCTAAGACCATCAGAAAACACATATTTCCGATGGTCTTAGGCAGGGCTTGTAAACCGCCTTCTCTCCCTCCCCCCCCCTCCGCTCCACCTCACTTGTTTGTGGAAAATATGCTGCTTGGTGGCAGGCTGCACGAACTCTACCAAATGTGCCCTGCAGGGGACGCATGAAGAGCGCAGGTGCAGAGCAAGGCCCCGCCCTCCCCAGAGAATCATTGTGCAGCAACCGGATTGACTTCTTCTTCTGCATGCAGGTCAGCGAAGGGGAGGCCGCTGCAGCACCCAACTCCTGGTGACCCCCGAACTTGCGCCAGCTGACGCAAGAGGGAGGGAAGGAGGAAGGGACTTTCTCCTCTCCTAAGCTTCAAAGCACGATCGGTTTCCCAAGGGCGCCACAATCCTCACGAAAGCGGGGGGGAGAAGCAAAGGGGGCGAGAAAGCTCGCGGCGGGCTCGAAGGAGCACCTGTCAGCGTTGGTGACGAGAAATTCCCCACAAACCCAGGGAAGGGGTGGAGAAAAGGAGCCCCCTTTGGGAGGAAATTGCCACCTTCTTCTCCTTGGCTTTGCGCTCTTCTGTTTCTTGGCAGCCGGGCTGGCAAGCCTCTCCTGGCTGGAACTTCCTTTCCTTCCCTCCTCTTGGTCTCTTCCTCCTTCCCTCCCTCTCCCATTGTCCCTCCCTTCCTTCCTTCCTTCCTTTGCTTCGCCTCCCTCTTTGTCCCTCCTTCCCTCCCTCTCCCCCTTGTCCCTTCCGTCTTTCCTTCCTTCCCTCTTGTCCAGGATTGGGGCGAGCCTCTACAACTGATCCGTGCTTCTGCAGCTGTAGCTGGTCTCCTTGGCTCCTGCCCAGCAAACTTGCTCCCTAGAAAACATGCGCTTGCTAATTTAGCAGAAGCGTGAATCAGCTGTAGTCCGGCGCTGATCCTGGAGCTTCTGCTAACTTAGCAAGCTGTATGCCTTTTGGCAAACCTGAGCAAGTGAGCTGGGCAAGCTCTCTTCTGTCTCTGCCTGTGCACAGGCAGGTTTGCCGGCAATAAAGCCCCCAGCCACGCTGGCAACCTATCCCCCTCCCCTTGTCCCTTCCTGGGCACGGAGGCGGGGAGGAAGGAAGGGACGAAGAGGGAGGGAAGTAAGGAACAATGAGAGGGAAGGAAGGGAGGAACAATGGAAGGGAGGGAAGGGAGGAAGGGACAAAGAAGGAAGGAAGGGAGGGAGGGAGGGAGGGAGGGAGGGACAAGGGGAGAGAGGGAAGAAAAGAGGAAGAGACTAAGAGGGAGAGGAAGGAAAGGAAGGAAGAAAGAAGGAAGGGACAATGGGAGAGAGGGAGGGAAGAAGACACTAAGGGAGGGGAAGGAAAGGAAAGGAAGGAAGGGACAATGGGAGAGAGGGAGGGAAGGAGGAAGAGACTAAGCAGGAGGTGAAGGAAAGGAAGGAAGGTAGGAAGGAAGGGACTGGGAGAGAGGGAGGGAAGGAGGAAGAGACTAAGGGAGGGGAAGGAAAGGAAGAAAGGAAGGGACAATGGGAGAGGGTGGGAAGGAGGAAGAGACTAAGAAGGAGGTGAAGGAAAGGAAGGAAAGAAGGAAGGAAGGGACAATGGGAGAGAGGGAGGGAAGGAGGAAGAGACTAAGAAGGAGGTGAAGGAAAGGAAGGAAAGAAGGAAGGGACAATGGGAGAGGGAGGGAAGGAGGAAGAGACTAAGAGGGAGGTGAAGGAAAGGAAGAAAAGAAGGGAGGAAGGGACAAGGGGAGAGAAGGGAGGGAAGGAAGGCAGGCACTCACCCCAGTCCCATCCCAGAGACCCACAGATTCCCCCCCACAGGCACTCTGCAACCTGAGTGATCAGCTGGCCATGCCCCCTGGCCATTGATCACGTGACCCTGGGACACTGTGAACATCATAAATATGAATCAGTTGTCAAGCATCCGAATGTAAATCACATAATCCTGGGGATGCTGCAACAATCATAAGTGTGAAAAATGATCATAATTTGCTTTTTCAGTGCTGTTGTAACTTCAAACAATCACTAAGCGAATTGTGGTAAGTGGAGGACTACCTATACTTTCCCATTTTTTCCTTTTGGTCAAGTTTTTGATACCTCCCCTGGCCAGCTGGATGGGGGGGTTGGGGGTCACCACAACATGAGGAACTGTATTAAAGGGTCGCGGCATTAGGAAGGTTGAGAACCACTGCTCTAAGGGCTTGGCTACCAAGGTTCTCAAAAACTGCCAACAGATCTAACAATACCAGAAAACCAGTGGTTGGATTCAGCCAGTTTGCACCAGTTCGGCTAGTTTTTTGTTGCCCAGAATGGACTTCTGGAAGCGGCATCCACACAGAGAACCGGTTGTTCACATGTTTGAATCCCACCACTGCAAAAACCCTCTGTCAGCATCAATACTATCCATCAAGTCTATATAACATTCAGAACCAACTGCCCTCTGGCGCCTGTCCTAAATTCCCAATTTGTTTGGTAGTACTACAAACAGAAAAAAAATGAATGAATGCCAAAATTTAAATCTTATTTTTGAAGCTAGATTTACTATATCAGAGCTGAAGAAATTCATGTGACCACTAGATGGAAATAAAGAAATTCAAAAACTTGTAACTTTTTGTTGCCATTTAATGTGTTGATATATGTATTAATTAATTCAATAAAACTACCAAGAAAAAAGTACCACTCTTCACCTATTAGAGCCATCCCTCAATGTAGCCCAGTGTTTCCCAGCCTTTTTGGACCACAAGCTGGCAGCAAAACAATACAGAAAATTCTTTTTTTTTTAATTGAAAATTTTTAAAAACTTTTACAAAGACAGAAAAAAAAACAATAACAACAACAACAAAAAAAACAAAACAATACAACCCTCCCCCAACCCCTCCCAAACCACCCCCTCCCTCCCCCCCCCGGAGCTTCCCAGAGCAGAATATAGGCTTAATTAAAAGAAATTAACAAAATTATAAGATAATTAAGAATAAAATATATATAAAAAAAGAATTATAAACCTTAAAAAGAAAAAGTATTTAAAAAAGAAAAGCAAAGAAAAGAAAAAGAAAAAGTAAAGTTTTTATACAAGTTATAAAAAAGCTAAATGATATTTTTTCATATCCAATTTAAATTGTATAACATTTATCCATTTTTCCCATACAGCAAAAAATTTCTCTTGCGTTTGCTCTTTTAAGAAAGCCGAAATCTTTGCCATTTCCGCCAAGTAAGATACTTTTAAAAACCACTCTTGCAAAGTAGGCAAAGATTCCTTCTTCCAGTATTGACCTACTAACAGCCTTGCGGCTGTAATCAAATTCAACATCAATATAACCTCCTTAGCATCACAATCAGTAACAATACCAAGCAAAAACAATTGTGGAGTAAATTTTACCCTCTTTCTAAAAATTCTCTGAATGTTCCACCATATCTTAATCCAAAAAGCTTTTATATTTTTACACGACCACCAAATATGATAATAAGTGGCATCCAGGCAGCCACATCTCCAACATTTAGGCTGTAAGTCAGGATACATGAGAGACATCTTTTGTGGATCAAGGTGCCATCTGTAAAACATTTTGTAAAAATTCTCCCTTAAATTCTGGGCTTGTGTAAACTTAACATTTCTCACCCAGATAGTAAATCCCATCCCTCCAAATGGAGTATCTCTAAATTTGTTAAATTTACCCAATCACTAATTAATGTTAAAACCACAGCATCATAATATAATTTCAAATTCGGTACCTTGAGTCCACCTCTCTCACGGAAGTCCTGCATAATTTTAAACTTTACCCTTGGTTTTTTCCCTGCCCAAATAAATTTATTAATGCCTTTCTGCCATTCATTTAAATTCATTTTAATCACTGCAATTCTTCCCATGAGAGATAACTATAAGTTCTCCCAATTTTTCAAGTCTTTTTGTACCCACAACCTTTCATAGTTATTCTTAAACAATTTTACATTAGAAACAGATAAAATAACCCCCAGATATTTTATCTTATCAACAATTTCAAAACCAGTCAAATTAGCCAAAATCTGTTTATCACAAGTAGTCATATTTTTAGATAATATTTTAGTCTTATTATTATTAATTTTGAAACCCGAAACTAATCCATATTGGTATATCAACTGTAATAACTTCACTACAGAATAAGTAGGTTGAGACAAAGTAACCACCAAGTCATCTGCAAAAGCTCTTAACTTATATTCTTTTTTGTTAATTTCCAATGTTAAAACAAACAGCAACGGTGACAAAGGACATCCCTGTCTAGTACCTTTTTCTATTGTAAAAATCTCTGACAAACCCCCATTAACAGTAAGTTGTGCCGTTTGTTTTTGATATATAACAGTAAGATAACAGTAAGAGCTTGTAATATTTTTTCTCCAAAATTCATCTCCTCAATTGCTCTTAACATAAAATGCCAGTTCAATTGATCAAAAGCTTTTTCAGCATCTAAAAATATCAGCCCTGCAGGGACTTGGTTGTTCTTATCTAAATATTCTAATATATTAATAATTTGTCTAACATTATTTTTCATGTACCTGCCAGTTATAAAACCCGACTGGTCCTTATGTATAAGCTGATGCACAACCGTCATAAGCCTATTAGCTAAAATTTTTGCGAAAATCTTATAATCTACATTTAAAAGAGATATAGGTCTATAATTCCTTGGTAAAGTAAGATCTTGATCCTCTTTTGGAATCAAGGATATGAAAGCACTGCGCCATGACGGAGGAATCTCTGAACCCTGCAATATGTTATTAAAAAGTTCACCTAAAGGTTGAGTCATCTCTTCTACTAAAGTTTTATAATAAATAGGTGTCAAACCATCCGTACCTGGCGCTTTACCTAATTTTAATTGCTTAATAACTGTCACAATTTCCTCATTAGTAATTGGACCATTAATTTCTTGCTTCTGATCTTCTGTCAATTTAGGAAAGTTAGCCTCCCTTTGTGGGACTAATTGCACAAATGTCCATGGGCATCTATCCATGGGCATCTCCCACAAGGGCCTGAGATAACTGTTTCAGACACAGGATACATTCAAACTCAATGGAGGAAATACCATAAAGGCAATCAACACCTGGGCAATCCCAGTCATTAGGTACACAGCTGGAATAGTGGACTGGACTCAAGCAGAACTAAAAGCAATGGATAGGCAGACCAGAAAACTAATGACAATGAATCATGCCCTTCATCCACGCAGTGACATTGATAGACTTTATCTACCAAGGCAAATAGGTGGGCGTGGAATGCTACAAGTACATCAGATGGTTGAAGAAGAAAAAATGGCTTTGGAAGAATATCTGGCCAGATTTTGTTTTTATAGCACAGGACTATTCCGTACTGCCATTTATTTGGGAACTTATAGTAATTGTCAACAAGTTATTATATGGAATTCAGCAAAGAAATGTAAATCCATCAAAAGCAACCTTACTAAGGTAAATGACACTTATCAAAGCAATCAATGGACAAACATCAGTACCTACATGGCTTGCCTTGACATGGAATCCATAATAACATTTGCTAATGAGTCTCACCAGGGTTATTATGAGTTACCCGATATGTGGCTACTATGTGGCCGTAGAGCCTATCGCCAGGTGCCTAAGGATTGGAAAGGCACCTGTACACTGGGCCTTTTGACTCCTGCTGTATATGCCTTGCCTCATCTCCCTGATGGACGCCTGCAGAACAAACGTGATACTGGTTCCTCAGATCCACCCCTAACATTGGGTGGTAGTTTAGAGACTCAAATCAGCAGAGGGATTCTACCCAATCTAGGAGTTGCCATGAACTATAGAGACCTTCATTTGCTTAACAATTGGACTGTTCATATGTTTAATGAAACAATTAACAGCATTAAAATGATTAATCAAGAAATGGGGGAAATAAGGGAAGTAGTTTTGCAAAATCGGTATGCTTTAGATATTATTTTAGCAGCAAAAGGCGGTGTATGTGCCTTCATTCATTCTCATTGTTGTATGTATATACATGATTTTCAACCTAATATTTCTGCTACAGCAAAGAAAATGGAATCTATGCTCCAGAATAATCCCTTACACAGTGATGGATCAGGCACCGTG
The DNA here is from genome assembly GCF_016545835.1 of Crotalus tigris. Lineage (NCBI taxonomy): Eukaryota > Metazoa > Chordata > Lepidosauria > Squamata > Viperidae > Crotalus > Crotalus tigris. The sequence continues at coordinate 7,801,810 of NW_024100606.1, forward strand.
GATATTTGGGGTGCCCTTTGGTCCTGGCTACCGGATGGATCCTGGCTACGATCTTTGATTTCTATTATAGTAACCATTTTGATATTATTTGTATTGCTATGTTGTTGCATTCAATGTATTCCCTCCCTCCTGCAAATGTGCAAAAATGTTACACCCTCCACTAGGAAGGACGCCTTAATCAGTGAATCAAGATCCCTTCTGGAACTGGAAGTGAGTAACATTAAAGAAAAAACAGAAAAGGAGGAGATGTGCGGACTAATTGCACAAATGTCCATGGGCATCTATCCATGGGCATCTCCCACAAGGGCCTGAGATAACTGTTTCAGACACAGGATACATTCATCAGCCTTTTGGACAGACTCTGATAAGAACACCTGCAGTAGCCTTGTATCTGGAGAGTGTCTGTTATTTGATACATTGTAACCACCCCTATAGACGTCTTTTGATTATGCTGTGTGATGTAAAAACCTTAGTAACAATAAAAGAGGGTGCTGGAGTCAGCTCTGGGCTCTCATCCCGAGATACCTGTCTGCGTGTCTCATTTTCCATGGGAGACCACCACATCCCTTAAATATTTCTTAATTGATAGGCCAACCATCTCCCTGGTTTATTGGCATTACAAAATGTATTTTGTTTCATAAACAAAAAATTAGTTGCAGATTGATCAGCCATCAACATGTTAAATTGTGTTCTTAAGAACTTTATAGATTCCTTAACCTTTTCATCTGAAGGATTTAAAATTAAAAACTTTTCTTTTAATTTAATCTCATCTTCCAGTTCCTTACGCTTCTGAGTCTGCTTTTGTCTATGAACATTATTCATTTTTTATCAGAATCCCACGCATAAAAGCTTTACCTGCATCCCATACCATTGATGTTGATGTCCCCTTATACATATTCAAAACAAAATAATCCTTTAAACACTCCTTTAACTTTTGAACATTCTTTTCTTGTCTAAATAAGTTCTCATTCACCCTCCAGGATCTCCTCTCCTCTTTTTCATAAATCAGCTCCATCCAAACTGGACTATGATACGTCAATGACCTAGGAAAAAATTTTACGTTCTTTACCCTATTATATAAGTCAGTTGTAATAAAAAAAAATCAATTCTTGAAAGAGATTGATGTCTATCTGAAAAAAAGGTAAAGTCTCTCTCCTCTTGGTTACGTTCACGCCAATAGTCTTTCAATTCCCAGTCCTCTTTCAGATCAAAAAAGGCTTTAGGTAATTTAGCCTGTTTAGAAAGGGTAGAAGAACCTTTTTTGTCCCTTTGTGTATCTAAAACACCATTCCAATCCCCCATTAATATCACAGATCTATAGTCCAGCGAAATTATTTTCTGATGTAACAGTTTATAAAATTGTTCTTGTTGCTGATTTGGTGCATACAGTCCCACTACAAGTATTTTCTTACCATATAAGCCAAGTTCAATCATTACATATCTTCCTTGAGGATCTGATTCTACCAGACAAACTGGTAGATTTTGCTTAACATAAATAACCACTCCCCCTTTTTTCCCAGGGGCAGGAGATACAAAATGAGATCCCAAACGAACATTAGCTAAATATTTTTGATCTTTAAGTAAAATATGAGTTTCCTGCAAACAGATAATATCATTGTTATGTTGCTTTAAATAATGAAAGATTTTCTTTCTTTTCTGAGGGGAGTTAAGGCCGTTAATATTCCAGGTCAGGAACTTTGCCATCTCCCTTAACCAGGAGCCTGGAGAAGACTGCCTGAAGATCTGCCATTGATGAATGTGTTGCAGAACTCTTGGGTCTTGCTCTTCCCACCGGCAATGAAGCACTTTCATAAGAAGATTCTTTGGCTTCTTTCTTCTGTTGTTCCTTTTCCTTGCGTCTGTGTGCTGCACGGGTCATCCTCTGCTCTTTAACCTCTGTTTGACGTTGCCATTCCACTTGTGACTTCCCAGCAGAAATCAGACCTAATCCTTCAGATTGCTGTTCCACCTCTTTGCCGCCCGAAGATTTCTGGATCATAGATAAAGATGAGCCTGCTCCCAGGACCGTATTATAAAACTCTTTGGCTTTAGCAACCGTGTTAAGCCTATAACGCATCCCCGCATGGCTCAAAACAATACCCATCGGAATCTCCCATCTGAATGACATCGATCTTGCTTTAAGTTCATTAGCTAAAAAAGCAAAGTCTTTCCTGTTTCTTAAAATTTTTGATGGAATTTCCTTTAAAATAATGACATCTTGGGCAGCAATCTGAAATCTCTTATTGTAATAAGCTTGTATGATTTCATTACGCAGAGGCCTCTTTGTAAAATAAATCACCACATCTCTTGGCAAATTCTTTTGTTTCGCAATCCAAGAATTAACTCTGTAAACTTTTTCCACTTCTCTGCGTAATTCATCTTTATCCATATTCAAAACAAGAGCTAGATCATTAAGCACCATCTCTGTCAAATCTTGATTCATATCTTCTTTCAAACCCCTGATTCTCAAAGCATGCTCCATTTCCCTGTACTGGGACATAGGAGAGGAAACCACCTTAGAAAGTATAGAGGCCGGTTGCCTCTTTGAAGCCATTTTTCAAAGTATTATTCTCTTCTCTTTCCTCTTAAAAGGAAAAAGGAAAAAGAAAAAAAAGTACTAAAATTCTTAAAGTTTAAAAAAAAAGCCAAGAAAAGTGCCCAAAACACGATCAGAAAATAAAGGAGAAAGTTAAAAACAATAGATGTATTCATTTAAGTCCATATTTTCTTTCCGGAAAAAAAAGTAAAGAACAAAAGAACAAAGTACTTTCAGAACGCCATCTTACTTTCACTCTCCGTGCCGACAAAAAAGAAACAAGGGAAAAGAATCAAAGTCAACTAGAAAAAAATTAAAATAAAATACTAAACTAAAAAAAAAATCCTTTAAACTGCTCTGTCCGCTTTAAAAATTACTCACCAGAACACTTTAAACGCGGAGATGGTAGCGGCGTTTCCTTTTGTCTCCGAAGAGACAAAAACAGCTGGGAGGCGGAGAAAGCAGGAACTCCGAGGGAACGCTCCTTCTGCCCCCTCAAAAGAAAAATCCAGAGGGGGCTAAGAGGTTCTACCTCTATTCTTGCAATCTCTACCCCTTCCCTTCGCCTGGGAAGGGGATTCCGAGCCGCGGGCCAGCTGATGTTCGCTGCGCTCCGCAGATCTGACGCCGTCCCAGGAGGACGGCTACAAAGTAGCCGCCATCAACGTTGCTCCCCAGCGGAAGCTCCCAATACAGAAAATTCTTAACTCCTCACTAACAACTAGCACTGGCTTCCTGTGGGTCTCCGGACGCAATTCAAGGTGTTGGTTATCACCTTTAAAGCCCTTCATGGCATAGGGCCAGGTTACTTACAGGACCGCATTCTGCCACACAGTTCCCAGAGACCGGTGAGGTCCCATAGATTGGGCCTCCTTCAGGTCCCGTCGGCCAGACAATGGCGGCTGGCGGGCCCTCGGGGAGGGGCCTTTTCTGTGGTGGCTCCGACCTGGTGGAATCAACTTCCCCCCGAGGTTCGAACTACTCCCACCCTGCTGGCCTTTAAGAAAGCCATTAAAACTCTCCTGTTCTGGCAGGCCTGGGGCTGATGTCCCCGGGGGGGGGCGGGATATGATCGGACTCGCGGTATGACTGTATTATTTTATTGTTTTATGATTGTTTTAATCTCTGTACGCCACCCTGAGTCCTTTGCGATTGGGCGGCATATAAATAAAATTAAATACAAATACAAATACAAATAGCAGATACCTGGTTTGTTTTTATTTTTGTTTTGCAACCTGATAGGGTAACTCTAAACTAAAATATGATGTACCTGCTAACTATTTACTTAAATCATAGAATCCAAATGAACTAGTGACTAATTGATTTAATAAGAGGCAGCCTAAGAGGGAAATGCCCAAAGTAAGAAAAACAGTAGCTGTTAACCTTACATGGATGGCCAACTGAAATACATTACTTTCCTTATCTTTCATCAATTTCTGAAAACACATATGATAGAAGGGGAAAAAATTCTAAAGCTCAAGGAACTGCAGTTAGCAAACTTAAAAGTGAAAGCAATACCAGGTGTGTAACTTACTCAAGGAATCAGAGGTCAGTTCTGAGGGCAATTACCTCCTCTGGAGAACAGATAGTAAAATAAGGATGTAACGTGAACTACTGAGCTGTTATATATTCACTTAGGAAGCCAACATCACTTTTATCCAGGATGATTACAGTTCTGCTTTTAGGATCTCTGATTTCTTTCAATTATTTTCAGAAATATGAAAAATTATTTGGCAAAGTAAAAACAAGTGTCATTGACTAAATGGTTTTATCTTATTTCTCAGCTAAATTTGAATTGTAGGAGCTGCTTAAATCTATAATATTATTTAATTTGTTTCAGAGAAGAATTTATATCTTGCTGTAAGGTTTGTATGCTTCTATACATTCATATACAATCTTTTAGATTATACAGAATTAAAAATAGAAAAATCAGGGAACTTCTGGTTTGCCACCGCAGCTGCCCTGGCCACTAGAAGGCGAGCTCCATCTTCCATGTCCAATTTCGCACCACTGGGGGACCCTGGAAAGGGTAGAAAGTCGCCCTGTAGGAGCAACAAGCAAGGAGGGGACTCCCGCTTGATTGTGAGAGGGCAGTAGCCCTTCCACTCGATCCGGGGCAGCCCTCCAAACCAGCAGACAAAAGACCAGCCATAGAAATGTGGCCCGTCACTAGGCTGCAGATAGCCAAAATCAAACTTACCACCTATAAAGCAGTGCAGATGAGACTGGGTGAGATCTGAACTTCTCTTCAATCCTAACTATTTTTTCCACCAGTATAAGCTGCCCAAAGTATTCCCTCCCCATGGAGAGAGGGAAGGGAAATTCCATCCCACCCTCTAAAAACAGCAGCGACTGACTATCCAGGGGAGTTTAAGACGCTGAAAGAATAAACTGATTCTAACTGGATTTCTATCTTTCTAAAATTTGAGGACTAAAAGATTTCTTATTCTTATTAAAGTTTTGAGTTTTTACTTACAAAAAGGAAGTAAAATTGGAAAAAGGATTATAAAAATTCTGGACTTAAAAAAAATCTTAAACGATATGAGCGACATCTTGTGACTAAAACTGATATATTACAACTTATTATTGTCTAAAAGAGACTTGGCTTGAAGCCCAGACTATAGATAAGACTTTTGCAACTTTGGCAGATTTCAGCTGTGAGAAGCCCAGCTGTGTTCTATACTCAGTGACAAAATTATTTTCATTCTCTGATTGTAAAGCTTTTAATTTAACACACCACTAAGAGAACATGGATGAAGATCAGGAACAGATTCTCTTTATGTTGAAAGCAATTTATGAAACTATTCTTACAACTTCTGATGAAATAAAAAGCTACAGAAAAGAACAAGATGTCAGCCTAGATATATGAGCCCAAACTTTGATTACAACTAAAGAACAACACAGAATATAATAGAAGAAATGGAACAATCAAATACTATGATAGACGATTCAACTGATTAACAAACACAGTTAACGAAAAACCCAGAAAAGGGACAAACAACACTGAAAATGGAAAAGACTTTCTATATAAACCAGAAGAAACCTGAAAATCAAGAAGAAGAACAGACCGAAGGGAAGATAAACATTTCAGGACAACTATGTCAAGATGGAAAAATAGAGAGATGATTTGTTAGTCCTTCCAAAACAATGGCGACTGGATGGCCTCTTTTATCTCAAATAATATGTATAATAACAGAGGGAGATCTATTTGATGACTTAAAAGCATGGATATGGAAGGCGAGTTGGCAAAGAAAGAAAGCTAGAACAAGGCTGAAGAAAATTGGGGTTTTGACTTATTAGTGAGGATTAAAATAGAATATGCTCAAATAGACAAGATGTGTCTTTTGAATACTAGATTTTGTTATGAACTGAAAGAAAACTTTGGTCATTTAAAACTTGTATTTATGTTAAATCAATCTGATAAAAGATGGTATTCTTGATTTATTTCCATTAAAAATTAGCAGAAAATGAATATTTTCTTGTTCAACATTTACAGTGGAATTCTGATGGAATGAAACTTCTAGTGGAGCAAAAGGAAGCTGAGAATTCCTTGTACCAAGCAGACTGTTCATCTGTCAAGTTATCTGATTCAAAAACTAAAAAGACTATTATGCTAAGAATTTTTTTTTTACACAAGTATGATGTCAGACAACCTGGTTTATAAAGGTTTATAAATAGAGAAGAAAACAAGAAGAAATCAAGAAAATAAATATGAAGCAATCAGTCATGGAAAAGAACATAAGCCCATCAAAATTCTACAAAAGCATGAAAAGGAGCTGGTATCAAAATGTAGGGTATTCACACATGTTCTTTAGCTTCTGCCAAGCATCCTCAACTTTTAAAATATTATTTAATTATTTAATTAAATTAAAACAAAAAAGAAACATATAATAAACCAAAAGCCCAGTCCCAATCATAACCTGTATTTCCAAAAAGACCTTTAAACCGTATACATAGATCCAAGAGGTGTTATTGAATAATAAATGGTGAACAAACTTTGGGCAATCCAGGATTTTTGCAGAAGTTCTTTTTCGCCTTCTGATAAATAAAATGCTTTATGATAACATGTAGCTTCAGTCTCAAGAACCATCATTTTGTTAAAGGACCACATACTTTTAGAACTATGAAGGTACCTACTAATTAACAAAGATCGGAGACCAATTATCCTACTCTTCACCCATTACTCATTACTGAAGTGGTAGAGAGTATGAGAAACTGTGAAACATTAAAGGGAATAGTTTGGAATCTTGATATGGAGATAAGTTGTTAATCTTAACTGATTAAGCATTGGCAATGACCTAATGAGAATCATTACACAAAAATGTACTTAGTTATTCCAGCTACGCTTCCTTTTTTTTCTCTATTTTCTCTCCATGATCTAACTTTGATGATGATCCATTAAAGAATACAATTTGATATTGTTCTGTAAAAGGGATACAAAATAAAACTTGTGCTTGGTCATTTAATGGCATGTCAGGGGTTGCACTATAAAAGTAGATGTGGTCTGAGAAAAAAATAGTGTTGGCTTATTTTTGAATTTAATAAGTTGTCTTTTTTGTTGTGACCTGGGGACTACATTTAAAACTTCTGACAAGTGTATGCAGCCTTGGGACCTCAGATTACATATACAGTAGTGGCCAAAATTGTGGAAACCTTTTGGGAAAAGTGTATTTTTGAGGTTTGATGGCTAATATCACCACATTTTTTGGAGTAGTGCCATAAAATTATATATCAATAGAAAGATAATTTAATCAAGAATGTAATGCAACAAAGTTTGTTCAATTATCTATACTGTATTCTATGAAAGGTTATAGCCAAATAACCAGAAAAAGGAAGCATAACTTGCTTAGGTTGATATCAGGTAGCTTTCCTTCATCTGATTGTAGCCAATGAACACGAGTGTTTAGAGAGCCAATCAGGTGTCATCTTGTTTTGGCAATGAGCCAATCAGATCACAGTAGGATTCAGTTATTGATGTCATATACTGAAACTGAGAGGAGGTGTGTTATGTGATCGCTATCAAGTTGGTTGGAGTTTTTTGTGCTCTTTCATTTAATGAGCTTGTAAAACGTAATAAAATTAAAGTAATGGTGCAAGGAGTTGACTGGTCACCCAGAAAGCGATGTAACATAGTATTATTATTAAGTGCACAAGGCTACAGTTGTAAAGAAATTAGAAGAAAAATTGGTGGAAACTTAACCAAAGGTGGCATTTTTACTGTACACTTTTCCCAAAAAGTTTCCACAATTTTGGCCACTACTGTATCTGTTGTATAAAATGCTAAAATATTAATGACATTTTATAGACATACATATCCTTATGAATACTCCCATAACAAATATATTTATATATCTAATACACAAGAACATATTCAGCCAAAACTATCAAATCAAAGAAACAGAATATTTTGACAAGTGAACAAAACAATTTGTATTCTTATTTTAGACCATGGGGCAGTTGTTGAGAACACATTTGCACGCAACATATTCCAAGTTAAATCTTTCTTAGTATTTTTGTTGATAAGGTTCAGAAAAATCTCTTCATGAACTGATGTTCAAAAACATGAATATTGCTGAGTCAGCCCATAATGAGTTTAGCATAAAACAGTTATATATGCTTTATTTGATAGTTTTATTATTTGCATTCCAGTTCCCTATTTATTACTCACATAAATTAACTAGCATTCAAAAATAGCATTCTAACAAATGTGGCATCTATATATTAGTAGAGCAGATCCTTGTGCTGTAGTCTGCATTGCTAATATGTGCATCCAATTCTAACCCTTTTAAAAATTGTCCTTGGGGATCCCTTTCAAAGTCTCAAGGGATAACGTTGACAACATGAAACTCTAGCTATGCTGACCTCAACTGATTTATTACGAACTGGGAAAATATACACTTCAGAAAGGTATTACTTTCTTAATCCATTGAAATCCTCCTACATGTCAGTATCCCCCTTCTTCTTTCACCACACAGTATTGGCTAAGTTACTGTTCAAACTCATTATGCTGTTAAATGTTCTTAGAGAGACAAAAGCCTTAGCTATTGCTTGCTGACTATTATTTTGGCAGGGAGAGGTAAACATACATGTAACTTTTTTAAAAAAATAATCAATTAAGCTGTCAACCAAAACAACAATAAAGCAATTCCATGTCAGTTATAACGTAAGCAAAATTGACCAGAATTCATATAACTATTTATTGGATAGGATCACATACTCCTGTAAGCCTGTTTGTTAAACAAAATATAATGGCATGGTTTGTACATAATTATAAGTTGTAAATCATAATTTACAAAACAGGAATGATGGATTCATACAGTACAATTTGTTATGGTTCATTTGCATGATATATGAAAATAATAAATCTTCATTTATTGTCTTAAATGTGAAATTATGTAAGATGAAAGAGATAAGTATTTCATTGGAAGAAAAATATATTACATATACAAACAGTGAAGGCAAGTCTATTAGCAAATGTCTTAGTACTGTAGATATTACAATATAGTAATAGTGGATTTTAGGAGGAGACTTTTTATTTTACCCCCCTCTTATTATATCAACAGTACAGTGTCAGCAATATAGTCCTTCAAATTTTGGGGTTCTGTAATCTTCCAAGATATGAAATGGACGCTTAATAACAGAACCATCATTAAAATGGCACAACAAAAAATATTCTTCCTGCATTAACTTAGGAAGTTCAAACTGCCCCAGGAGCTGTTGATACTATTTTACAGAGGAATTACTGAATCTGTCATTTGTACTTCTATAACTGTCTGGTTTGTACAAATTCCTACTGATAGTCAAGATTGCTGAAAGAAACATTGCAACCAGCCTTCCTTCCATAGAAGAACTATTAATTGTGCCATACAGAAGGAGAACTGACACGATATCTGTAGATCCCTCACATCTTTAACACAAAGTGTTTCAACTCTTTCTCTTAGGTTGGAACTACGGGGTATTATATGCCAAGACAACTAGACACAGAGACAGTTTTTTCCCTCATGCCATGACTCTACTGCACACCAAATTCTCGCAGTTGATAAAACAGGTGATTACTAATATGCATGCATAAACCATAGAACAGTGATGGCGAACCTTTTAGAGACCGAGTGCCCAAAAACTGCTCCGCCCGTCCGCCCCCCCATCCTGCTCCACCGTCACCCCGCCCACCCTAATGGCCCTCCACGGCCCACAGCTCTGCTGCCATGTGCTTGGCTGCACTGCTCCACACGGGCTGCACCCGGGGGTGACTCTCCTCCGGGGGGGCTGCTGGTGAGGGGGCTGTGGGGGGAGGCAGGGCTGGGGCAATGGCCTGCATGCCCACAGAGAGGGCTCCAAGTGCTGCCTCTGGCACTTGTGCCATAGCTTCACCACCGTCAGAGAGCGTAGCTAGAGTATTTATCCTTTTATTACCTCTTATGCCCTTTTCTACTAGTTGCACACTTTAAATATTATTATTATAATGGATCATCGCACAGTCAGCCAGATGTTCAGACTGGATTTGGCATTTTGTCTACCTATCAAGTCTTTACCCAGGACCTGGGATAGGCAGATGTGAATGTTTGATGGTATTACAGATATCGTCGCAGGATGGAAGCAGTTCCTAGTAAGGCCGCCTTTTGCAATTGACTAATAGCGAATTTGTCAATGCCAATGATGTTCAAGTGGTGCTCCAGTTGTTTTGGGATTGCACCCAAGGAGCCTATGACTATTGGTACTACCTTGCTTGCTTTTGCCACAGTCTTTCTATTTCTATTTGTAGGTCTTTGTATTTTGTTATCTTCTCCAGTTCTTTCTCTTCTATTCTGCTGTCTCCAGGCACTGCCACGTCCACTATCCAGACTTTTTTGTCTGTCTTATTGACAATTGTTAAGTCTGGGGTGTTATGTTGCAGGTGCTTGTCTGTTTGAATTCTGAAGTTCCAGAGCAGTTTAATTTTATCATTTTCTATGACTTTCTCTATTTTATGATCCCACCAGTTTTCACTTACAGGCAAATGATATCTTCCAATGCACCATTGTTGCTACTTTGTCATGCCGCTGCTTGTAGTCAGTCTGTGCAATCTTCTTGCAACAGCTTACCAGGTGGTCCACTGTTTCTTCAGCTTTTTTGCATAGGCGGCACTTACTGTCTGTTGCTGTCTTCTCAATTTTGACTTTATATGCGTTTGTCCTTAAGACTTGGTCTTGTGCAGCCAGAATTAGTCCCTTGGTCTCTTTCTTCAATTTTCCTGCTCTTAGCCATTGCCAGGTCTTATTATTATCTACTTTCCCAGCTATTTTTTTAACGTACTGGCCATGTAATGCTTTGTCTTCCCATGCCTCTATTCCAGTGGTTCTCAACCTGTGGGTCGGGACCCCATTTGGGGTCGAATGACCATTTCATGGGGGTCGCCAAACAAGGCTGTCCGCCATTTTTTTCCCCTTTTCTTTGGCCACGCCCCTGGCACCCAGTGATGTGTAAGTGGTTGGGGGTCACCACAACATGGGGAACTGTATTATGGGGTCGCGGCATTAGAAAGGTTGAGAACCACTGCTCTATTCTGTTCTTCATTTGGTTTTTCTTGTATGCCAGTTTGGTCTCTCCAGTAGTCAGTAAGCCTTCCCGATATACTAATTTCAGTGCATCTTCATCATTCTTCTTCAGATATTCTTCCTAAGCCATTTTTTTCTTCTTCAACCATCGGATGTACTTGTAGCATTCCACGCCCACCTATTTGCCTTGGTAGATAAAGTCTGTCAATTTCACTGCGTGGATGAAGGGCATGATTCATTGTCATTATTTTTCTGGTCTTCCTATCCATTGCTTTTAGTTCTGCTTGAGTCCAGTCCACTATTCCAGCTGTGTATCTAATGACTGGAATTGCCCAGGTGTTGATTGCCTTTATGGTATTTCCTCCATAGAGTTTGGACTTTAAGATCTTCTTTACTCTCTTGATGTATTCACCCGTAATCTTTTTCTTGACTTCAGTGTGCTTGATGTTGTCAGTTTGAAGGATACCCAAGTATTTGTAGTAATCTTCCTCATCCAGACTCTTAATGTTATTTTCGTGGGGCATCTTGATTCCTTCAGTTTTCACTATTTTTCCTTGTTTGATAGTAAGTGTGGCACATTTGTCCAAGCCAAACTCCATTACAATATCTTGGCTATATATACGGACAGTGTTGAGCAGCGATTCTATTTCAGATGATGTTTTTTCCATACAGCTTCAGATCATCCATGTAAAGGAGGTGGGATAGTCTGGCAGAAGTTTTTGATGTTTGATAGCCATGTCCTGAGTTATTCAGTATTGTTGACAGAGGAAACAGTGCAATAACAAATAGTAATGGTGATAATGAATCTTCTTGAAATATTCCTCTCTTGATATTAACCTCTCCCAGTCTCTCACCATTGATCTGCAACTGTGTGCCATCGATCTTTGCACAAATTTTCTGATGTTTCTACTGACTCCTGTTATTTCTAGGCACTTGATTATCCAGTTATGTGGCAGAGAGTCAAATGCCTTTTTGTAGTCAATCCATGCCACATTCAGGTTGGTCTTCCTTTTCTTGCAGTTTTCATTTTGTCTATTAGGAGTTGAACTTTTGTTCCTCTGCTATTGGGACGGTTTCCTTTCTGCTCAGGTGGAAAGAGTTTGTTTTCAACTAGATGCTGTTGTACTGCATCAGCTACCATACCATTTAGTAATTTGAACGTTGTTGGTAAGCAGGTAATTGGCCTGTAGTTGCCTGGTGTTGCCCCTTTTGCTGGATTTTTCATTATTAGGTAGGTTTTCCCAATTGTTAGCCACTTTTCAATTTCTCCTCCTTGTAGCATATTGTTGAACTGCTTGGCAATGAGTGGGTGTATAACAATTAGATGTTTCAACCAAAACCCATGCAGTTCATCTTCACCTGGTGCTGACCAATTTTTGATTTTCCTTGCTCTTTTTCCTACCATTTTTGTTGTTATTACTAGTTCTTTTATTTCAACTTCTGTTTTATTTGCATCCACCTCTTTTAACCAAGCCGCATCCTTATTGTATTTCTTTGGGTTATCCCATATCTGCTTCCAGAACTGCACTGTTTCTTCCTTGTCAGGTACTGACTGATTCATTGCAGTTTCTCCATTGATGGATTGGTAGAAACGTTTCTGATTGGATTGAAAGTGGAGGTTCTGCCTATAGTTTGCAATTCGAGCTTCATATCTACTGATTTTCCTGGCTATAGCTGTTATTGGTTGCTTTATTATTTCCAATGCTTCCTTGATCTTCCTTGTTTCTAAGTGGTATTTCTTGATTAGGTATTCTTTGGTCTTCTTGTTCTTCAGCTTCTTTTCTTTCATCTGTTCTAGCTTGCTTACATGTGATCTTAACTTGCTGATCTTATTTTCTAGTCTAACCTTCCATTTTTGTGGTGCACTGTTTGTTTGTTTTTCTTCTTTGTTGATTTTGCATCCCAGGTATTCAGTTATAACGGCAGCTGTGCTGTACATTAGTTGGTTTGTTTCTTGCAGTGAATTGGTGCTTATACTTGATATTGCAGTATTTGCATCTTTTAATGCTTGTGCTAGCTGTTTCTTTGGAACAAGCTTCAATGCAGGCAGTCTTATTCTGTTGTTTTTGTGCTGATCTAGATGCTCAGTTATTCTTTGTTTCAATTCTTTTATTTCTTTAGTTAGAGGGTTTTGTTCTTCCTGAGGAAGAGGTGCCTGGTTTCCAATGCAAACAGTTGTATATGCTGGATTCCTTCACTGCCAACTCCCCCTGGTTTGCCTCTACATTCTGAATTACTTCTTGTAAGGCTTTGATTTCTTTGCTCTGGGTAAACCTTTGCAGTTCGTCCAATTCTGTTTCTGTGAATACTTTATTTCGTATTATAAATTGGCGTTGATCTGCTAGTCTCTGTTCTGTTATTTCTGATTCTGGATGTTGTTCTTTCCAGAACTGGTGCATTTGTTGTAGATATCCTCTTCTTGTTGGACTTGATCTGTAGTAACAAATCATTATTTCTTTGTTTTCAATCACTGTGTATCTGCAACCATGTGCTTGGCTTGCTCTGCTGCCATGTGCTTGGCTGTGCTGCTCCACATGGGCTGCACCCGGGGGTGACTCTCCTCCGGGGGGGGCTGCTGGTGAGGGGGCTGTGGGGGGAGGCAGGGCTGGGGCAATGGCCTGTGTGCCCATAGAGAGGGCTCCAAGTGCCGCCTCTGGCACTTGTGCCATAGGTTCGCCACCGTCATAGAGTGTGGCTAGAGTATTTATCCTTTTATTACCTCTTATGCCCTTTTCTACTAGTTGCACACTTTAAATATTATTATTATTATTATTATTCACACAGTCAAGATATATGTTCAGAGTGGATCAGGCATTTTTGTCTACCTATTAAATCCTTTCCAAAGATCTGGGATAGGCAGATGTGGATGTTTGATGATACTATATACATCACTGCAGAATGTAAACTGCTCTGAGTAAAGCAGTGCTTTGTAGTTGACTGATGGTGAATTTATCAATGTCAATGATGTTCAAGTTGAGTTCCAGTTGTTCTGGAATTGGGCCCAGGGCATCTAAGACTATTGGTACTACTTTTCCGTTCTTTTGCCAGAGTTGTTCTATTTCTATTTGGAGATCTTTGTATTTTGTTATCTTCTCCATTTCTTTCTTTTCTATTCTGCTGCCTCCAGATACTGCAATATCCACTATCCAGTTTTCTTTTGTCTTTCTTATTGACAGTTATTAAGACTGGTGTATTATATTGTAGGTACCTGTCTGTTTGAATTCTAAAGTCCCACAGTAATTTAGTTTCTTTATTTTCTATTACTTTCTCTATTTTATGATCACACCAGTTCTTCCTTGCAGGAAAAGGTTATTTCTTGCAGATCTTCCAATGCACCATGGTTGCTACTTTGTCATGCCATTTCTTATAATCACTCTGTGCAATCTTGCAGCAGAAAATCAGGTAGTCTACTGTTTCTTCAACTCTTTGCAGAGATAGCACTTGCTGCCTGTTGCTGTCTTCTCAATTCTGATTTTGTATACATTTGTCCTTAATGCTTTTTCTTATGCAGCCAGAATTAGCCCTTCTGTTTTTTTCTTCAACTTTCCTGCTCTTAGCCGTTCCCAGGTCTTGTTATTATCTGTTTTCCCTGCTATTTTTGCAATGTATTGGCCATTTAATGCTTTGTCTTCGCATACCTCCATTCTGTTCTCCATTTGGTCTTTCTTGTAGGTCAGTTTGGTCTCTTCAGTAGTCAGTATGCCTTCCTGGTATACTAGCTTCAGCGCATCTTCTCCATTATCCTTCAGATATTCTTCCAACGGCCCTTTTTCTTCTTCAACCATCTGATATATTTGTAACATCTCACACCTACCTATTTTTATAGGTAAAGTCTGTCTACATCACTACGAGGATGAAGGGCATGATTCATAGTCATTATTTTTCTGGTTTTCCTATCCACAGCTTTTAGTTCTGCTTGAGTCCAGTCCACTATTTCAGTTTTGTAATCTAATGACTGGAATTACCTGGGTGTTTATTATTTCTGTATTGTTTTGCAAATACACTAAGTGCTTCTATACTAGAGATCAATTCCTTGTGTATTTAACCACACTTCCCAAATAAACTATTCCATTCTGTTCTATTCTTTTTTCTATTTTTATTTTATTCAAAAAAAGTTAAAATACAAAATTGAAATTTTTTTAAAAAAACCAGCAAAGAAAGGAAAAAAACATAAAGCAAAGACGACAATGGAAAAAAATGCATTAAAAATCAGCACATATACACATATTATCTCCCCCCAGTTGAATACTGATTAATACATTATTATATTATTCCCACCCCTTGTGAACCCCCCCAAATTTTTAAACTACTGTCTATTTGCAAATCACTGACCTGTCATCTATGCACTATATTAATGATAAAATAGTTAATAGGAAACACGAATAATAACAAAAAAGTAAGGTTAAAGTTTCAAAACCCTCTGTTAACAATTATTGTAATTAAGTTGAAGTTAAGTAGAAAATTTACCACAGCATCTTATCTATCCCAAATCATCCTGAGAATTAAGATGGATCCTAGATCAAATATCCATGTTTGTTTCTTAATATCATCACTTATCAATTGTTGTCTGGTTAAATATAATAAATTCAGTCTCCACAATAGGTCTATCTTCCCAAAAGGTCCAGATGAACATGGTTTCCAATTAAGTATGATAAATCATTTCCCAACCTCCTTCAATCCTCCTAGGGAAAATCAATTTATCACTTCTTAATTCAATCAGGCTTTCCTGTTATAAAAGATGCAGCTTGAACTTCAGAGAGGCATATGCAATCGACTCTGTACAGTCTATAGCTATTTTCAATGGGTCTGCAACTTTCAAATCATATTTCTTTTGTGAATCTAATTTATCTAGAGCTATCTGCATCTGAATATTTTCCACAGCCATTATTATTTCATCAACTTTTTTAAAAAAGTTTTCAACTAAAAATTCTATCTTATTAAATAGTCTTTTTCTTGCTTGTCTGTAATCTGATACAGAGTTGCCCTGCATAGCTTAGCCAGGAAACAAAGAACACTGAAGCAAAGTGGAAAAAAAATAGGGAAGACATTTTCTGAATATTTCAATCCAAGATTAAAACAAAAATTAAAAAAATAAGCTCCAAATATTTTGCAAAATAATAAAATGCAAAAACACTGTGGTGAGAGTCCAATATTAATGTAAATCAAATGAAAACACTTTCACCATCCTAAAACACATGTTTCCTTATAGAAAGGTGAAAGTTATTAAAAATAACAACATAAATCAAAGGGGAAAAAACAGAGTCCACCAGAGGGTTAAAATAAATCAGCATTCAACCAACCAGTCAACCTTTAAAGATAAAAAACAAAATATTTAAAAAGTGAAATTAAAACCCAGAAATGCTTAAGAAAAGGAATTGCCAAAAGGAAGATGGATGTCCAGTGACTTTCCAACCACTCTAACAGGGAATTGGAATATTCAAGACTCCCCTTCCCAGATGGGTTCATGACCATCCAAAAGCTATCTTGGTCATTCCTAAGTGCTCCCATTCAAATCCAAGGAGCAGCACTGCCAGAGAAGTCGCTTTGGCAGCAAAATCAGCAGAATGTCTGCAAGAGAGAAAAAAACTTCTTACTGTTCAGCAGCCATCTTGGAGAGGAGTCTTATTCTATTCAAAAATATAATATTTGTTCATTGATTTATTGAGAAAATAATCCAAAGCTACATGCTTCTGTGTAACAAAAGTAAGTCTAAGATTATCAGTTCATTTAAACAAGAAATTAGAATCAGGTATTTCAATCAATGGAACAATAATCAGTTCTGAGTGTGGGAAGTCTGCCTTCTTTAAAGAACAGAATTCTGGGTATTTAATCTGAAACTCCAATCTTCACAATACAGAAATGTGGAAGTGTATCATGGCTTGTACAAAGGAGATTTCTGAGGACCTCGATGGATGAAAAAGGTGACAAAACCAATTCTAAAGAATTTAGACTCAACTGGTCCACTGTCAGATAGATGGGGTACAAATGGAGACAATTTAACACCACTGTTACCCTTTCCAAGAGTGGTTGACCAACCAAGATCATATTAACAGCAAACCATGTAATACGTCAGGAAGTCTCAAAGAGCCTGAAGGTAACGTTTAAGGAACTGAAGGTCTCTCTTGCACAGTAGTGAACATTGCAGGATAAAAAGAGAAAGCTGCTACACTCCAAAAGAACATTGCTGCCCATCTATAGTTTGCAAAAAAAAATATTACTCAGATAAGCCAAAAGGTTCTTAGAAAAATGTTCTATGGACGGATGAGACCAAAACAGAACTTTGTTGCTTGAACGAAAAGTATTATATTTGCTTAAAGGCAAACAGTACATTCCACCATAAGAAACATGGTGGCAACATCATAGTTTGGGCCTGTCACTTCTGGATCAGGATGGCTTAGCAATACTGATGGAAGATTGGCTTCTTAATTTTACAAGCAAATTCTACAGAAAAATGTTAGGGCATATCTCCATGAACTGAAGCTCAAGAGAAAGTGACATAAATCATATGATCAAAACAATGGTTAGCAAAAGAAGCAATTTTGGGTCATATTGACCATTTTCAAAATATTGAAAATTCAAAAACCTATAAGCACCAATGTGTAAATATATCCAAAAAACCATGAAAATAACTTTGATATTTTACTTTATTCTATTATAGATAATCCTTGACTTATAATCATAATGGAGCCTTCCCATTATGGTTTTAAGTTCTAACAGCTCTGTAAAGTGGGTTACCCACATAACTGATTTTATGACTTTTTCGGTGTTGGTCATTAAGCAAACACCACCATTGTTAAGCAACCCAATTGTAAGTAAATGCCAGTTTTCAACAAACATATCATAAAATATGGTCATGTGACTATGCTATAATGCAAACAGGTGTAAATGTAAGCCAGATATTGAGCTCCAAAAATGGTAGTCACATGACCAGGGGTATAGCCATCAGAACCTCAGAACTAGGTTGTAAATAAGTTATGAAAGACTTCAAAAGGTTGTAAAGAGACTGGCCATAGGTTGAGGACTACCTACAAAAGTAGCACATGACAAATCTCACTTGGGCTTAGAAAATAAGCAAAGTCCAGCCTAGTTTATATTTAGATGGATAGCCAGAAGAGAATACCAGACATAAACTAGTTTGAGAAGTTGAAAAACATCTTTGAAGCAAGAGTGAATATGAAATGTTTTTACAGATAGTCCTTGACTTGCAACCATTCATTTAGTGCACTGAAAATTATAACAGCACAGAAAAAAAATAATTTAAGCCTGATTTTCATAGTTATGACTATTGCAGAATCCCCATGATCATTAGCATTAATATTAGATCCTCCCACCTATGTAGTACATTGGGCAGCAAGGGATCTCCAGTATTTTCTATTTTGGGCAAATACTTCAGCAACTTCCTATGTGATGGTCTCAAGCCTGGATGCAAAAGGAGGAGGGTTAGGCATCAGGCTAGCAACCTGTCCCTGTAAAAATTATAGCCGCTTCAGAAACAGCAAGAAGAATCTCAAGAAAATTTAGCATCTATAATCAGGTGACCGAAATTCAGGTGCTTGGCAACTGCCATGTATTTATAACAGTTGCATTGTTCTGGGGTCATGTAACCTTCCCAGGCAGCTTCTGACAGGCAAATGGAGGAAATCAGATTTGCTTAACAACCACATGATTTACTTAACAATTGCAGTGATTTGCTTAATAATTGTGCCCAAAAGGTCATAAATGAGGAACAGCTCACCTAACAACTGCTTTGCTTAGCAACAAAAATGTTGGGTTCAATTGTGGTTATAAGTCGAGGACTATGTGCGATAAGAACAAACCCCTCTTTCTGTATAAACTTACTATTATTTTTCCTGTAAGAATCAGCCTTCAGAGATTATCTGACAATACAGAGATTTTGGATATACCTACATCAGAATGTGTAACACTTTTGAAATTAAACATTAGAATCTTGGGTTCACAACTCCCTCATGCTTGAATTATCAGTTTTACAAATTAAAAATGATTATTCCACAATTAGATATGGCCTAATTAGATATGGATAGGATTGGTCATTGTAATATATTTATTGTAATGCTAAAATTGGACTGCATAAAACAAAACTTGTTAAAGTGTTTTGCAGCATCTTAAAAGAGAACACATTACCATATTTATTACTGCATGGCTGTTTTATGGATTTTTCTTTTTCTTTTCATTTCTATGGATGAGTCACTCATCATTTCATCCAATGCATGAAGTATAGCATTCACAGAGAAGTACTGCACATATTGCTTTTGGAAGAAATGAACCCACAAGCAGTGGTTCTGAAAAAATGGACCCCAAAGGTAGGAAATGAAAATTTGTCCAAGATTTAGAATATCGATTTATCAAGGATTGGAGAAATCATCAAACTCTTTTAACAAGAGAATACAAATGGTACCATTTTAAGTTGTATATCTCAAACTGGATTGCTTATATGGATTGTTTATATGGCATTGCCTAAAACACTTGCACAAAATACTATCACCACTGCAGCAATAAAATGCTTAAGTATTAAATATGTAATCCTTGCTATTTATAATTAAATTCACTTGTTTGCTTACTTACTCACTTATTTACAAGACTTACATAGCTTCCTATCTCATATGATTGCTCACATTAAGCCATAAAAACATAAACGCACTGTAAAAACATTAAATAAAATTTAGTCATCAGGACATAAGAATTTAATTGCACTGATAAAAAATTGACCTTAATAAAAAATAAAAGAGCTTAATGATATATATATATATCTTTAGAAGAGGACGTTCTTTTCCGCATATATAGCCTTTCAATATACTTTCAGTATTTATTGTTTTTCAGTATTTTAGGACAACTGTTTTTCGTTTGTTTTGCACAGCGTGACAGCAAAGAGACCGCATGTAGCAAAATAATTATTTTCTGAGAACAGACAAAATTGGGAGACAAAATACAGTGGGAAGATTTTCTTTTACTTACAATTTGTTAAAGTGCTTACTTTATTATTCGTATAATGAAATACAAAGTATTCTCTAAAATGTATTTAACAGACTATAAGAAGACGAAGAAATCCTAATTAAAGCTAATGCAGACACCGCGCACATCTTTCGCATTACCGAAGGTCTTTCCTTTCTTCAGATGACTTTTCAGTTCAGACCGTCCCCAGAAAGTTTCAGTCACACAGGAAGATCTGTATCTCAGAATCCTCTAGGCCGATACACACGTTCCCAGGTCTTCCCAATATTGGTCTCATACTCTTAAGAACGCGTCCCGCTTTGCTTGTCGCTAGGTTACGCCACCTTACAGCGCATGCGTAACAGCAGTTTCTAGAGCGCTGAACTGCAGAATAGAGTTTCGCCAGGGGGCACAACTTTACCGTCATAGATCATAGACTTCTATTCATTAGAGTCATATAAAGTGAGACTTTCTAAGTTCATATTAGGCACCATTCTTTTTCTGAGGAATGGAATTATAAAATGTCATACAAAGCACATTAAAGGACCAATTCAGATATTGAAGAGAGATGGCTAGATAAACTTCCCCCACCTCTCCACAACCCTTTTTATGTATTTCTCAATTCAGCTATATTACTTGGTTATATATTGCTCAATTCAACCAACTATATATGTTGGTTACATTTTATACACAAAAGAGGAGTGATTTTTTAGTTTGGCAGAATTAAGATGGGTGGACATCTTAAAGTGCCAAATTGGGAAACACTGGTATAGAGGCAGAACCGTTCACATCCAAAGCTTTCTTATTTAAAAAGTTCATAGGATCGTAATTAGTAATTTGTTTCCAAATATGGGTAATTAAATAAGTGCACTAAGTTAAGCTTGGAAAGGTCTGAACGGATTTTATTGCGCTTCAATGGATCAAGCCCAAAAGTTCTTAATGTGAGAAAAGTCGCTTCGGAATCTAGTTTCATATTAACTAAATATAATCGCTATATTTCATAGATCTTGTCTGAGCCGGAAAATAGGTAGATCTGACGTGCTTGGATAGGAAAGATCAAGGCTGATCTGCTGCCAAAAGAACTACAAAGAAGAGTCCCTCAAATCGTCAACAGAGCTCGAGCTCCAGGCGGTGCTCGCTAAATGTTTATGTACGTCTATGCTTTCATTGTGTAATTGCTAGCGCATGCGTGGGGGGGGGTGCTGAATTGGTTGAAGTTGCTTAACCTTTTCTGGGGAGTCTGCCGTTCCCTCTTCCTGTGCCACAGCTTTGGTATTGTAAATTAGAAACACGATCCAGTGTTATTTCCGAATGCATTCTCAGTTTGCTGGAAGAATTATTTCTTCCTTCCAATTCTGAAACACATTCACACAGCTTGACTGTTAGCGACCCGAGGAGAACGGCGGGGAGAAGAGGGAATAATACTGTACGAAAAGAGAAAAACAATGAAACAGTATTTCTCTTCCCCCTGCATTCTCAATTTTAGCAAGCTGACGTCCTGCTTATTATTACTGCTAAAGAGCCAAAAGAATGGAACGTGGAGTAAGGACTAGTTAATCACCAGCAAATGCTACAACTCCATAACATGCAATATTATAACTCACAAGGCAGTATGTAAATACCAAGAAATGAGATACAGCAATGAAATGATACTCTTTCCTTAGCAAAATGCAGAAAGGAAAGAAGGAAGGAAGGGGGAGGAAGAGGGAAGAGAAGGAGGGAGCGAGGGGAGAAAAAGGAAGGAAGGAAGACAGTGAAGAAGGAAGGGGAGAGAGGAGAGAAAGTAAAAGGAAGCAGTCTGTAGTAGCAGCCAAAAAAGCTAATACAATCCTGGGGTTGTATAGATGGGCATAGAATCACACGAAGTATTAGTGCCGCTTTATAAAACCCGAGTGAGACCACACCTGGAATATTGCAACCAATTTTGGTCATCATACTACAAAAAAGATGTTGAGACTTTGGAAAAAGTTCAGAGAAGAGCAACTAAAATGATTAAAGGCCTGGAGACTAAAACATGAAGAAGGGCTGCAGGAATTGAGTTTGGCTAGTCTAAAGAAAAGAAGAAATGGAGATGACACGAGAGCAGTATTCCAGTGAGTCTACCACAAAGAAGAGGGGGTCAAATTATTCTCCAAAGCTCCAGAGGGCAGGATGAGAAACAATGGTTGGAAACTGACCAAAGAGAGAAGCAACCTGGAATTAAGGAGAAACTTCCTAACAGTGAGGACAATTAACCATTGGAACAGCTTGCTTTCAGAAATCATGGGCGCTCCATCACTGGAGGTTTTTAAGAAGAGACTAGACAGTCACTTGTCTGAAATGGTATAGGTTCTCCTGCTTGAGCAGGGGGCTGGACTAGAAGGTCCCTTCCAGCTCTATCTATTCCAAGGAGGAGAGGGAGGGAGGAAGGAAAGGAAAGGGAAAGGAAAGGAAAGGAAAGGAAAGGAAAGGAAAGGAGGAAGATCCATTGAGCAAGAATGTTTCTCAATCTGACATGCTGTAGATGTATTGAATTACTATGTCCATTACTTCCAGCCATCATATTTGAAAAGCGTAGTACTGGGGATGCTGTCCCAAATATACAAAATGTGTAAAAATCCTAAAAGTGGCCATTGTAGTCCTGCATATACAGTAGGAAAACCGTATGAAGAATTTTTCTATAACAATGCAACTTGAGCTGCCAAAACAATTGGAAAATTTGACCAGGGAGAGAATGAGAGCATACACAGAAACAATCTCTTCTATCTTTCTCCAATGTTCATGTATTCAAGCAGAACGTCTGAAGGGGAACTATTTGTGCTCATTTGAATAAGTGCAGCTGTCAGCATAATCCAAGCCAGGATCACACATAGAACCATATGTGTTCTGTCCAAAGCAAGTACTGTACAGTTTTCTTTCAAACTCCTAGAAGACTGGAAAAAAAGCTGGATTTGGATTTTAAATATGCACATATTCAATTCCACTATATAATATTTCTCACTTTTATTCACCAACTCAAAGCAACGTTCAAACTGCTACTTGTCTTCTTATTTTCCCCACCAGAACAAGGTAGCTAGGGCTGAAATAAAGTGTCTGGTCCAAAATCACCCACTGACTCGATGGATGAAGATGGACTGGAATGTGGTATCTTTGCTCCTCCTGTTCAGCATTTCAGCCATATTAAATAGTTGAACCATTCTGTACAGACTTTCAGGGTGAGAGTTGGAAAAGGGAGAAAAAAGGACAAAGAAAGGGCAATCACACTGAACCTCAAATAAAATTAACCTATATAGCTTTATATTATCCACTGGAGATTAATTTTGTGTTTCAAAGCATATGTGCAGATTCTGATGGAAGAAGGATTTGAAAGAGAAATTGTATTTATTTGCAATATCAATACATCACAGCAGGAAGGAAAAATGAGCAACATATAAAAGTCACCTAACTTTTCCTCCACCTGGTTTTGCATGAAATCTAACAAAAAATCGGTACATTTGGTTGATCATGTTTATAAAACTCCCAGGATAAGGAACCAGGCAAGCTATTTATACTCAAATGTAATCTAATACAGATAGTCTTTGATTTATGACTGGTCGCCTAGCAACTGTTTAAAGTTACAACCTACCTGAAAAAGGGGAACGTACAACTTGAATCCAATAAGGAACCTGGCAAGCTATTCGTATTCAAATGTGAGTAATCTTATAGAGGCAGTCATGATATATGACTGGTAGCTTAGCAACTATTTGAAATTACTATCTATCTACAACTTGGATCTAAGATTCCAGCAATGCCTTCCCAATAGTCACATGCCCACATTTAAGACATTTGATAACATGGACACATTTACAATTGTTTGCAGTATCCCATAGTCATGTGACCACATTTAAAAATGATTTGGCTGAAAACCAGCATTTATTTCTGGTTTTAAGCAAAACCACATCATAAATGGGTTCACTTACCACTGTGGTGTTCCCTTAACTATTGTGGTGTTTGCACTTAAAACCATTTAATGACTACTGCAAAAACTGTCATAACTGGGTCAGTCATGACCCATTTTCCAACTGTTATGACATATACCCGTAATGGGCAGGTTCCATTACAATCATAACTTGAGGACCACCTGTAAATGGATATAATTGAACCTGCTTTTGTATCCAATTTAGATCAAAAGGTACAAAAATCATCTAGGAATCTGGAGAGAGGTTTATGAACAAGTTAATGCCTTTTCCCTGTTTTAAATTTACTTATGGTACATGTAACTGATTACAGGGATCACCAGAATGCTAATGGAAATTGTTTTTCTTGCTATAATATGGTACTCTCAGTTTCTGATGTTAATGGTCTACTCAACAAAGCAGAAAATTGCATGGTAACTGGACACTTAAAAAAAATGATCTCCATGCATCGGTTCTTAATACAGTGGTTATAGGGGTGCTCTTGGAAGACAGCTGATAGGCCAGGTTAGGGACAAACAACATGGACAAAATCTGTCTATATTGCTAGTCAATAATGACTTGATGATTCATAATCAATCAATGAAGTTGTTATAAATGGACCGCACAGTGGACCATTGTTTTAAAACAACAGGAGCAGCAAATATTAATTGGCAAATAAAATATATTATCTCATTTATTTCCTGACATGGTGCCAATGTACCAGACTACAAAGGCATAAACAGGGCAATATTAAACTACCTATATGATATTGTGGATACCTTTGTGTGGAAAGTATCAAGTAACTGGTAATAGTTTGGAAAAAATTCAGAGAAGAGAACCTAAGATGACCAAAGGCCTGGAGACTAAAACATATGAAGAACAGCTGTGGGACTTGGGTTTGACTAGTCTAAAGAAAAGAAGAAATAGGAGAAGCAGTATTCCAATATTTGAAGGGCTGCCACAAAGAAGAGGGGGTCACGTTATTCACCAAAACACCAAAGGGAAGGACAAGAAACAATGGTTGGAAACTGATCAAAGAGAGAAGCACCCTGGAATTAAGAAGAAACTTCCTGACAGTGAGGACAATTAACAATTAACCAATGGAACAGCTTGCCTTCAAAAATCTCACTGGAGATTTTAAAGAAGAGACTAAACAGTGGCTTGTCTGAGATGGTATAGGTCAGTGATGGTGAACCTTTTAGAGACCGAGTGCCCAAACTGCAACCCAAAGCCCATTTATGCATCATCGAATGCCAGGTGGGTGTGGCCCATTGAGTGGGTGTGGCTGCCGTGGTAACAGACTGGGACTAAAAAGTTCAATCAATCAATTCCAACTTTGCAAGATCTTTTTTTTCTCGCAAGAAGTTGAAACTGACTGAACCCTTTTTTTTTTTTTTTTGCACATGGCAGCGAAGGCCTAAAGGAAAAAGGTTTTATAAAACCCAGCTAAAGGCCTAGGATTGGGGCAACGGCGTGTGTGCCCACAGAGAGGGCTCTGAGTGCCACCTTTGGCACTTGTGCCATAGGTTCGCCACCACTGGTATAGGTACTCCTGCTTGAGCAGGGGGCTGAACTAGAAGACCTCCAAGGTCCTTTCCAATTCTATTCTATTCTATTCTATTCTATTCTATTCTATTCTATTCTATTCTATTCTATTCTAATGTAATTGTACACCTGTTGTTCATTATTCTTTTTATTTTTTGCTAATATATATATAATAAAATAAATAAAAATTAAATAAAATAAAAAATAAACCAAAAAATCTATTGAATAAATGAATAAAAGTATCTCATTTCATTCCAGAATAGTTGCTTAAAATATAAATATTTCTAAATGCTGTTGATACATTTGTGCCTTTGGCATTTGCTCATGACAGAGAAAATGCCTCATATATGATTCACAGAGAGCAGAACCTATTTCAGTATATTCATTTTCCACTACTTATTCCCTGCTCTTTCAACTAAAAAAATATTTTGTTCTGTTTTTTTCCTGTTTTAAACTATTCCAAAGGCACTTGCCAGTTGGCAACATATTAATCAAAACAGCCCCCCCCCCCCAAATTAGAAGACATCAATAAAAGAGCATAGTATTAAAAGCACATAATTAAAAGAAACGTGCCATTTGAAATAAGAGATTACTACTTTCTTAGAATCAAGAAATTATGGAAACAGAGTTGGTACTCAAAATAAAAGTCTCTGTCCCACCCACTGCGCTTCTGATAGCTGAGCTTCTGATCTTGTGGAAGAGATTCATAAAAGAAGAAATGGCTTTTCTTTTTGGAGTCTAAAGAATCCAGAGGAAAGAAGCATGCAAAAACTATCAATGCAAAACATCAAAATGGATCAGCGACAAGATCATACAGAGAAAAATGAAAAACCTTTGTAGGCTCGAGACCAATTTTGACCAAGACGTTCAGACATTTGGTAAGAGCTTTCTACCCCTTCCTTACAGCCTGGAAAAAAAATAAGGTATTACAAAGATAACTCAGGCCATGGCTATCAAACATCAAAAACATCTACCAGACTATCCCATCTTCTTTATATGGATGATCTGAAGCTGTATGGAAAAACACTCTCTGAAATAGAACTGCTGCTCGACACTGTCTATATATATATAGCAAAGTTATTGCAGTGGAGTTTGGACTGGACAAATATGCCATGCTCACCATCTAACAGGAAATAAAATGAAAACTGAAGAAATCAAATTGCTCTACGAAAATAACATTGAGTGAAAATGATTACTACAATTACCTGTGCATCCTTCAAGTTGACAACATCAAGTACACTGAAGTCAAGAAAAAGGTTAGAAATGAATATACAAAAGAATGAAGAAGAATCTTAAAATCCAAACTTAGTGAAGGAAATACTATCAAGGTAATCAACACCTGGACAATTCCAGTCATTAGATACACAACTAGAATAAGGGACTGGATTCAAGCAGAACTAAAAGTTTTGAATAGGAAGACCAGAAAAATAATGACAAAGTATCATGTTCTTCATCATCCCAGCGACATTGACAGACTCTAACTATCAAGGAAAATAGGTGGGCACGGAATGTTGCAAATACATCAGATGGTTGAAGATGAAAAAAGGGCATTGAAAAAATATCTGAAAGACAGTGGAGAAGATGTGCTGAACTAGTATATTAGGAAGGCTTACTGATTACTGAAGAGACCAAAGTGCCCTACAAAAATGATCAAATGAAAAACAGACTGGAGGCAGGTGAAGACAAAGCATTGCATGGCCAGTACATAATAAAAATAGCAGAGAAAACAGATAATAACAAGACCTGGCAATGACTAAGAGCAGGAAAGTTGAAGAAAGAGACAAAGGGACTAATTCTGAAGGCACAAGACCAAGCATTAAGAACAAATGCATTCAAAGCCAGAATTGAAAACTTGGCAGCTACATGCCTTATTGTTTTCATCTTGTCAAACAGACAGCAAGTGCCACCTACGTAAAGAAGCTAAAGAAACAGTGGAGTACCTGATTAGCTGCTGCAAGAAGATTCCACCAACTGACTATAAGCAATAGATGATAAAGTAGTAACAATGGTGTATCTGCAAAAAACAGGTAGGACTTTAAAATATAGAAAGTCATAAAGAAACTAAATTTCTCTGGGACAGTGGTGGCGAATCTATGGCATGCCCCAGCCCTGCCTCCCCCTGCGGCCCTCTCCTCACCAGAAGTTCCCCCAGAGGAGAGTTGCCCACAGGAACAGCCTGTGTGGAGCAGCACAGCCAAGGACATGTCAGCCGGGCAGCAGGGACAAGACTCCACCTTTGCACCCCCTCGCGCGATGCTGCTGCGGGGCACAGGCGGAGGGCATGGCTACCATGGTGCTGCAGGCGAGCTGTGGAGGCAGTGGGTGGGTGGGGCAGGGGCGGAGGAGGGGCAGGCAGGGGCCAGAGGATGGACCGGGCACGGAGTGGATGTGGGCTGGGGGCAGGCAATTTTTGGGCACTAAGTCTCTAAAAGGTTCACCATCACTGCTCTGGGACTTTAGAATTCAGACAGATACCTTCCAGATAACACCCCAGACTTAACAATTGTTGATAAGAAAGATAGGAAAGACAAAAGAAGACCCGATAGTAAGGTGACCAACCGTCCTCCTTTAGGGAGGACAGTCCTCCCTTTGTGAGTTCTGTCCTCCCTCAAAAAGTGTCCTCCTACATATCCTCCTTTTCTATTTTTGAAGACTAATCTACAGGTCCTTTTTTTCTCATAGAACGCTCAGAACGGCGTTCCGGCACCTTTTTTTTATGGGTTTTTTTTCAACTTTTGCATGAGCTGTGCTACTCCTCCTATTGGCTTTCGAAAGCCAATAGGAATTGCTGCTGAGTGCACTAAAACATCTGGCCAGCAAACTTTGCACATATATGTTGTCTGCAGCGAAGGCGAATTGGCAGAAACTTTGCACCCCTCCCTGCTACCCAACTACACCATCTCCTAGTTAGTCCCGAAGATACCTGGAGGAGACTGGAGTAGCGATGCCACGGTAACTTTCTCTTGATCTTTGGCCCTGCAAGGGCAATAATGGCTGCGAGCGCAAGAGGCAGGGGCAGCAGGGCTGCTGCGGCTGGGGGTGTGAGGGGCGGCAGTGGCCGGCTGGCCCCCATGCTGTGGGAGCCAGGGGGCCTGCTCTACAAGGGGCTGCGCAGGGTGGGTGGTGGTACTGGCGGGGCAGCTGCAGGCAGGGTTTATTGACGGCAGGCTGCCCCCCCGGGGCTAGAGCTGGCACAGCTGGTGCTTTGGGAGCCACAGAGCCTGCTCTACACGGGACAGCAGTGTTGGCAGGGCAGCTGCGGGCGGGGGCATGGCATGTAAGCATAATTACAATATAAAATGTTATTGTTATAAATGTTTTTATTATGCATTTATCATATTATAGTGTATTCTATATTATTGTTACAATGAATAAAATGTTTCTTTTATTTACGATATTTTTTTCTTCAATTTATTTGTGTCCTCCTTTTCATTGTAAAAAAGTTGGTCACCTCACCAATAGTGGATGTGGCAATATCTGAAGACAGCAGAATAGAAAAAAAAAGAAATGGGGAAGATTACAAAATACAAAGATCTGCAAACAGAAATAGAACCTGGCAAAAGAAAGCAAAGGTAGTACCAATAGTAATAGGTAATTGTACAACCCCCAAACAATTGGAGCACCATATGAACACCATCGGCCTTGACAAATTCACCATCAGTCAATTGGAAAAAGTGGTTTTACTCACTACATCCTTCAATAACATCTGTAACACCATCCAACATCCATTTCTGCCTATCCCAGGTTCTCTGAAGGGACTCAATAGGTAGACAAATATGCCAAATCCAGCCCAAACATGTGGCTGACTATACAAGGAACCATATAATTATAATTAAATAATATAATTATAATTTAATAGTAGATTCAATAAGAGTAGTTTTCTGTCAAGGTTTCACGCAAACAAAGGGAAATATTTTTGTTTTCTCTGTCTTCTAGATTTTAGATCCAGAGTGACTAAATACAGGATACCACTGGCCAATAATTTAATTTTTTTTTCTTTTACCAAGTATGCAAAAGAGTAATCAAAAGATGAGGAGATCACTGCTTCATTTGAAGTGAGACGAAGTCCTAATTCAGCATGGTGATATGATAAATCAAAAGTTGAAAATAGTGTCCTATTTGATAGTGACAGAAAGAAATTTCTACAACTTAATCAGAATAATAATTATTCCATTACTAGCATACTATTTAACATACAAGTTTTTATGTTTGCAGGGTCGAGGCATTAAGCGGAGACACATTGTGTGAACAAGCTTTCTTTATTGATCTCACAACCAGCAAAAGGTGCACAGGCCTTTTATAGTGTCCAAAACCCGGACAGTGTCAGCCAATAGAAATCCAGCTGTTTTCGCACCTTGCGCATGCGCGCAAGGCTGGCGACAGCCAATCTGGTCCCAGGCAGCTTTTGGTCTGCCTGGGACCATTTGCAACATTTCTGAGCCGGCTCAGGACACAACACCCCTCCCTCCTAGATAAAACAATATACCTTATGATGTAACAGCACAGGTACATGTGTTCAAGGGACTGGGGGTTAGTGGAAATCACAATTGCCTGCACACAGACAGAGCACTCTTACATTAATAATTCTTACAAAAGAAAATACAACAAATAATGTTGAAGATAACACTCCTTCACTGAGTGTTTGTTCTGCATCTTGTTAAGGATTAGTAAGATTCCCTTAGAATTGACAGAAACATCACATAGTCTTCAAGATGTTTAGGTGGGCCCTTGGCCTGCTGTGACCTTCTAATGGCCAGTGAATGTGCCTGGCCTGCCAGCTCGCCTACCGGACTAAGCAGACCAGGATTTTGATGCCCCAAGGACCCAGGTAACCCACCCAGCTGCTGACTGGCTGGATCCTCTGAATCCAAACCAGGGTTCCTTGGGGGGGGGTGGAATTCCCCAAGTCCAGTGGAGGGGTGGAATTCCCCAAATCCACAATGGACTCCTCTTGGGAGCACTGTCCCTCGAGCCCAAGACCAACAGCTAGAGTGGCCTGAGTGGCGGAAGTGCCTCAGTACCCCATAGCCCCCATGTATGTGCCGGAGGTGCCAGAGTCAGGAGCCGCCTCCATGACAAACCCCCTTTTTGGAGACTCCCTGTTTGGAGCACTTGCTAAAGCCTGGTATGACCCCCATTCTGGAGCAATAACTGAATCCTGTGAATGTCCCTGTTCTGTCATGGGAACATGTGTGGTAGCGTGTGAAACCCGCTGGAGCTGGGAGACTGTGGTCCAGAATGAAGATTATAGTCTTTCTCCCCCCCCCGAGAGCAGAGCCAGGAGTGGAAGTGTTACTGTGAAGCCTCCAGCGCAATTGGTCGATGTGTTGTTGGATGACACGTCCATCGTCCAAGGCTACTTCGTATGACAGTGGCCCAGAGACCTTGCATACCACTGCTGTGACCCAGAGATGTCCAGGACCATAGTTCCTTGCCCAGACCGAATCGGCCACCTGTAGTCTCCTAGGTGTCCGTGGCTGCGACACCTATGAAGCCACCCGGTCTGGGTGCAACCTGTCTAGTTTGGTGATGAGGTGGCAACCCCAGCAGAGTTCTGCTGGGCTCTTTCCTGTGGCTGTGCAAGGTGTAGTGTGGTGTGCAAGAAGGAAATCTGTTAACCTGTGATGCCAGCTGCCATAAGTGAGTTTCTTGAGAGCATCTTCGGTAGTGCACACCATCCTCTCTGCCTGGCCGTTGGAAGATGAGTGGAATGGAGCAGAAGTCGCATGCCAGATCAAGTTGGCCTGAAGAAAAGCCTGGAACTCAAAAGAGGTAAATTGGGGGCCATTATCTGAAACCAGGACATCTGGAAGTCCATGTGAGGTGAAGATCCCTCTCAACACCTGGATGGTTTTGGCAGTAGTAGTGGAGGAAACAGGAACAACCTCTAATCACTTGGAATGGCTGTGAACGAGGAGAAGGAAGAATTGCCCCTGAAAGGGCCCAGTGTAATCTATATGTACCCTTGACCAAGGGGTTTGTGTTTCCTCCCATCTATGTACTGGGCCTGAGGCCTTTCAGGTCGGGACTGTTGGCACACTTGGCACCTATGCACCTGGGCCTCGATAGCTTTATCGAGCCCAGGCCACCAGAGATGGCTGCGCACAAGCATTTTCATCTGTACTATGCCTGGATGTCCCTCATACAGAGAGAGCAAGATTCTAGACCTCAATGAGGCTGGGATGACTACCCTACTACCCCATAACAGACACCCTCTGAAAGTGGAAAGTTTGTGCTTCCTTTGCCAGAAGCTTTAAAACTCAGTATTTGGACATGTGTCAGGCCATCCTGACAACAAGCGTGTAAGTGCGTGATCAGTGGCAGTCTCTGCAGCCACATCCCTAGCATTGAGGGGAGATTCAGGCAACTCCTGAATGGAGAGAATGTTAGGAGCAGGAGCAGGATCTGCCTCTATCTGTTTTAGAGGTAATCTGCTGAGGCCATCTGCATGGCTCATTTCTTTCCCAGGTTTGTAAATTAAAGTGTAGTCATATGCTGACAAGAAGATAGACCATCTCAGCATACATGGGGAAATAATGTGTGGTGTTTGTTTGTTTGTAGTAAACAAACCCAACAAAGGTGTATGGTCTGTGTAGACCGTGAAATGGCAGCCATATAAGAAATCATGAAATTTCTTTATGCCAGCCACTATGACCAAGGCTTCTCTGTCAATCTGAGTGTAATTATGCTCCAGATGACAGAGTCCTTGAATAGTAGGCCATAGGGACTTGGGTCCCATCAGCCTTCAAGTGACTAAGTACTGCTCCCACTCCATAAGGGGATGCATCACATGCGATGCATACAGGCAATTGCTCATTAAAATGTGCTAATACAGCATTTGAGGAGAGCAAGGCCATAACCTCATTGAAACTTCTGTCATGGACAGTCCACTGCCATGGAACTTGTTTATCTAAGAGCCGGTGTAACGGCTCTGCCATTGCAGCCTTGTGGGGAAGAAATGTGTGATAGAAATTTAAGAGTCCCAAGAAAGCTTGCAGCTCGCTTTTGGACCAAAAGTGAGCTGCAAGCTTTCTTGGGACTCTTACATTTCTATCACGCATTGGGGCCTGCTGAATTGCTTGAAGCTTGGATTCAGCAGAATGGATGCCTTGAGCATCAATTCTGAATCCTAAGAATTCAGTGGATATAACTCCAATTTTACACTTGTATTGCTTCAGTTTCAAACCAGCTTGGCGGAAACGAAGCAAGACAGCCCTTAGTCTCTCAGCTAAGTTTAGAGATGACTCCCCAGCAATGAGGATGTCATCAAAGTAGGGACAGACCCCAGGAATACCACGGAACGTGCACTCCATTATACTTTGGAAGATGCCAGGAGCTACATTAATGCCAAACTGTAGTCTTTTGACTTTAAAGTCTCCTCTGTGCATTACAACCATTTGAGCCTCAGCTGTTGCCTCATCAACAGGTAACTGTTGGTAGGCCTGTGCCAAATCAAGCTTCGCAAAGATCCGCCCCCCCCTTGAGGGAGGCCAGAATGTGGCTTACCACAGGCACTGGATATGCATGCTGTTGCAGCACTTTGTTCAATGTACACTTATAGTCCGCACAAATTCAGACTTCTCCATTAGCCATTAAAGATGTTACAATGGGGGTTTTCCATAGACTAGAGTCCACAGGTTCTAGGATGCCCTGCTGAAGCAGCTTGTCCAGCTCTGCATCAATTTTGCTTTTAGAGCAAAAGGCACCCTTCTAGGCTTAATCCTAATGGGTGTGATAGCTGGATCTAAGCGTAAGGAAATCAGAGGCCCCTTGTAGGAGCCAAGCTCTGAACTAAACACATCAGCAAACTCCTTGCACACTTCTGCAAGGCCTGGAATCACTTGGAATCCAAGTGATTCCAGGCCTCTAACCAATCAAGGGCCTCTAACCAATCGAGTCCAATGAGACTTGTGCAATCACCCCCCCCAACTACCACCACATCTAGTAGGCCTTCAAAAGCCTTACGCTGCACTTTGAGCATAGCCTCCCCCTTCACACTGACTCTAGAATTCTGAAAGTCAGTGATAATTAAGTTCAATGACCTGAGTTTGACTCCATTGATAAGGGAACCCCTTGCAACTTCACGTCAATGCAAAGCTTTTTCTTAAGGGGCTTGTGTGTCCCTGTCCTCAGAATACTCCTGTGCGATGCGCAGAAACCCACCTTGTGTTGGCTGGGGACCCTGGTACCTCTCTGAAGCAATTCTTCCTGAGGTTGAACCTTCTGGCGACCCAAACAGACGGAGGCAATGTGGCCTTGCCTGCCACATGCCCGACAAATGGCGGAGCGGAATCTGCAGTCAGTGTGCTTGTGGCGTCCTCTACACCTGAAGCACTGAGGAGATGCTGAGGCCTTGTCTGGACGCTCCTTCGGCCTTCTCTCTGCTGGCTGGTGTAGCCTGTCCAGCTCCTCTTCAGGATCCAGTTCTGGATCTTCTTGAGTGACCTCTTGATGGACGGTCACAGTGGCTGGAGGGTTTCTGGTGAGCTGCAAAGCTTTCACAGCGCTGTATGCTGCTTCTTCAGCTGCAACCTCTCTCAAGGCATCTTGGAATGAAACTTCTTCCTTGGCGAAGATCTTTTGTTGCAGCTCCCGGCTCCTTAGACCACAAATGAAATGATCCCACAGCCTCTCTTCCAGACCCTTGAATTCACAAGGCCTGGCCGCTTGTCTTAAGGTAGCAATAAAGTCTGCGGCAGACTCAACTGGCCTCTGGTATCTCTGCTCAAATGCATGCCTCCAAGCGATTACAGAAAGTTTAGGCTGGAAATGTTCTTTAAGCATTTTCTTCAAGTCAGCATACTTTACTGACTCCAAAAGTGCTGGGGCCACCAGATTCTCTGCTATGTCGAACGTTTCTTGCCCACAGGCACACAGCAGGGTTGCCGTTTTAAGGCCGTCTTCCCTTATCTGATTCACTCTAAAGTATTTCTCCACCCGCGCCAT
Organism: Crotalus tigris; assembly: GCF_016545835.1. Lineage (NCBI taxonomy): Eukaryota > Metazoa > Chordata > Lepidosauria > Squamata > Viperidae > Crotalus > Crotalus tigris. The sequence goes on from NW_024100606.1 coordinate 7,836,234, forward strand.
GTATGAATTCCAGCGCTCAGGGTGGGACAAATCAAAATCAGATAACTGGCCAATCTTAGACATCTTAAGCCTTATAGTCTTGTTAATGCCTTTGCTGCAAGCCTTGTCTTGGGGGAAGGGGTCCGTTTGCCGAGCTCACCTCCAGTGATGCTGTACTGGCAGGCTGAGTTGCTATGCTGGATGCCAACTTCCCAAGCTTCCGGACCTTCTGAGTCCTAAATTCTGTTGTGACTCTTCCTCTTGCCTGCAGCGATCCCACCTTCGTCACCAGTTTTATGTTTGCAGGGTCGAGGAATTAAGCGGAGACACATTATGTGAACAAACTTCCTTTATTGATCTGTTCTCACAACCAGCAACCAGTAAAAGGCATGCAGGCCTTTTATAGTCTCCAAAATCCAGACTGTCAGCCAATAGAAATCCAGCTGTTTTCGCGCCTTGCTCATGTGTGCAAGGCTGGCGACAGCCAGTCTGATCCCAGGCAGCTTCTAGTCTGCCTGGGACCATTTGCAACATTTCTAAGGACACAACACAAGTGATTTCAGATCAAAGGCTATTTCAGGACCTACAGTAACATTCCTATACGGTCACAAAACATATTAAGCCAAAACAAAACAACTCATCTTAGAGCTTGGGTGTGAAACCAATCAGCCACTGATCCAGTATCATCATTGTGGTTGAATAAACATTTGTACCTGGTTCTCATCAGCTAACTTTCTAATAACTGCTCTGCAATAAATGAAAGATACTAATCCATTATGTTGGCTTTTGTGACCTAGAGATCTTAAGTTTCAGGTTATCAAAGTATAGGGTTTATAGCTGTGCAATTCTGCAGGTGGAGTCCTCTGCAGAATTGGGGGCTTTCCTCAAAACCATGAAATCAATGTCATGCTGTTGTGATACAAGCTCCATCCCTTTTTTATGTGCATGTAATATCACAAAACATTTAGAACTTGCATCACAATTCCTGTGCAGGTTGGCTGTAACAGTGTCTTCCAGATTGTTATTGAGCATTTAATGTGTAATTAAAAGTGAATGTTCTTCTCTATTTATCAGTAATACTGATTCTGCACAGCTACTCTGATGTTATGCTGCTGTTATTACATGGCACAATATGTTCACAATAAGAACACAGGCCCGATTAATAATTTATGGCTGACTGGGTTGTCTGGCATGTTGAACAACAGTTTTTGCCACAAAGTTTAGAATTCAGTGATTGTAGACCTGGTTGGAATAATAAATATATTCTTCAGATTCAGTACCATCATACATTTTGGCATCAAAATTGGGATATTTAGTGTCCTAAATATCTTCTGCAGTCACGACATAAGCCTAAGACTGAAAATCAGGCTTGTCAGATGCTATATTTTTTCTATCCTACTCTATGGAGTGGAGAGTTGGTCTCTGACAGAAGGCCACCTGAAGAAAATAGAAGCATTTGAAATGTGGATTTATAGGTGGCTGTTACATATAAGCTAGGTTGACAAGATCAGAAATGAGGAGGTGATAAGCTGCCTGGGAAAGCCAAGGGAAATCATCAAAACAATTAAAAAATGAAAATTAGAATACTTCAGATATGTAATGCGACACTCAGAAAAATACGGCATATTCCATTTAATCTTCCAGGGAAAGACTGAAGGCAAACGAGGTCCAGGCAGAAGAAGAACATCATGGCTTCAAAATCTAAGGGACTGGTTTGGACAAAACTCAGCAGCACTTTTTCGTGTGGCTGCTGATAAAAACAGGATCGTCAACATGATCGCCAACCTCCGATAATGGATATGGCACAAGAAGAAGAAAAAAAAAATTCTTAAGATACTAAGGAACTTATCTTTGAGATGTCATGTAATTTCATCTGAGAATAGTGAAATCTTGGGTAAGAATACTAAAATCTTAGCAGTATTCATACTGAATATATCAGTTTTATGAATGTTGGTAATTTTTTTAGTCAGTTTTAGGCTTTTCTCTGATGCAATACTACTGCTAAAAACAAAAGTAAAAGTCATTTCTGACAATCCACTGGATATTATTTACTGTTGAAATTATCAAATCTTTCTCGTACACATTCTTGCTTAGAAATCAGGAAAACATCTCCACAGAGCCTTCTCATTCTTCATACAAGGAGACATCCAATAAAAGACTGTAAGACACAGTTCTTTTTTTAAAAAAAGTGTTCATTGTAATTTCCCAGTATAATACAAAATTAAAGGGGAAAAAATAAAATGAGAAAAAAAAATGAAATGAAAAAAGATAGAAAACACAATTATGACTTCCTTCCTCCTTTCTATAGAGTAATTTCTATGTTATTCTTTCCCCTTCCTCTTTGATCCTTTTTGTAGCATTTGAAGATTTCCCCAAGTCTACAAATATATAAATTAATTTCTTCAAGAAAAAAATTATATAAAAATATTTTAAATCATTTAAAAAATATTTTTCCCCTCACCAAAATGATCAGCTTTCCCATTTCTGCAAGCTCTGTCTGGTTTTATAATCCAGTCTTCTACACTGGGCAGTAAGGCACAGTTCCATTCCATTGAAAATTGTAGCTCTTTCTAACCATCTGTAGACTCAACCTTTTTTTTTTTTTTTGCAAGAATAGGAAAATTGAATGTAGACCTAAAATATCCAATCTTTAAGTTTTCAAACAATTGCAGACTTAAGCATGTTCTTCAATACCACTTGGTAGAGCAATAATCAGGGGTGTCCATCAGGTATAGTCAAGAAAGTCAAAATAGTGCAATGATTATTCCATTGCAATTGTCACATTATTATTTTACTATATCCTGAAGAAACCTGCAAAATGATTTTAAAATAATCCTGATCTTTGGAACACAGAAAACAGGTTTTGATTGATTGATTGACTGATTGATCAATTATCTGCCATCAAATCAATGTTGACTCTTAGCAACCACAAAGATAGATTTTCTTCAGAACACTCTGCTCCAGTATGGTCCTTTAGATCAATGTTTGCTGGCTGGGGAATTCTGGAAATTGAAGTCCATATCTCAAAATTGTCAAGATTGGAAATACTTCTTTAGATATTCCAACAGTGCACCAAGTCCATTTACTTTGCTGCTGGTTATCCTCTTTTTCTCTTACTTTCTTTTTTCTTAATAGTAATTTTATTATAAATTACAACTACAAAAATAAAAATGAATATAAACTAAAAACAGAACAAGAAAAATATAAAAATATAAAAAAGAAAAAATAATGAAGAAAAAACAAATATACATAAAAAGGACCTTCCCCTTCTTTATAAAGATAAACAATTTTAGTAACATTTCTTTTCCTTAAAATACAATCTCTTTTTTCCATAATCCATCTTTTATCTATAAACAAATCCATAAACTTCTATAATTTTAGTACTGACCAACAGAAGTCCATTAAGGCAGGGATCCCCGGCACCCAGTCTGTGGCCCATCAACCCATTGGGAACTGGGCCACGCAAGTAGTGGGCAAGCATGCAAAGCTCCATTTGTGTGCAAAAAACCATCCTCATCACACACACCCGCCACCACCACCTCTTCCTGCTGCCATTAAGGGTTAACATCTATTTTAGCTCTGATCAAGTAAACCAACTTTATATTATTTTCTTTTGCTTTTAACAATCTTAATCTATAGTTCCTTCAAAATAATGCCTTAGAACCTGATTTCTTTCAATTTTTTCTTTATCTCTTGTCATAAAATTCTTAAATAATTTAAGAAGCCTATTGTAAATCCAATATAGGTAAATTATCCATGTCATTCATTTAGTTTATGATTTGTGTATCAATTTTAATCATTAAGACATTATCCAAGGTTTTTTTTGTATGACCAGTGTAAAATCTTTTCCATATCATTTTTATAAACTGAAATTTTAAAGTTCACTTTCAGATCGGTATTCTTCTTTCATGACACCTTTTAAACACAGTCTATCTATAAAGGATTCTTAAAATTATTTTCTGGGTCCACTATTCAAAAAAAATCCTTCAATATGTCTAATGTTAAAATATTTTGCTTCATTCTGCATTAATAATAAAATTCTTTTAAGTATTCTGCATTAATTGTAATGTTTAATTCCTTCTAGTTCCCTCTTCAAAGTCTCAACCTATTCATATTTTTTAAAAAAATTAAAAACAAAACATTGTCTGACATAGCAACAGCATTTAGATTTGTATACTACTCCATAGTGCTTTACAGCACTTTCTAAGCTATCTATAGAGTCAGCATATTGCTCCCAACAATATGGATCCTCATTTTATTGACTTCAGAAGGATGGAAGGCTGAGTAAATCTTGAGCTGGTCAGGATCAAACTCCTATCAAACAGCAGAGTCAGCCTGCAATACTGTATTTTAACCACTGAGTCACCATGGCTCATGAAGGATTCTTATAATTACTGTAATTCCAAAGTTTTATTTCAAATCCATTTGAACTCTTAACCCATCTGTAATTTTTTAAAATCAAAGTTCTTACCTCTTTTTTGCTATTTTGTTTATTAAAAACAAAATATTTTTAAGTTCTAAAACTTGCATTTAAAACTTTTTTGCAAAGAATTGAAGGAAACTCACCCAGTATTTTTAGACTTGTAGCTGCAAAGAGTTAAAAAGTTTTAACTTATTATGTTGTTGATAATAGTTAAAAAACAAACAAGCATTTTCTGAAAGTGAATAAAAAAGGAAGTATGTGAAGCCTTTGCCTGTAAAGGTACCGTACCAATTTGATTTGAGCAAGATAGCCATTCCATCATCTTCCTGAGCCCTATACTGCTGGAGGCCACTGGGTTGCTGTCTCCTTGCAAGGAGCATCTGTCTGCAGCACTTGGCAAGTGATCTCAAGTGTTCTCCTTGCCCAGAAGATAATTATAAAGAGCTAATATACTCACCAGTTCTTCATTCCACCATGGTTGTTGGCTCTGCTTTTAATGGAGCTATCTTCAGTTCCCTGGAGATTCCTCTTTTTCTTTCTATATTTCCCAGCAATATAGTCTTTTCCAGTCTTTACATAAGCACCCTTGAGTCACATTGTTTTCTGTGTAGTCCATCAGTGCCTCTTCTAACGGACAGCAGATACCTAAAGATTGAACAAAGTTAGTCATATCCCTTGTCATTTGTTTCTTTGAAAGCTAATTGCCAAGGATTGAACTTTGTCTCTCTCGCACACACTGTAGCACTACTACAGTGGCACCACACACTAGTATGATCCTAACAGTCTGCCACAAAAAACACCCACTGAGATTATATTCCTCATATCAATAAAGTATATGAAGATAATTAACTCAGAGAAGGCCAGTGTGGTGTAATGGTTAAACCATAAGGCTAGAAATTGGGAAATGGGGAATTCAGTATCATCTTAGGTCCCATTCATGTGACTTTGTGTCAATCACTTCTCTCAGCTTAGAAAAAAGGCAGTGGCAAACCACTTCTGAAACATCTTTCCAAGAACACTACAGGATCCTATCCAGGCAGTGTCCAAAAATCAGACACAATTGAGCAGAAGAAAAAAAAAATAAGTAAACCAAACCATAAGCTAAAGGGAAATGAACAACCTATCAAGCAGAAATATCAGGATTTTTCCAGAGAAGTGAAAACAGAATGAAAAATAATTTATTTATTTATTTATTTATGAGACTTATATACCGCTTTAAGTGCAAGCACTCTCTAAGCGGTGTACACCAGTAAGCAATGTATATATATATTTACATTGCCCCCAACAATCTGGGTCCTCATTTTACCTACCTCAGAAGGATGGAAGGCTGAGTCAACCTTGAGCCGGTGAGATTTGAACCACTGACCTGCTGAACACAGTCAGCTAAAGTGGCCTGCAGTACTGCACTCTAACTGCTGCGCCACCTCGGCTCAATGTCGATTAACTATATATGTCGACTTGAAAAAGCTACAAATGTTATGGACATAGATACAGGGATTTTTTTTTCCACAGAGATGGTTTTAACAGCTATCCTTATGGATTAAAAATTAGTCTAACTTTATCAAATCAGATAAAGTTGATTGCTTTTATTATATTGAGAATTTAGAAATTCATAGAGTACAGAAAAGATAACCAAAAAATATAGAGCTAAATTTTTATATTCTCACTGATGGTGCAATCCTATAGAATATGTACCGTATTTATTCAGAAATCAATATTATTTCTCTCAAAAACAAGCATTTTTTTATTACATGGAGCATGGTGGAAAAAAGTCAAACACTAGAGCAAGGAATTAGATTTCCTACAGTTATAGGGATGTCTGCAGTTTTGGGGGGAAAATCAAGATTATCTAATAATAATAATAAAATTAGAAGGGACCCTGGAGGTCATCTAGTCCAACCCCCTGCTCAGGCAGGAAACCCTATACCTGTGATGGCAAACCTTTTAGAGACCGAGTGCCCAAACAGCAACCCAAAACCCACTTATATATCGCCGGGTGCCGGGTGGGTGTGGCCCACTCGGCGGGCGCAGCTACAGTGGGCTTGGTAGACTGGGCGTGGTCACTGGATGGGTGTGGCTGTAGTATGACAGATTGGGTGGGCACCTTGATGCTATTTATGGGGAGAGACACTTGTGGGAGCTGGGCAGGGTTGGGGGAGATCCAGGGAGTCTCTGGCAGGTGGGATGGCAGGCTCCCCAATAGTGGCTCCAGGCTGGCAGGCCAGTGATGGTGAACTTTTAGAGACCACGTGTGCTGGGGCGATGGTGCGTGCCCACAGAGAGGGCTTTGCATGCCGCCTCTGGCATGCATGCCATAGGTTCACCACAACTGCCCTATACCATTTCAGACAAATGGTTGTCTTCTTAAAAACTTCCAGTGTTGGAGCATTCACAGCTTCCGGAGGCAGGTTGTTCCACTGATTAATTGTTTTAACTGTCAGGAAATTTCTCCTTAGTTCTAGGTTGCTCCTCTCTTTGGTTAGTTTCTATCCGTTGCTTCTTGTCCTGCCCTCAGGGGCTTTGAAAAATAGCTTGACTCCCTCTTCTTTGTGGCAGCCCCATGATTGCTATCATGTCAACCCTTGTCTATTGTTTATATGCGCTATACACTATATGTAAACAATCATCAGAACTTCTATTGCATCATGGCAACCTTATATTTACTTTTTTGACCAAGCCCTGAACACACTTCTGGATAGTTGAGAACCAAATGGAAACTTAACAACGTCTTCTAGTATTTGCTTATGAGAATGTACAAACAAAGCACCTTAATTGCAAACAGACTTTGAGACAGACAACACTATTTCTCATATTTACTTTTTTCTTTTTTAGAATTAGATTTCTCTTTTCAACACCTTTACAACAGTTCTCTATAGTGGCAGTTCTGAGACCAATATGCATATAAAATATTTCCATAGCATTTATCTTCTGTTAGTTTTGCTGAGATAATTAAATATTTTTTCTCCCATGTATAAATTGGCCATATTTGTAGGACTAGCCCAGTTATATGCAAAAGTAAGATAAATAAAATTATAAGTGCCAGAAGGTTTGTACAGGAGTAATTAAAATCATGTTTGTCTTGTACCAATGTATTTAAGAAAATGGAAACAAAATAAATCATTCTAACAAATGGACAGATTAGCTTATCTAAGCTAAAAGAGAGAACCGAAGCCAGAAGTTATTTTAATAAATGGGGAAACATAATTCCCATGTAAGTACATTTTGGATTTATCTCAGGAGAAATATAATTTCCAATTTTAAATGTATATGCAAATGCAGTTGTTTTATAGAATTTGCACTATGATATGAACTTGTATCAATCCAAAGGTTTCTTCCTTGATGTTCCAGTAAGACTGATGAAGGGAAAAAAAGATTCTGGAAAAATATCTTACTTTCTCCAGGCATAATGCCTAACTCTTCGAAGGAGAATCACCTCTTAACTCAGTGAGATGACAGGTTTTCTTTTTTAAAAAAATTAGCTTCTGATTATTTGTTCAATGTCTCAATATCTTCCTTTTAAAAATGACCATGTACACATTCATATTTCTATGCATGACTCATCATTTCCATTTGAGTAAATGAACATAATGCTGAGATATAAAAACTTATTTGTATTAACTCCTTGCATGGCATATGACACCTACATCATACACAATAAATAAGGTATCCTGTGCAGATTTCACACCTACATTTGGAAAAATGGTTATGCAGATAGGAATTAAAAATACATACTTGATTGTATTTAATTCTATTTAATTCTGCTTTAACTGAAGAAAAATCAGTGCCACAGAAAACAAATAAGATTCTGAATGAACATACCATGTACATTTCATTTTCTCCATTTAAAAATCTGGACTTTGTTTGCAACCATTGCTGTTAGTTTTCAGTTGCCAACAGTTGACATCTAGACATAATACTTAGTTATGATAAAAACTGATCACAGCTGTCATCTAGTCTTAACTGAATTTGTATGGCTATGATAATAGGGGAGATGTTTCCATAAGTCTATGCCTAGTTTTGAAATCCTTTCTTTGGTAATACCTTGCACTGGACTTTCAGCTGCATAATTAAAAGTCATTCTGAACAGAATTTCAACATTCTTGGAATCAAAGTATAGTATAACATTTTCCCCAATATCTTTAATCATTCAGAGTTGGAGAATTTGAATATGAAGACAAGTGCTACAGTCATAAGAAATATTTTAAAATAAATTTAAAAATAAGAATTTTTAAAAAGTAGAGTTAACATTTTAGTTGAAATGCAAGTTAATATAGAGGAAACCCTATATGTCTTAATTTTAATCCTAAACTTATCACTGTCCAACTCTTGAATTTATTCTCAGACACTTTGGGCTATAAACTATTATCCCAAGGAACAGAAATTCATTTTTTTTTTGTTAATAATAAAGTACTTTTTTTTTTTAAAGGTAAAGTTATTGTATAAGAATTCCTTGAATAACTGCTTTCAGATGAAATACCTGTAGATGGTCAACTTTAGGATGCCTAAATTGTTCATTTTCTCCTACTTTTTCTGTGAAAGGTTTGTCTTTATGAAAAAATGGTCAGTTTCTCTTTGAATTTCAACACCTAATTGCTGATGGCTGGTTTTGGAAAAAAAAAACTTCATTAGAGGCATATCTAATTAGAATTTAGATGAGGGTCATATGAAATTCCCAGGGTTACCTGCTAAAATTGGAAGGTCAAAATCCAGAAGAAGACAATAGAAAACAATTGCTGTCTTGCTCTTCATGGGTATAGGCAAGTGGTCAGCAGAAGTCAAGTTTGATTTGAAAGAGTTTTTACAATGATATTGGAGAAATATTGGAGAAATATTGTCTAGTATGGTTCAGTTCCCATCTTAATAATATAATGATACTTTACAGTGTTTTAGTAATTTCGTAGTTAGTACTGCAAGGTAATTAACATGATTTTGATTTGCGCTAAAGTATGTTAAATGTGTAATGTTATTTATAAGTTGATTTCTAAAATGCAATAAACTTTAATCCTAAAATTCCAATAAAGGCTATGGGAGCTGTTTCTGCCCACCTGATTTTGTTTTATTAATTTGTATTACTCTCTATGGATTTTTAAATATGTAACTTTTTATAAGGGATCTTCTATATAGCTCTATACAGACTAGGTTCAATGTATCACAATAATTTATGGCACACTTAATTTTTTGTTGAATAAACACAACTGGCCAGGGTCCCATAGTCCACTCATGAAAAATATAGTTACACACTATAATACTTAAACTAGCTAGCCAGATAGATAGATAGATAGATAGATAGATAGATAGATAGATAGATAACCTTTATTGTCATTTTTTCCTGTGGACAAAACGGCACACATTAAAAATGAAATTTAGTTGCTTGATCTCAAATTGTGTACACATACACAGGGCTTTTTTTCTCATAGAACGCCCAGAATGGATTTCCGGCACCTTTTTGGGATGGAACCTTGTAGGGTAGGCAAGGCAGGTTGTATGATATGTATGAGTTCCGGCACCTTTTTTTTTTATATAAGAAAAGCACTGCACATACATAACACACATTTAAAACATACTATATACAACATATGTATAGGCTACACCCTTACATATAAGTAACATATACATATTAATCACTGCCATCTTGAATACATAATGGAAGGAGGAAACTTTACAGTTCACAAGGTTAATACTGCTGTTAATAACCCAGCACAATGTGTGAAATAGGCTTGCAATGTTGGTTGTTAAATTTGTTTGTTTACTACAGATTTAATACTGTTTTTCTCAGATAGGAAAAGGCAAACAAAATATTACTGAGCCCTTATTTTTATTCTTTCTGCCTGAATGTTATTTTGGCACTTATTTCAGTTGCTAATTTATTTGAAGTAGTGCTTATGGTAAGTAGCTCTATTTCATATAAAGTAGCATGTGTGATCAAAAATTATTGTTTAAAGAGGCACAGAAAGCAAAAGCCTTCCACATTTCTATATTCCCAACTTTATGCAAAATCTCAACAAAAGACAGTCACTTGTCTGAGATGGTATAAGTTCTCCTGCTTGAGCGGGGGGCTGGACTAGAAGATCTCCAAGACCCCTTCCAGCTCTATTCTGTTCTGTTCTGTTCTGTTCTGTTCTATTCAAAGCTGTAGATCTGAAGCAAGACAACCTACAATGCTCCTGCAATGTCGTCCACAGCAAAACTTGCCACTTATTAATAGTATGACTCTCCTTTCAAACAACTAAAATACATAAATGTTTTGCAGGCACAGTATGATGCTTGACAGGAGAAGCAACTCTAAAACAAACTGTTTCAGATTTCTAAAGGATTAACCCTGCAATCCCAGCAGCAAAAAAAAATCAAATGTTGTCATATAAAACAATATTAGTTTTGTCTATGGATTGATAATTGACCATAACAAATAATCTATTCATTTAACCTACCTACCTACTATTTAATTTTCTTGGTATATTCCACATCAGAACTGCTTTTAATACTTGCTCACATAAATATGTCATACAGTAATTCCGAAAATGTTATTCTGAAGCTGCCTGTGCCACACTTATTTGAATCTGTTCAGACAATTTGTAAATATTCCTCGATTTACAATCACATCTTGCCCCAGAATATCCTTTGCTAAGCAAGGCAATTGTTAAATGCACTCTCACTGATTTTATGATCTTTTTTGCCACAGTTTTTAAGGGGATCATGTGGTTGTTAAGTAAACCTGGCTTCCCTCATTGTCTTTATGGGAACTTACAAATGGCAATCACATGACTCCGAGATGGTGCCTTCGTGAATACATGCCAGTTGCCAAGTGCCTGAATTTTGTCATATGACCATGAGGATCTGTAACTGTTATAAGTGCAAGGACAACTTGTAAGTCACTTTTTTCAGTGCAGTTGTAACATTGAAGAGTTGCTAAATATATGGTTGTAAATTAAGGACTACCTGAAATACACAGTAACTGGCTATAAAGGGGTTGTTGTCTATTCAGATAAAATACATAAAGGACCATCTCTGAAATGAAACTGAATAACAACTTCAGAAAAACAGTATTAAACCTGCATCTGTTGTCAGCAGCGAGACTATTGTCAACATCTCAAGTGTAATTCAAAAACCTGCACAGTGATTCACCTGGGAGTAAAACTCCAGCCCCATTTTCCAGTCATTGGATTAATTCACACTCTATATTAAGTACATACAGTACTTTTCCTCATCTGAGAGAATTTAATTATTATAACTTACTTTTCTGTTCATAAACTAGATTTTCCTTATTATAGGGTTAATATGTTCTTTCCTTGAGCTTTGTTGCCTCTCTTCTCAGAATGTGTGCTTAACTCAAACATGTGATTCTGGGTGGCTAGACAATATCAGCCAAGAAAACATCCATGAATCAGAGCATGACATCTGGAATGGGGAGAGCCTGAATTCAGTATTCTGTCTGGCTTCTGGCTTGTTCTCTTCCCAATTGTATGATACTAGAGTAGATACAGTTGAGAGAAGATGGAGGCCAACCCTGCCATGATTTGCAAATAGTCAAGTCCCAAAGATCCAGGGAAATTAATTAAATGCAGGCAAATATCTCTCTTATTTCATGACAAATAAGTTCAGATATGCCAAAATCAAAGTAATAAAGCTATGTTCTCCTCTCCTATACCTTGTTGAAAACTTGGAGAGATGGGGAGGGAAGGAATCCAAAACAACAGTATTAATGGGCAGAACAATACCTGAGGACCCTGAAGGACCATCTCCCCCTAGATGTTTCTATCTGTCTGGTCTGGCAGGATGATGATGACGATGATGATTATGACGATAATAGCAATAACAATAGAATAGCAATAGCAATAATAGAGTTGGAAGACACCTTGGAGGTCTTCTAGTCCAACCCCCTGTTCAGGCAGGAAACCCTATACCATTTCAGACAAATGGTTGTCCAGTCTTTTCTTAAAAACTTCCAGTGTTGGAATATCCACAACTTTTAGAGGCAGGTTGTTCATAGTCCAGTTCCCACTAGCTAAGTAATATAGTTGGTACAGTCTTTCTACCATAACTGCTTGCCTTTTGTAAGACTCTAAAGATCTGATTTTGGCCCTCTGAACATGAAAGGACCCGTCTCCTGGTTTCATTAGACTATCAGTTGAAACACCTTCCTCAGCCAGTCCCTTTCTCTCAACCCTAGGAAGGAGGTGACAGCAAAGCACTTCTGAAGAACCTTGCCAATTAAACTGCAGGAACTGGCAGTCTCTGCGAATTGATTATGATTGAATGGAAAAAGAATGACTACCCACTCACAAAAGCTCTAGGCAGCATTCAACCATTTTAATTTTTGCATTTATGATTGGACTTATTTTTAATTTTATATTTAATATTGCCTAGAACCACTTATTGATAAAATAAATAAAATAAAATAAATGCTGAGAGAGACAGCATCTGCAGAGGACAAGGAATGGATGCGTGCCCATGTTTCCAACACTGCCAAAGCATATTCCCTGATTACATCCATTGTTGGCTACCATTCCTAAGGTAACAAATGACATATGTACATTCATTAAAGTTGTCCTTGGACTGTGTCAATATATCAGAGAAAATATTCCTTTTTTTATTGTTACAGCTTATATCTGTCTCATTCACAGACTGAGGGCAAGTTAAGACAATGTTATGAGGACAGGAGGAAAATGATGCTGCCAAGGGATAATTATGCTATGGATAAAGGAGAAAGTTGTGGCTCAGGATTGAAATAGTGCTCTCTGAGCTTGGTCATTTTCCTACAGACATTTCATTACCCAAGCTAAGTAACATTATAATTGCACAGTAATGAAGCATGCAGGAAAACGGCCAACCTCAGAGAGCACCAAAGATCCCTCAATTATGCCATGATTAAGAACAAGTGGGGAACAGAGTCTAAGGTTTGGCTTATTTAACAAGACCAGAGTGATCTTGCCTGAGACAAAGAGATTCTCCTCTTACAAGACTAAGCCAAATGGAGTGACAATTGTATCTTACTTGTATATTGGCAATAGGACTTATTTCTCAACCATTACTGAGGACAACACACACGTTTAAGGAAGCACAGAAGACAGCAGTTTGCCCATAGCTTTAAGAGAAATTTGGGACTGAAACGTTCAGGTTGAAAACTGCGAAAGCTGCCATGGTTGACCTTCAAAGTATCTGCTGTTGTAGTGGTGTTTTTTCCTCTGCTAATGTTGTCATTCTTTACAGAAACTGAAAAATTCACTTCTAGATTTTAAGGCTGCAGTATAAAAATAAGCAAATTTTGCAGTGGCGAGGAACCTTTTTTTTAGGTGTTGCACTTTGCCTGAAGAAAGCAGAAGCTATGGCCAGTGACATTATGACTTCACAGTAATGTCACAGGCAGGCTTTTGTTTGAGAGATAAGAAGCAAGGTGAGTGCTTTAGCCTTGCAGAATGAGAATTCTCACCCAAAGCGGGGTGGGGGGATTCCAAGTTCCTTAAACTCCCCAAATGAAAAAAAAAGCCAACATTTAGGGCTAAATTGATGGTGCTGCTGATGGGCTTCTGGGGAACAGTAAATGGGTAATGGGATACTGTCTGTATCTGTATCTATACTGCCTTGATTATATGACCAAGTTAAGACTTTTCTACCTCGGACTGCTATAAGTAATACTTTAGAATATATTTATATATTCTGGCAATCTGTTTCAAGTTGTTTATGAGGAAAATCTGTATATATAGAATAATCATCAAATATTATTTTAAAATATTAGACAATCTTTTTTATGCATGTGACTCTTTCTCCTGAGGAAATATGAATAGAATTGCTTTGCTAGAGGTATGTCTATCTTGAATTGCTCACTAGAAATGAACTGCTGGATGTTTTCTAAATTAAAAGAAGGTTTTAATCTCCCAATTCATCATTTCTGCATTATTAACTGTTCAGAATTCTCTGAGAGTGACAACAATCACATGGAAATGGTGAATCAGATTTTCCCTTTTCAAAGCTTGTTTTTCTGTCTTTAAGAAACAGTTATTGAGCGAGAAGCAAATCTAACCTACATAATGTTTATCCTCAGGAAAATTCAATGTGGCCAAGATAATCTTTTCAATTAATTTGCTTAGAATGTTTTTTTTCGAAAGCAGAAGAACCTCTCATATTCTATTTTTCTAATATAATTTGCTATTTCCACTTTCTAATGTATTCATTGTAATGAATATTATTTCTCATGATTTCTTTAAAAATCCAGTTTATGCATTTTCATTAATATAATTAAAACTTTTAAATGAATTTCTTTTGATAGATGTCTACTCCTTCTTTCCTCTTCAATGCAATGTAATAGAATCTCTCCAACTATATTTTCCTGACAATCCAATGAGGTAAATTGATCTGAAAGGTAGCATGTAGCCTTAACTGATAAGAATCCATGGTTGGTCATGGACTTAAATTCCAGTTTTTAATGGTAACAGAGTACCTAACACTTAAAACACATTTCACTTTTGAAATGTTCAGGCTAGCAATAAAGTACAGGTGTGAGTGAAAACAAATACATAGGTATTGGAGTCTGTTCTTGTGCATGTTTGTTCTAAGTCCTGCTGCGTTTAGATTCTTCTCCCTAGTCAACTAACTGATAAATAGTAGGTGTTGCTTTCCTCACATGAGAATCAGCATTTGATTTTCCATATTGAAATAAACAATAGGTGCTATTTTCTATAACCCACTCTGTACACTGGGGACTACTTGTGATCTTCTCAAGTTAATTAAGATGCAGTTGAATAAGATTCAAGATCACTAAGATGTGAACATCTGTTTTACCATCCAGTGAGTTTTAAAAGATCTTGAACACCAACACTTTCATGGAATAAAATCCAGTTCTCATCTGAGCTATTGGTTCATGAACACATAGAATAGACTATTTAAACTTGTTTTACTGAATAACCATAACTACTGAGTTTGCACAACATGTTTAATCATAGTTTACAAACCAAAATTTGTAAACTTTCATGCAAACACTAAGTCAACATTTTAAATGGATAAATGTCAGAGGCAAAATAGGATCTTTGGGATTGGGGAAAATATCAGGGACACAGATATAGGTGGCTCACATAGAGACAGAGAGGGGATTCTAGATAGACTCTTATAAAAGAAGGAAACCCAACCATTCATAAACAAGCTCCTTCTTCTAACCCGATGGCTCCAAATCTAGCTACTGGGAGCTGAATCTGGTGTCTTGGACTCAGACTATTCCTGGTTAAAAACTAGGCAATGCACAGTAAGACAGAATTATCCCACATGATGGATGAGAAATGTTCTGTACTATAAGTTCTGGCTGGCAAAGACATGGATCATTCTCTTGAGTTTCAGGCTGTGCAGTTGCTACAACACCATAATCACACAGGAAGCAAATAGTCTGTCATTGGTTTTGAGTATATATTTGTGATGTCAAGTTAAGATTGCTATTATGTAACAACTGTCCTGCTGCTTGGCAATGGCTCCGCATGAGTGAAAGTTATCTCAGGGCTAGTGCTGGAGTCCCTATGGCTTTTGTTCTCAGAAGACTTCCGTCTCCATGCTCTGGGAGAGGAGCCTGGGTTATCTCATAATTTCATTGCCCTCAAGGTATCTAAGAACTTGTTTACAAATGCTTATAGCTTCAAAAGACAAACATGTGCTGGACCTTGGATCAGATTTGATCTGAATTTGAAGAATATTGACAAATGTCCTTTTGCTGTAGTGAGATCTGTTGCTAGCCAGATTGGAGGTTGTGGGTGCCCTGGATCTCTTCATGACAATGGACACATTGTGATGATTTGCCCGAGAGATCTGATGCATCTGGATAAATTCAAGAGGGTACTTAAGAATTTTCCTGATAATCTGATGGATATTTCTGCCCCATACTGGGGGCTGCCATACAGAGATTGCCTGAAAAGATAGCTTGAATTTATGCCAGTGGCCCCCAACCTTTCGGGCACCAGGGACTGGTCCCATAGACAGCAGTTTTTCCATGGATTGGAGGAGGTGTGGTTGTGTGTGCTGCCTACATCCCACAGATGGGCTTTGCTTCTTTGCACAGCCCAGTTTCTGGCATGCCGTGACCCGGAGGTTAGAGACCTTGGTTTACGCTATCCAGGTTTCTTTCCAGCTGCTGATTCCATGCTTCTATCTGGAATTGTTGGAGATGAAGCAAATAAAAAAGCATTATGATACCTGTCATGAAGTGATAGTGAAGCTTCTTTGGAAGGCAAAGACTAAGCTCCATTTTTCAACTGTGTTTCTAACTCCTATTTATTATATACTCCTCCATCCAGCACATCCTACTTACAAAAATCTCCATATACCCAGCAATATAAAGTCCCCATAAGTTTATGGAGCAATAAATGTCATAGCTTTAAGACTCCAGGTTGCCTTACCTGCCCAATGAGCATTATAATACTGACTCACCTTATAGTACTGTTGTATCCTGAGCCTGCAAATGCAGGCTTGGGACGTTGCAAGGGTCCCAGGCTTTGCAAAAGCTGCCCGGGACCAGACTGAGTGGCGTGGCTTTGCGCGCATGCGCAAGGCGCAAAAAGGGCCTTATTATGTAACATGTTGTCCGGTATCTGGGTATATAAAAGGAGGCCTGCGTGCCTCTGCTCATTGTTGGAGTTTGGCTGAAGTACAATAAAGAGTGTTGTTCCACAGAGATGTGTCCTATTCCTTCACCTTCATTTCAAGGACTTAACACTGGTGACAAAGGTGGGATGCTTCAACTGGTAAACAACAGGAAGCTATAAGACTCACCCAAAAGAAGTTCTGCAGAGGGAAAACGGGGTTAACAGCAGCAGCCATCCTGCCAGTACAGCATCGCTGGAGGATGAGTTTGGCTGAAAGACCCTTTCCCTGAAGAAGCGAGTGGTGACACTCCAGCCACTATGGTGAAGATTGGCTGCTTGTCTGAATTTGACGTCTCACACCCGGAAAGATGGGAGTCATACGTTGCGAGGGTGGAGAACTACTTCAGAGTCAACCAAATTCTTGAAGAGAGGCTTAAGGCTGCCACCTTGTTGTGTGTGTATGTGGTCAAGAGACTTTTGAGATTGCTGAAAACCTACTGGCCCCTGCCTCTCTGGAAGGTGTAACATATACAGATTTTAAAAAGCTTCTAAAAGAGCACTTCCAGCCCAAGTTGTTCGTCATTGCATGGAGACACACATTCGAACAGAGGGATCAGAAGGCAGGAGAATCTGCAAAGGACTTTACTGCAGCCTTGAGAAGAGCAGCCAGACCGTGTGAGTTTAAAGACTTAGAAGAAAGGCTGCGTGACCGTTTTGTGTGCAGACTGAGGAATAGAGACTTGCAGCAAAAGATTTTTGCTAAGGAAGATGTCTCGTTCCAAGATGCTCTGCGAGAGGTTACAGCAGAGGAAGCAGCAGGAGGGGCAGTAAAGAATATGCAGCCCACAAGAAACTCTCCGGAGACTGTCGCCATCCACCAGGAGAATGTGCGAGAAGATTCGGAAGAAGTTCCTGAAGATGAGGTGGACAAGCTTTACCAGGCAGTCGGAAGAAGACAGAAGGAGCGAGCAGAAAAGTCTTCAACAGCTCTTCAATGCTTCGGTTGCGGAGGACGCCATAAACGAGTTGATTGCCGGTTCCGTTCCGCCATTTGCAGAGCATGCAGTAGGCAAGCTCAGATCGCATCCGTCTGTTTAGATCGTCAGAAGACACAACCTAGAGAAGAATTGCATCTGAAAGGTACCAGGGTCCCCAGCCAAAATAGGGTGGGTTTCTGCGCAACCCGTAGAAGTATCTTAAGGACAGGCACACATAAACCCCTAAAAAAGAAACTGTCCCTTAAAGTAAGGTTACAGGGAGTCCCTTTATCTATGGAACTGGACACTGGGTCCGCTCTTTCCATAATTTCCCTCAACACATTCAGGAAGATTTGTAGTAGCTGTGGCCTTCGAGTTAAGCTCAGGCCATCCAATGTGATACTCACAGACTTTCAGAATTCTAAGGTGTGTGTTAAGGAGGAGGCCACCCTTAAGGTTCAGTACAAGAGTTTTGAGGGTCCATTAGATGTGTTGGTTGTTGGGGGTGAACACATGAGTCTCATTGGACTCGATTGGTTTGAGGCTCTGGGAATACAGGTCACGGGGCTGCACCATTTGCAAACATTAAGCCTTGCAGAAGTCTGCAAAGAATTTGCAGATATGTTTAGTTCTGAGCTTGGATCCTATAAGGGGCCTCCAGTTTCACTGTGTTTAGATCCTTCCATAGCACCCATTAGGGTCAAACCTAGGAGGGTACCATTTGCCCTCAAAGGCAAGATTGATACTGAATTAGACAAACTGCTCCAGCAGGGCATCTTAGAACCTGTTGATTCTAGTCCTTGGGAGACCCCAATATTAACACCTCTTAAGGCTAATGGAGACATTCGTATTTGTGCAGATTACAAATACACACTAAACAAGGCATTACAGCAACACACTTATCCAGTACCAGTAGTGAGTCACATTCTGGCTTCCCTAAAAGGGGGGCGCATTTTTGCGAAACTTGACCTGGCACAGGCCTATCAACAGTTGCCTGTTGAAGAGGCTGCTGCTGAAGCGCAGACAATTGTGACCCATAGAGGAGCCTTTAAAGTAAAGAGGTTGCAGTTTGGGGTGAACGTGGCCCCTGGCATATTTCAAAGTGTCATGGAGAACACATTGAGGGGTATTTCTGGAGTTTGTCCATATTCTGATGACGTCCTCATTGCTGGGGAATCATCTCAATCATTGGCTGAATGATTTCTGCCACATAAAGCTGCAATAGCTGAACCCTTGCATAGGCTCTTGGACAAACAGGTCTGTTGGCAGTGGACTAAGGTCCACGAAAAAACATTTCAATGAGGTTAAAGCCTTGCTTATTTCCAATGCTGTACTAGCTCACTTCAATGAGTAGCTGCCTATTTGCATTGCTTGTGATGCTTCTCCATATGATGTAGGGGCAGTTCTTAGCCATCTGATGGCTAATGGGACACAGGTCCCTGTGGCTTACTATTCCAGAACACTGTCTTCTGCTGAGCGTAATTATGCTCAGATTGATAGGGAAGCGCTGGCCATTGTGGCTGGTATTAGGAAATTTCATGATTTCATATATGGCCGCCATTTCACGATCTACACTGACCATAAGCCACTGCTGGGGTTGTTTACTATGACCAAACAGACCTCTCATATTCTTTTTCCCTGTATGTTGAGATGGTCCATTTTTTTGTCAGCATATGACTACATGCTGATTCACAAACCAGGAAAGGAAATGGGCCGTGCTGATGGCCTGAGTAGGTTGCCTCTGCCACTTTTGGAGCCTGATTGTGCTCCCGCTGTAAATATTCTGTCTATTCAAGAGTTGCCTGAGTCTCCCCTCAATGCTAGGGATGTGGCTGCTGAAACTGCCACTGATCACACTCTTCAAGCGTGTTGACATGGGTATTGGCAGGTTGGCCTGACACGTGCCCTGACACAGAATTCCAGGGGTTCTGGAAAAAAAGGCATGAATTGTCTACTTTCAAGGGATGCTTGTTATGGGGCAGTAGAGTAGTGATCCCAGCCTCATTGAGGTCTAGTATCTTAATCTCTCTGCATGAGGGACATCCTGGGATAGTCAGGATGAAGGCGCTTGCGCGTAGCCATTTATGATGGCCTGGTCTGGATAAGGCCATAGAGGCCCAAGTGCACGGGTGCCACGTGTGCCAACAGTCACTGCCTAAATGTCTCAGGCCCCAGTTCATAGGTGGGAAGAAACGCAAACTCCTTGGTCTAGGGTACATATAGATTACGCTGGGCCCTTTCGGGGCAATTCTTCCTGGTGGTTGTTGATAACCATTCCAGGTGGCTAGAGGTTGTTCCTGTGACCTCCACTACTACTGCCAAGACTATCCAGGTGTTGAGAAGTATTTTTGCCACTCATGGCAGTCCAGATGTTCTAGTTTCAGATAACGGTCCTCAATTCACTTCTTCAGAGTTCCAGGCTTTTCTTCAGGCCAACTTGATCTGCCATGCAACTTCGCTCCCTTCCACCCTTCCACTAACGGGATGGCTGAGCGTATGGTGCACACCACCAAGGATGCCCTCAAGAGACTGACTTATGGTGACTGGCATCATAGGTTAGCAGACTTTCTTCTTGCACATTGCACCACACCTTGCACAGCCACCGGAAAGAGCCCAGCTGAACTTCGCTGGGGTCACCAGCTCATTACTAAGCTGGACAGACTGCACCCAGACTGGGGGGTGTCTTTGGGGTTGCATCCTCGGGCACCGAGGAGCCTGCAAGTGGGTGCTCCAGTCTGGACTTGGAACCACGGGCCTGGTCAACCGTGGGTACCAGCGGTTGTCTGCAAGGTCTCGGGTCCTATGTCCTATGAAGCGTCCTTGGAAGACAGCCACGTTCTTCGGTGGCACATAGATCAGTTGTGTGTGAGGCTGGATTTGCACCCTTGTACTCCTGGTTCTGCACTGGGGGGGGGAGGAAGGTCATATAGTGCATTTTGAGGATCAATGTCAGCAGCCTTTACGGGCAGCTGAGGAGAACATTGATCCCCGATTCCTAGATTCCACAAGTGCTCCAAACAGGAATTCATGGGGCAGAGAATTATTCCACACACCCAGATGCACTCCAGCCAGGAGTCACCCCGGGGGCATCCACATATTCCATATAGAGCCAGTAACACTCCAGACAGGGAGACTGACCGGGGTTATCCACATAACTCATATAATGCGCAAGAATTGGCAACACAGCAAGGGAACAGGTTCAATTCTGCAATTGTTCCCAGAAGGAGGTCTTTTGTAAGGGGGGCAAGCAGAGAGGCTGCTCCTGATTCTAGAACCTCAGGTACCACATCGGGGTCCACAGGATACAGGGGGCCTGTAGCCACTCTTGATTATCCCCCCACGAACCAGGGACAGTGCTCCCAAGAAGGGTCCATTGTGGATCCCGGGACTACCACCCCTCCAAGAGATGTTGGGTTGAATGTAGAGGGTTCAGCCAATCAACAGAGGGCAGATCAACCAGGTACGGGGGCCAGGAAAGCCCTGACCTATTGAGCCTGGCAGGCGAGCAGGTAGGTCAGGCAACAACCCCAGGGTCTCCTGAAGTAAGTGGCCATACATGTCTTGGCTCACCAAACATAGAGGGTCATGGACTGGACCCAGGAAACTCTCCCAGTCCGAGGAGGTTGCAAAGGACCAAGCCCCCCCCCCAAATATCTTTCGGACTTTGTAAAATTGCTGTCCAGTTACAAGGGGTACTACCCTTAATACTGTAATAATGTATTTTGTTTTGGTTATGATTAAGTGTCTTGTAATAAGGAAGCAAGGATAGGAAGTGTGAGTGGTGGCAACAGTAAGGAATCCCTTCCATGCTTGGTTATCAGGGTGTTCCAAGCTAGGGGGAGGGGTGTTGTGTCCTGAGCCTGCTCAGGACGTTGCAAGGGTCCCGGGCTTTGCAAAGCTCCCTGGGACCAGACTGAGTGGCGCTGGCTTTGCGCACATGCGCAAGGCGCGAAAAGGACCTTATTATGTAACACGTTGTCCGGGATCTGGGCATATAAAAGAGGCCTGTGTGCCTCTGCTCATTGTTGGAGTTTGGCTGAAGTACAATAAAGAGTGTTGTTCCACAGAGATGTGTCCTATTCCTTCACCTTTGTTTCAAGGACTTAACAAGTACCCTATCCTATGTATCTGTGCATCACTCAAAATCCAGTAGTGACTTATGAGGCTTTGTTTTATTATTTTAAGTTGTTGTTTAATTAGCCTGGAAGGCTGAGATAAATAGATTACAAATTATCTCATAGTATGTAAAGATTATTCTTCCCCAATAAAAATTATTAATGTTACTTACTCTCTAAATATGCATTTAACGTTAAATGTTGCAGCTGTTAGGGTTTTGGTTCTTGGTAAACTTATTTCACTTGACCCTTGTTGAAGGAAAAATCTTCCAGGTCCAGTCCAAGCTGGGAATAATCAAAATGGAGACTTCTTTAAAAAGAAGGTTGTAGTTTATTGAAGAGGAGAGCCAGACAGATGTCTCCTGTCCTTAGAATTTGGGTGGGGGAATGTAGATTTTAGGTGTCTTTGTCTTCCTAATTTCTAGCTTCTTGAATGGATTATTGAATTTGCATTTCTAAAAGCTGGCCTCTGCCTAGGGCTGGGGCTGATTTCTGGGAGCTGGTTTCTGTCCTTTTTTAAGATCCTCTCCATTATTACTTTTCTCACACACTCTTTCTGGAGATCTCTATAAATATAAGGACAGCAGCATCCAGAAGATGGTGGGGTAAAGAGGGCACCAAATCATTATGTTTGAAGAAAGCAACATCACACCATTGTAACAAAAGCCCCATCTCTTTTCATGGGCATTGTGATATCATATGGACATCATCATAGAACAGAGTGGTGTAATATTCTGTCATTATTTTGACAAAAACAGCCAGAGTTACAGATTTATTTTATTCCAACTTTATTATTTTTATAAATAACTCAAGGTGTGAACATACATAATCCTTCCTCCTATTTTTCCCACAACAACAACCCTGTAAATTGGATTTGGTTGAGAGAAAGTAAGTAGCCCAAGGCCACCTAGCTGGCTTCCTGCTTAAGGTGGGACTAAAATGCATAGTTTACTAGTTTCTAGCTTAGTCTCTTAACCACTAGACCACAGGTCGGCAACCTGCGGCTCCGGAGCCGCATGCGTCTCTTTGAGCCTTCCCCTGCGGCTCCCAGCCTCCTCTGCCTTTGCAGAGAGAGACAGAGACAGAGAGAGGAATTGCGCTTCCCTGCTTCTCTCTCTCTCTCTCTCTCTCTCTCTCTCTCTCTCTCTCTCTCTCTCTGTGTGTGTGTGTGTGTGTGTGTGTGTGTGTGTATAAAAAAAAGAGAGTGCACTCACAGTGTTCTCCGAGGAGCTGAAAAGCTTACTGGGCGGAGCTCCTCCCTTTGCTGCGTCTCTGCAGGAAGCAGGAAGGGCAGGAGAGAGCTAGCTAGCCCAGCTAGGCTGACTCAGGAATTCTGGGAGTTGAAGTCCATGAGTCATAAAAGAGAAGAGGTTGCCTACCCCTGATCTTGTTGGACAACAGCCTGAAGCTTGTCAGGTGAGCAGCAGATATGAAGATAACACTGCATATATCCTTTTTTTACCTGTGTGTGTGTGTGTGTGTGTGTGTGTGTGTGTGTGTATAAGAGACTGGAGGGCAGGGTGTCCATTAAATCTGAATGTCTATTAAATCTAGGTTTCAATTTATCTTGTTTGCATTTTTATGTATTTTAATCTATGCTTCAAAAAAAATCTGCTAAATCCAGATAATTAAATTTTTACTGTTTGTGGAAGAAACAAAATCTTTGTAATAGCTAAATAGCTATTTCTTCTAAAATCATAAACATGATTTATTTATTTAAAACATGTACATATCTATCCAACTATCTCTGGGAATTCTAGTTATTTTGTTGTGCCATTTGATCAATATATTGTCAGTGCTGTTTTCCTATTCACTGAGTCAAAGCACCCTTCACCTGTTTGTATCTATTACTGGGCTGGAGTCATGACTTTTAAATATGGGACCTATTGTCAAATGCATATAAATGAAAAGAAGTAATCAGAAGAAATCATAATGAACCAGTGTTCCCAGTATCATTGAACCAGAATCCTCTGCCTGATAATAATAAAAAAAAATCAGATGATGATCTCAGATGAGGATGAAAATTATGGGATTGTTTCAGTAGTAAATCTATCAGATTTGGACTGGAAATATCCTACTGTTCACTAGATGGCAACAATAAATTAGATGTTGCTATATGTCAGTGATGGCGAACCTTTTAGGCACTGAGTGCCCAAAAACCGCCCGTCCCCTGCTCCGCCCGCTCCGCCCTGCCCCCACCCCGCCTACCCTGCCCCACACTCTGCCTGCCCGCAGGGCCACCTACTGCCTCCACGGCATGCCGCAGATCACCCAGGTGGCCCTGCAGCACCATGGTGGCCACGCCCTCCGCCCGCACCCTGCAGCATCATCTACACATGACGGGGTGCGAGGGAGGAGTCTTTTCTCTGCTGCCCAGCTGCCATGTCCTTGGCTGTGCTGCTCTGCGTGGGCCACACCCGGTGGAGACTGTCCTCTGGGGGGGTTGCTGGTGAGAAGGGAACTGTGGGAGAGGCAGGGCTGGGGTGATGGCGCACGTGCCATAAGTTTGCCATCACTGCTATATGTCTTTGCTGTCATCTAATAATTGTCCAGATAATCTTCCTCTTCAAAATCTTGCTATTATATTTGAAGTAAATACAACACTTTATTTTTATTTTTTATTTATTTATATTTCACATTTTACATTTCTGAATTGCCCATCTCCCTCAAGGAACAAAAATAACATTCCCATTACTTTTGGGTAAAAATAAAAAGATGACATGCAACAAGAAAGTGCATTTTTCCTAGACAAACCTCAGTCTACACAGAAAGTTTTATAGTCAAATAACCAAAGCAGTAAACTACAGCACTTTTTCAAAAGTTCTGGTTTTTCTTTTTGCTTAAAGAAGTTACTCAGCACGTAACCATGTGAAGACCTGAATGGATGTATTAAGGATTTGCTGGAGTTCATGCTATTATAGATATTTTTTTGAAATGATTCATATGTTTTGGCTGATGGTGCTGCTTTGTCTTCACAGAATGTGTAATTCTGTTGGCAGTTTCTTTGACATACAATAGGTGTAGAGAGGTGAACAAAACACCCTTGCCTTACTATTTTCCCATGGAGTGTTTTTTCTTCTTTTATGTCTTCCAGTTCTGTGTCTTTCTCTCACTGCTTTCTAGTGCCACCTTCCAGTTCTTATCTTGCCATCTTTGGCTGGTCAAAATATTCTGAGTACTTCCTCTTCTCCATCCTTTGTACACAAAAGCAATCCAGGCAGGCTATTACATCTGAAAAGTTCACAGTATACACAGGATTCTTGCAGTCTACTCTTCTGAATTCACATATTACACATGGAGCTGCCGACTAACCACATAATTGAACTTACACAATATGCTCGGCTTAAATGTACTTGTGGAGTCCTTAGTGTGATCTGAGCTTGGTTGTTTTCTTACACAATATATGAACAGACTAGCCATAGTTTGAAGACCAAACACCTTCTTGCCAGCAATTAATCCCAGTTAAACAGAAATTAACACCAACATTAATACTAGACCAATAATCAAGCAGTAAATAATCAAGGAGCTACCTACTCAGACAAATAAACTAACAGTTAATAACACCCTAATCAAGTAAACACCAAGAACATGTCCAGCAATACCGACATGGCAAGCCACCAGTATTATAAACAGAAAGCAAACCCCTTCTAGCACTGATGATGTGATTTAGTTGGGTAATGGAACATCTGCAAGAAAACAGCCAAGGTCACAGAGCACTAAAGACCCCACAGTTCAATCCTGAGCTATAGATGTTCTCTTGTAGTGGTTAAATGCAATTAGCTGTTTGTGGTTTGGTGTACTGAATGTATGCAATCCATGTATGTCGTAAAAGCTCCCATGTATGTCAAAAAGTTCCCATAAAACCACAATGGCCTTGACAATTCATAAAAATGGCTGCCATGCAGAGTACATGCAGTCATATCAATTTACTAGAAATCAGACTGCTCTTCACCATCCACTTTAAGCTCATAGAGTCTTCCATACCATACTTTACCTGATCTTTGTTTGAGCAATGAACACAATTTCCAAACAACCTCTAAACTGTTGCCATTACCCACCAGCTTTCATTTTCTAAGTTTACTCTATAGCCTATGTAAATTCCAAGGCATTTCTATATATGATGATGATGATGCTAGAAGAAGATACTTTGCAGCATGCCAATCTCCCTTTCCAAGTGTCATTTAGTTGGAAGAGGAAGTTTAGGCTATCAAGTCCAGACCTATTCTTTAAGGAAAAAATAACTGAAAAATAGCTTTCCAGATTTTGCTTGAATGATCTCCAATAAAGGAGAAACCACAAATGGCGTGGATTTCTAGCTAGAGTTCTTGGGGAAGAGTGCTTTTATTTAGAATTTGCTTCCCCTTCACTTTCTTCTCCTATGGCCATCAATCTACAGTGAAATGTGTAATGGAGTGTTATCACGTCAAAATGGGGAACCTGGCCCATCTTTCACGGTTATGCTGTTATACCATTACAGCAACCTTATATGCTAAGGAGTTTTATTTTTAATGCTCCCCTTGTTACTTGTCTAGTTCCTTAGTGAATGAATAGCAGAATGGCAGTGCAAGAGGAATCTTTTCTGAATCAGACTGAAACATCCATAAGGCACCTCTCTGACCATTCTCACTATTGTTCCCTGACTTTTTATTTAGGGCCAATGATGCAATTGTTCACAGACTTTATATACAATATGGCTACTGCTGAAATCAAAGAGAAATTCCAGTTCAGCAAGAAATGACCTAAACCTTTTTTCATTTATAGACTGGGAGAAACATTACTGTTGTTGAGAAATCACTATGACCAATGGGCTTGACACCCACAATCTGACTGTTCTTCAGTGCTCGGGAAAGCCTCATTGATGGAATGACACTGAAGCAGGGAACCCAGAACCATTGCAGGCCATAAGAGAAATGATTGTATAAAGAAAGAAAAGACACTTTTCACTAAAGCTTGGGCTACTTCACAATTTAAGTACCGGTAAATGCAAGACACCTACAGGCAGCTTCTGAGAATTCTGTTGAAATAGTCTTTCTCTTTTCGGGAAAAAAATGAAAGCAATTTCTTTCTCAATGAATTGAGGAACAGTGGTTAAAAAAGTGCAGATTTTTTTCCCTAGGACTTAAAGTTACAGTATGTATGACAGCCAGTTCGGTGCAGTGGTTAAAGCAGTGGTTCTCAACCTGTGGGTCGGGACCCCATTTGGGGTCAAACGACCATTTCACGGGGGTTGCCAAACAACGCAGTCCGCCATTTTTTTCCCCTTTTCCTTAGCTGTGCTACTCCCTTTTATTCTATTGGCTTTGAAAGCCAATAGAATAGACTCTCTTGAATAGAGTCTAATTCTATTGGCTTTCAAAAGCCAATAGGAATTGTCCAGGCTGTCTCTGCCCTGCTGAGCCCGCCAAAAGTCCCATTCTGCAAACAGTGCTGCACCAGTTGAGTAGTCGACTTACGACCAGTTGGGGGTCGCGGCATTAAAAAGGTTGAGAACCACTGGGTTAAAGTATCAGGACAGAAACTGTGAAACTGTAAATTCTGCCTTAGGCATGAAGCCAACTAAGTGTCCTTGGGCCAGTCCCCCTCTCTCAGCCTTAGGAAACAGACAGTAGCAAGCTATTTTAGAAAATTTTGCTAAGAGATCTTAGTGATCTCTCCAGGCATACATCAAAAGACAACACTAACTTGAAGGTAAATAATAAATAAATAAAATTATGTCCATGGTGTTAAATCTCCCAGTTAATCAACCTTTTCCTATCAAATAAATGCCACCCATAATACTTAGGAAGTGCCTGCAATTTGAAAATTGGACATAATCCTTGCAAATAATAACTGTAACTTTAGCTATATTTTTTAATACACCACAAACGTGGATATAATATAGAAATGCTAATTATCCCAGCCAGGGGTGCTATGGTAGAGAAACAGGTCACATAACAATTTTCAGCATTTCAAGGAATCAAACAAAAATTAATGGAGATTAAAAGTAAGTTCACACAATACAAATAGTCCTTAATGTATGATCACAATAGATTGCAAAATGTCTGTTGCTAAGTAAGACTGTTGTTAACTGTGTTTTACCCCATTTTTTACCATTCTTATCATAGTCTGTTAAGTGAATTACTGCAGTTGTTAAGTTGGTAAGATGGTTGTTAAGTGAATCCGTCTTCCCCACTTACCTTGCTTGTCAGAAGGTCACAAAAGGTGATCATATGATCCCAGGACATTGCAACCACCAAAAGTACATGCCAGTTGCCAAGCATCCAAATTCCATGACCGTGGAATTGCTGCAACTGTCGTTAAGTATGAAAAAAGGTCATAAATTACTTTATTCAGTGATGTCATAACTTTGAATGCCACTAAACAAACTTTTGTTAAGTTGATGACTACCTCTATTCTAAGCCATAATTTGTAGCATGAGACACAATTGGTTAGGTTTATGTATTACACAAAATATGTTTTTCTGAGATTGGGTCCAAATGTTGCATTAGGTGATAATAGGGTTTATTTTGCTTTGGCTTACTATGTCTTGTAAGCACAGTCATTCTGTTTTATATAACATAACTTATTGATTAGCCTTTTTATTTTTTACTCATATTATCCATTTCAGCAGGATGATTCAAAGAACATACTAAGCCAAAACCATATTTATCTGGGCTTGGCTTTGTGTGTTCTATAAACTCAACTATTACAGTTTGTAAATAAGTAATTATGATGTTACATTTTAGGTGAGCTCAACCAATTGTAGCTTATATAATACACCATGAATAGGAAGCTATTATGGGATAGTGATTTCTGAATCGAAACAAAACTTCCAAACTTCTTTGTATAGAAGGCTATTATATGCACAAAGATGGAAAGAGGAGCATCTATCCACAATAAAAGAACAGATTTTTAAACTAATGCAGCTAGTTGAGATGGCAAGTTGGCTCCTTTGATTAGAGATGAGTTCACTACATTCCTTGTAGCTTGGAGATAATTGTTCCTATAAGAAAAGGAGAAAAATGAAGTTGTGACTTTGGGCTTTCGGATTATATTTGATTTGATTTGAAAAATATTGTGAACTGTTAAATGCTATGATTTGTTTATAGTTAACAGGTTGTTACATGTTAAAGTTAAACTAAGAGTATATGAATATTATTTTTAATGTTGATTACTAGTATTTTAAAGGTATTGATATGATTCATTTCTCCCAAAAAGTAGAAAAGGAGCTAGGGGTCAGCAATACTGGACTTAATTCTCATTAACAGAGATGAAATGATAGAAGGTGTTGAAGTTATAGGAACCTTGGGGAGAAGTGATCATGCAATATTGGAATTCAACATTACGCAAACACAAGCAATAGAACAAAATCAAACTAGAGCCTTGGACTTTAAGAGAATTGATTTCAATAAACTTAGAGAGAGCTTGGGAAAGATTCCATGGATGAAAATGCACAAGGGGAAACAACCCAAGATGCTTGGGAAATTTTGAAAAGTGAGATTATAAAAGTCCATAATTCCGTAATTCCAATGAATCCCACCACAATTCCAATGAAGAAGAAAAATAAGAGATCTCAAAGAAAGCAGCATTGCTGCATAAAGATCTCTCTGATAAACTGAAAGACAAAAAGGACATGTATAAAAAGTGGAAAGAGGGGCACATAGCTAAGGCAGAATATCAACAAATAGCCTGGGCCTACAAAGACGAAGTCAAGAAAGCCAAGGCTCAAAATGAACTAAAATTAAGGCTTGCAACAAAAGTCAAATATCACCCAAAAAAAAGGCTTCTTTTAACATGTAAAAAACAAGAGAAAGTAAAGGCAATAATAGGCCTATTAAGGGGAGAAAATGGCTAGAAAGTGACAAGCAACAGAGAGAAAGCAGAACTGCTTAACTTGGTTTTTGCATCTGCCTTTACACAAAAGGAAAAAACAGTCCAACCTATCAAAACAGTATTAGGAACACGTTAAAATAGGCAAGAAAATGCTAAGAGAGCACCTGTTCACCCTAAATGAGTTCAAATCACCAGGACCAGATAGAATACATCCCAAGGTTCTGAAGGAACTGGTTGATGTGATCTCACCATATTTTTCAAAGGTCTTGGAGCACCACGAAACTACCAGAAAAGGGCTGATGTGATTCCCATCTTCAGAAAAGGAAAAGAAATGAAACCAGGGAACTACAAACCTATCAGTCTGATATCAATACATGTGAAATTCAAGCAACAAATCTGCAAACACCTAGAGGCAAACAAAATCATAACCAAAAGCCAACATGGGTTTGTCAAAATCAGATAATGCCAGACAAATCTTATTGCATTCTTTGACAAAGTGACAAAATTAGTGGACCAGAGAAATGCTGTGAATATAATTTACTTGGACTTCAATAAGGCTTTGATAAAGTAGGCCATAACCTACTACCTGATAAGATAGAAAAATGTGGATTTGATAGCATCACTACCAGGTGGATTCCTACTGGTAACTGGCTGACCAACCACATTCAATGAGTGGAACTGCAACTTAATGGAACTGCACCTACGTGCAGGGAAATATGCAGTGAGGTACCCCAAGGCTCTGTCTTAAGCACAGTACTTTTCAATATCTTCATCAATGATTTAGATGAAGGAATAGAGGGGAAACTCATCAAATCTTCAGATGAAACCAACCTAGTAGAAACAGCCAACACACCAGAGATAGGCTTAAGATACAGAAGGATCTTGACAGTCTTGAACACTGAGCCCTATCTAACAAAATGAAATTCAATGGTGAAAAAAGTAAGGTTCTACATTTCAGTAAGAAAAACCAAATCCATAGGTACGGTATAGGTGGTATTTGGTTCAATAGTAGTAACCGCAAGAGGGATCTTGAAGTCCTAGTGGACAGTCACTTAAATATGAGCCAGCAGTATGCTGCACCTGCCAAAAAAGCCATCCTGGTTATTCCCTACCTCCCCACCCCTGCCCCAAGTCTCCCTAGGAACCAGGCCTTCAAAATTCACCTTGCGAAGATCAAGATCCTTCACATTCTTGGCTGCTCCAGGCCTTCAGTGCATTCGCAGAGAATGGAAGTCTAAAGTAACACAATATCACGTGAGATCAGTGGGGCAACATCTTACGCTACTGATCTCGTGTGATGTCATGGTACTTTAGGCCTCTGTTCTCTGCAATAGAGAACAGGACCGAAGCCAGGGGATGGCCTGATTGGGTGCCGGATGCCTTCTTCAGGCCGCTGCCGCCCAGAAACAGGCTGCCAGAGGGCCATGGAAGCGTCCTTAGATCCAGGAGATGGCAGCCTGGAGAAGGCATCCGGTGCCCAGATTGGGCTACCGGAGAGCCGCAGAAGCATTCCCCGACCTCAGATCCAGGCAGCAGTGGCCTGGAAAAGGGGTCCAGCGCCCAGATTGGGCTGCTGGAGGGCCGCAGAAACATCCCCCAGCCCCAGGTGGCAGCGGCCTGGAGAAGGCATCTGGTGCTCAGATCGGGCCACCGTAGGGCCACTCCACCCCTTTATATATATTCAGCCACTAGGTGGCAGCCAATAGGATTCAAGTATTGTTCCCGCTTTTAACACAAGTAGTTAGCATGGAGACAGAAAATCTGGCTCTTAACTGACAGTCTTATGGCCATTTTTTCAACATTTACAAGTAATTCACCTCAATACATTACAAAATAAAACCAATAAACCAATAAAAAGAAGCATGCAGGATCTATTAATTGTTCTTTATGCTAGTCTTTCACCAGAGACTCCAGTTTCAGGGTTAGAGTTGGTGTGAATATAAGCATGACTTGTCTGACTCTAGGGGTTTCTAAGCACATACAGTCCAAATATTTATTAAAGGATTATATACAAATAACACACACACACACACACACACACACACACTTGTGAATTTGGTCTAGTGGTTAAAGCTGGGGTTATGCCCTGTGACCGAGCAATGGACCAGCTTGTTCTGCTTCCCTAATCTAGGCTCCTTAGCTCCATAGATCTTTGAAAAGTATGCAACAGGTGACACAGGATGAGGAGAGTATGGGGCCTGATGAGGTGGGAAACAGCACCAAGGTCTGCATGGACCTGGTAAGGGGGAATTGGGGGAGATAACCTGAGGGGCTCCAGCATCCCTGTGATCATAAGAGTGAACAACTGCAATGGTATTGCAGTGACTGTAACCTCTGGGCCAGGTTGTAAGTAGCTTTTGGGGAGTCCATTGTAATTTCAAACAGTTGCTTAGAGATAGGTCGTAAATCAAGGACTACTGGTATAAGTAAAAGAGAGTAATGTTGAAATTCTAGAAAGAGTGCAGAGAAGAACAACAAAGGTGATTAGGGGACTGGAGGATAAAACACACGAAGAACAGTTGCTGGAATTGGGTATGTCTAGTTTAATGAAAAGAAGGACGAGGGGTGACATGATAGCAGTGTTCCAATATCTAAGGAACTGCTTCAAAGAAAAGGGAGTCAATCTATTCTCCAAAGCGCCAGGACAAGAAGCAACATATGGAAACCAATAAAGCAGAGAAGCTATCTAGAACTAAGGAGAAATTTCCCAACATAATTAATCAGTGAAACAATTTGCCTCCAGAGGTTGTGAGTGCTTCAGTAATGGAGGTTTTAAAGAAGAGATTGGACAACCAGCTTTTTTTCTAAAAAAAAAAAAAAGTGCCAGAACTCACACACGTCATACAACCGGCCTTGCCTACCCTACAAGGTTCCATTCAAAAAAGGTGCCAGAACTCCGTTCTGGGCATTCTATGAGAAAAAAAAAGTCCTGTGGACAACTATTTGTCTAAATTTGTTATATGGTTTCCTGTGTGAGTAAGCAGTTAAATTAGAAGACCTCCAAGAACTCTTCCAACTCTGTTATTCTATTATTTAAATTTAGAGATCGTTGTATTTTATTATTGTTTCTATACCAGAAAGAGGTCACCTATTTTATATATTTGTTTTATGTATTTGGGGGGGGGGTGTCACTTTTAACTTTTCCCCTTATCCCTTTTCTTTTTTCCCCTTTATATTAGCATATGTTTGTATTTTATTGTTTTCTTTTAAATTTAATAAAAAAGTTTTTTTAAAAAAACAAGCAAGCTTCTTTACTTCTTTGGATGGAATTGGGTATGTTTATTGAAGCTGGTTTCCATAACAAGTAATTAGATCTTAGTTAGATCTTAACTAGCCCAGTGAGTTGAAAGTATACATTATTCTTAGTAAATATATATATTTTCCTCAGTGTACATCTCACCAAATTCAGCTGGACTTAACTGCTCAAAA
Source organism: Crotalus tigris (assembly GCF_016545835.1). NCBI lineage: Eukaryota > Metazoa > Chordata > Lepidosauria > Squamata > Viperidae > Crotalus > Crotalus tigris. The sequence continues at coordinate 7,869,526 of NW_024100606.1, forward strand.
AGCACATGTGGAGTTGTGTATTTATTGTCCTTTTGTCAAAGGCAGCAGGTAACTGTACAGGACAAATAACATCAAAGTTCTGCTAATTGCATTGACTCACAGTTTCTTCCACAGCAAAAATGTACAGTACTTCCTCTGCAGTTTGCAAATGCTGATAGCTGACCTGTTATTGGCATGCAGAGGAAGTTGGCAGCAACTTCATCTGCAAATCTAGGAAGGCATGGAATGGAGGAAACCGCAAAAGAAATATGCAGAAGCAAATAATAGCAGCAGCAGCATTTAGCACACATACAGATATATAGATATATATGTTTGGTCCTTTTTAGTTCCAGAAAGCATTACAAAGTTATAAAGGCTAATAATATCTTTGAATTTAACTTCAGGAGTTATTTCAGTCCAATGTTAACTGTACAGAGTGGGCTGTCCTTAATCTAGGGTAATCTGTAAAGGGCAAATTTTATAACTGACAGAAAATTCAGACATGCATACTTTATTTTGGCTCAGTTCTTAGATTTGCTTGTTTGTGTACTTATTTGTATCCTGCCCTTATTATTTTTACAAATAACTTATAGTGGCAAATAATATGTTGTCTCAACCAGCATGGTGAACCATGGTTTGCATTAGCTATTACCCCATTAGCCGTATATTCTACATAGTCTAAGATAACTATGATTTAGCACATATGTGAATACAAATAATCCCAAGCCACTTCCATACTGGTACAATATATTCTACACTTTACAAGCATCAGAGTGGCCCTAGGAATACAGTGGTCATTTTATCTTACAGAAATGGTGCCTTATTTTTCAAAGATGATTCATACCAATGTCCAACCAACTTTTTGGGAGTGGGGAAATAAAATAAAGAAACTGTTAAGTTTAGCTTTTGAGGAACTCATTAAGAAGGAACATTAGTAACTAAAGCCTGGACTTTATTAGTGTAGAAAGTACTGTATTGAAAGGACTTTTTATTTTAATTTTATAAGACATAAGTCCAGGCTAGATAAATACATCCATCCAATAAAATCCACAATATAATAGACAGACCAGTAAATACTTATTAGCAACTAAGACAAACCAAATATAAGTATGCCTTTTAAAATCTGCAATTCAATTTAATGTGTATGCAGTAGTCCTTATACCTAGCAACCATTCAAAGTTACAAACACACTGAAAATAGTATGACTTACAATATATCCTTCGCACATATGTGATCAAAATTATACACTAACCAACGGTATGTAATTATGATGGTTGCAGCATCACTGGGTCACATGATTGGCATTTATGACCTTCCCAGCTGGCTCCAAATAAGAAAAGTCAATGGAGGAACCCAAGTTTGCTTAATGACCACATGATTCACTTAATAACTGCTTTGCTTAGCAATGGAAATTCCAGCTCCAATTGTGATTGTAAGTTGGGGACTATCTGTACATCCATAATTAAAACAGGTATTCATTTAGAAATTGCCAAGATTGATGAAGTTATAGCATAATAACACTAAGACACTCTGAAGTGCAAAATGGAAGAAGATCCTTTACAGAATTACCTAAGGAACAATGTCATAACAATATATTGGTGTATGCATGACTTGCAGGTTCTTAGTAGTTCTTAACTTGGATCAGACTTGAATAGGGTGCTAGTAAAGAGCAAGACATAACAATATCAGGAAACATTTGGAACAGCCGAAATAGTACTGTTCTGGATTAAGCAGAGTAATTCAATAAAAATGATTTAGTAATGCAGTACTGTGCTAAAATAGGAAACACCAATAGCCTGCAGTGACAATTGTTAATGCTGTTAAGTAAAAGCTACATTTATTATTTGAGCAGTATGTTGCTCTGCAGAACCAATACATGGCGTCTGTGTATGTGTGTGTATACATGTACAGCATGACTATATATTGACATGCACAGAACACTATTACCTTCCCACTGCAGTGGTAAATACATACACCATACCAAATATATGTACCACTGCAGTGGGAGGGTAACATTTGTGTCCAACACTTGGGGGAGTTACTCATCTCCATTTCTTAGCTGAGAAAGCCAACATTATCCAAAGACCCTTCTGTAGTCATATGGCCAGCTTGATTATATGCTGACATGCACAAAACACTGTTACCTTCCCACTGCAGTGGTACTTATTTATCTACTTTCATTTGCATGCTTTTGAACTGCTAAGTGGGTAGGAGATGGGCAAGTAACAGGAGCTCACCCAATGTGCAACACTTGGGTCTCGAATCCAGGCTGGCAACTTTCCGACTGACAATCTCAGCGTCTAACCACTCCAATCCACATATATGGTAGTACAAATGTTGTTTCATTGATTTTAATTCAGTGTCAGACATAAACTTTATTAATGTGACTTGCAAACCATGGTTTATGACTACCACCATGCCTGAACACAGTTTTGATTGACTGCCCTTATTTCTATTACATTCTTTATTTTTCTTTCCTGGCCTGATCAATGGATACCCAAATTATTAATCACTGTAGGTAACAGAATAGCACTAAACAGGCTCAGAGGGTATTTGCAATTAGATTAAATTGCTCTGAATATGTGTATTACTACCATATCCCCAACCTAATTGGTCATACAATGACTTGTGGTTTCTTTAATGCTAAGACCATTTAAAGCTGTCATTGTTTTTGTTAAGTTCTCGAGTTAATGGTGGAAGAAGAGCACGCATTCTGTAGCCAACAACTGTTTATTCTTCTGCTGCTCACTCCAACACAACTCAGAGGCTCGCAGGCCTCTCTCACATTAAATAGATCCCTGGGCAAAAAGGTTACAATAGAAAATGGCGCACTTTCGCGCCTTGCGCATGCGCACAGGCTGGCGCCACTTAGTCTTGTCCCAGGCAGCTTGCAATAGCCCGGGACCATAGCAATGTCCCGAGCCTGCTTTTGCAGGCTCAGGACACAACACCCTTTCCCCCGGATAAAACTTAACCAATCTATACAGATATAGATATAAGCGACCTCCCTGAAGGGACATGGTATTTTACTCAGCATTGAAATGCAAGGACTGTGGATGTTATTACATTATCACACTTCTGTATGGTACTGTGCTAATGTTTTGGAAATACGTGCCTAACACACACAATTCCAACCCCACCATGCAGTAGGTACATCTGCCTTAGTTTCCCTTAGCTTGACAGCAACTTCACATATTCTTTAAGGTATTTAGGAGGGTGTTTAACCCGCTGCGACCTCCTCGGACCTTGGGAACATCCTTGGTTTTCCTGTGCAGTTACTGGAGTCGGGTTACCCCCTCTTTGTTGCCCTGGTGGTCCCCGTGACCTGGGTTCTGGTGCCTGATCTGCTTGCTCGCCCACCGGGCTTGGCAGACCAGGACTTTGTCCCTCCCCGTACCTGGTTGATCTGCCTGAGTGTAGGCTGTCTGGACCCTCTGAGTCCCACCCAGTATTTTGTGGGTTTGTGATATTCTCCAGGTCCACAATAGACCCATCTTAGGAACACAGTCCCTCACTCCCAAGCCCAGTAGACAGGTTGTCTGGGGTCTCTGCGGTGCCCCAATACCCTAATTCCCCCCATTCAGTGCTGAAGGTACCAGAATCAGGATTTGCCTCTCTGACTACCCCCTTTTTTTACTGATTTCCTTCTGGGAGCAATTGCAGCATTTGGCTAGTTTCTTTGAGTGGTGTGGTGCGGTGTGCAAGAAGCAAATCTGCCCACCTGTGATTCCAGTCACCGTAAGTCAGTTTCTTGAGGGTATCCTTGGTAGTGCACACCATTCGTTCAGCCATACCGTTGGTGGAAGGGTGGAAAGGGGCCGAAGTCGCATGACGGATCATGTTGGCCTGCAGGAAAGCCTGGAACTCAAAAGAAGTGAATTGAGGACCGTTATCTGAAACCAGAACATCTGGAAGGCTGTGTGCTGCAAAAATTCCTCTCAACACCTGGATGGTCCTGGCAGTAGTAGTGGAGGAAACAAGAACAACTTCCAGCCACTTTGAATGGCTATCAACAAGGACCAAGAAGAATTGCCCCTGAAAGGGCCCAGCGTAATCTATATGCACTCTGGACCAAAGTGAATGTGTTTCCTCCCACCTATGCACAGGGGCCTGAGGCATTTCTGGCTGTGAGCACTGGCACAAGTGACATCCGTGTACCTGGGCCTCTATATCCTTGTCTAACCCAGGCCACCATAGATGGCTTCGCGCAAGCGCTTTCATCCTGACAATGCCAGGATGATCCTCATGGAGAGAGAACAAGATTCTTGGTCTCAGTGAGGTAGGAATAACTACTCTGCTGCCCCACAACAGGCAACCCTTAAAGGTGGATAACTCATGCTTCTTGAGCCAGAAGCTTTGGAACTCAGTACCTGGACTTCTCTCAGGCCATCCAGACAAAACCCATGAAAGCACACGTGTAAGAGTGAGGTCTGTGTCTGTTTCTGCAGCCACATTCCTGACATTTAGGGGAGATTCAGGCAACTCCTGAATGGAGAGAATATTGATGGCAGGAGCAGGATCTGTTTCTACCAGTTTCAGAGGTAGTCTGCTTAGGCCATCAGTGTGGCCCATTTCCTTACCAGGTTTGTGAATCAAAGAATAATCATATGCTGACAAAAAAAATAGACCACCTCAGCATTCTAGGAGAAATAACATGAGGGGTTTGTTTGTTAGTTGTAAACAACCCCAACAGGGGCTTATGGTCTGTGTAGACTGTGAAATGTCGGCCGTATAAAAAAACCATGGAATTTCTTAATTCCTGCTACTATGGCCAATGCTTCCCTATCTATTTGAGCGTAATTACACTCAGCAGAAGATAGAGTCCTGGAGTAATACGCTACAGGAACCTGAGTTCCATCAGCCCTCAAATGGCTAAGTACAGCTCCCACCCCATAAGGAGATGCATCACAAGCGATGCAGACAGGCAATTTTTTATTGAAATGTGCAAGCACATCACTGGACGTAAGCAAGGCCTTGACTTCACTGAAGCTCTTTTCGTGGACTTTGGACCACTGCCAAACTACCTGCTTGTCTAAAAGCCTATGCAGTGGTTCTGCCACAGCAGCTTTGTGAGGTAGGAAAGTATTGTAGAAATTCAAGAGACCTAGAAAAGCCTGCAGTTCACTTTTAGATTTGGGGCTAGGAGCCTGCAGTATAGCCTTCAATTTAGATGCAGCAGGGTGAATACCTTGGGTATCTATTCTGAATCCCAAGAAATCTGTAGAAGTGACTCCTATCTTACACTTGTCTTTTTTAAATTTTAGGCCTGCTCTTCGGAAATGAAGCAAAACAGCCCTCAATCTCTCTGCTAAATTCTGAGTGGATTCTCCAGCAATAAGGACATCATCAAAATAGGGGCAAACTCCAGGGATACCCCTAAGTGTATTCTCCATGACACTTTGGAATATTCCAGGGGCTATATTTACTCCAAATCTCTTGACCTTGAATGCACCCCTATGAGTTACAATAGTCTGTGCTTCAGCAGCTGCTTCATCAACAGGTAACTGTTGATATGCCTGTGCCAGATCGAGCTTTGCAAAAACTCGCCCCCTTTTGAGGGAGGCCAATATATGGCTGACTACAGGTACGGGGTACGCGTGCTGTTGCAGTGCCTTGTTTAGTGTGCACTTGTAGTCTGCACATATGCGTATGTCCCCATTAGCCTTGAGAGGCGTGACTATGGGGGCTTCCCATGGACTTGAATCTACAGGTTCTAAAATACCTTGCTGGATCAATTTATCCAACTCAGCATCAATTTTACCTTTTAGTACAAAAGGTACTCTCTTAGCTTTAACCCTAATGGGTGTGATGGTGGGGTCAAGTCTCAAAGAAACTGGAAGCCCCATGTAGGACCCAAGCTGTGGACTAAACACATCTGCAAACTCCTCACAAACTTCTGCTAGGCCCAACGTTTGCAAATTTTGCAGCCCAGTAACCTGGATTCCCAAGGCCTCAAACCAATCGAGTCCTATAAGATTCGTCCATTCACCCCCAACAACCAACACATCCAATGGACCTTCAAAATCCTTGTGCTGCACTATAAGGGTGGCCTCCCCCTTTACACACACCTTGGAATTTTGAAAATCTGTTAAGATTATGTTGGATGGCCTAAGTTTGGCCTGGAACCCACTGCTGTTGCAAATCTTCCTAAATGTATGAATGGAAATGATTGAAAGAGCAGACCCAGTGTCCAGCTCCATGGCCAAAGGAACCCCTTGCAACCTCACCTTGAGTGACAGCTTCTTTTTAAGTGGTTTGTGTGTACCTGTTCTGCAAATGCTTCTGTGCAATGCGCAGAAACCCACCCTATTTTGGCTGGGGACCCTGGTACCTTTCAGACGCAATTCTTTTTGAGATTGTGTCTTCTGACGACCCAGACAGACGGATGCTATGGGGCTTGTGTTCCACACGCTCTGCAGATGGCGGAACGGAACCTGCAGTCGACTCTCTTATGGCAACCTCCATACCTGAAGCATTTGGACGCAGCTGGAGCTTTTTCTTTGCTTTCCTTCTGTTTCCTTTCCGTGGACTGGCAAAGCTGATCCACCTCTTCTTCAGGATCTTCCTCCAATCCTTCTTGGGCTCCCTCATGGTGCACAGAAACTGCTTCTGGACTGTTCCTGATGGGCCGCATGTTCTTGACCGCCCCACCTGCTGCCTCTTCAGCCGTTACCTCTCTCAAAGCATCTTGGAGCGAAATATCTAATCCTAATTATTTCTAATAAAAATGGTAACTCTACCAAGTTGCATAGCAACCTTTGATAAACCATTGATTATGATTAAAACTGTTCAGGATGAGGTGGAACATAAATAGTGGTAGGAAGAAATCAGGTTTTTTTCCTTTCCCCCTCTTTATTTTCGTTTCCCAATTAACATCACAATTCTATAAGATTTGAACTGACTTGCCATTGTATTCATAATCTTATTTCTCCTTATATTGGTACATATAAGGTATTATGCTAGCAGTGTTTAATGTTTGTGTGAAGTGTAATACCAGCATAATTTCATTTCTCTATTTTAATTTATTAAGCTGGAATGGTGAAATTTAAGAGAATACCGTCCCTACCTAATGGTATCAATTTTAGGATATATACATTACAATAGTTTTTAAGAAGTGCTTAACTGAGTTTTAGTAACATTTGTTGAATCAACTAACAATGGTGCAATTCTATCCACATTTATTCATTTACCAGTTATGATGATCATGATCAGGTTCTGTGTTAAGCCTATTGGACTACAAGCGTTCTCCACAATTTTCAGACTACAGCTACAGTCTCCACATCCTTCCATTTAAGGTTGATGTTTTTCAGATCTTTCTGAAATGTTTGGCACCAGATTTTCTCTGACCTTCCTCTTTTTCTCTGACCATCTTATGGTATCCAATTGATTGCAGTCTTTGCTGGACATTGCTCACTTATATGGAACACACGTTCAGCAAAGCATATTCTACATTCTGTCACTATCTCAAGAAACTCTTTAGGAATTGCTTCTTTGTAGAATGTCCTTGTTTGTGATTTGGGCCCGATACGAGATATGAAAAATCTTTCTAAGACGACGTTGGAAGACATTGCTCTTATGAATTCTCCTTGTAGATTTCCAGGTCTCACTGGCATAGACGGCGGTATGACAATGGCATTAAATAATCTGATCTTAGTTGTTGTGTTTATAGTGGATGACCACATTTGTTGGGAGACAGATGTTTCTTTATCTATTCGGCATTTCACATTTGCTTCTTATTCCCCCATTTCTATCCATTATTCTACCAAGGTAATTAAATCGTTCCACAAATTTTAAGGTCTGCAATTTGTCTACTCAGGATGTTATTACATCCCATGTAGTTCACCCCATCTCAATGAGGAATGCAGTGAGATTTTGAGGGGGACAGTTATGATGCACTGTATGAATTTATTCAGGCTTGGAGATTGTCCTAAAGTCTGGATTATGGTATATTGAACTACCAGTAATTCAAATTGACTTTGAGTTTTTGCAATGCACTGCAAAGCTGTAAATCATGATTACTGGGGGTAGCTGCTGGATGGAAAATTCTGGGAATTGGAAAGTCTCCACACTTTCAAGTTGCCAGGGTTGAGAAACCCTGTTATAAATTATAGATTACTGCATGGACTATAATTGTTGGCTTCACAGTGCACCCTAATTTCAAATTATTATAGTTTATTATCTGAAGCATATTTCTTCCCAAGACTTGGTTTTAGGATTGCAGCCTTAATCCATTATTTCACTATCTGGATAGAGAGAAAAAAATGACAAATCTCTTCACTGTTGGACTGTGATGATGGAAGCTGTCGCCGATCTGCTATCCTGCATTCCTTATCCGAAAAACGGGAGGGAAAGCAAGACTCAACGTCGGGCAAAGAGAACGCAGCGAGGACTTCATTTTTCCTGCCGCGCACGCCCTAAACTGCTGCGCATGCTCCCATGGAGGAGACGCGCGTGTCGGCTGGCTCTAGCCTTACAACTCCGCTGTGAGAGCGAAGCGCCTTCTTGGGGGAAGGAGGCGGGGCGCTCAGATACAGAGAAGGCCAGGAGAGGGAGGGGGAGGAACGACGGCGTTTCCCCCCCCCCGCCCGCCAGAGGCTCGAAGGCGGGACCTGCGAGGGGCGGAGAGAACGCAGGCCCTTCCAGCGAGCGGGGCGAGCGTCCGGGCTAGGATGCTCTTGGTATCGCCCTGCGTGGGCAGCAGCTGCAGCAGTAGCAGAAGCCTTGCCAGGGACTAGCCCGTCGCTTCGATTCTGCCGCAGCCGCGCTAGCGCCCGACGTGCTACCCAAAACCAGCCAGCCAGCCAGCAGGGCTGCCTGGTTTTACTGGCCCTTCTTTTCCCGCCGTCTCTTCCTTTCCCTGCCCTGCCCGTGGCGGCTCGGGGGACTGACCCTCGCTGTCCTTTTTCTCCTCTTCCTCCTGAGTTGCTCCTCGGCGGCTCCCATGGCGGCCCCGGGTAATATCGTGTCCGTTATGGCGAGTAAGACCAAGACCAAGAAAAAACACTTCGTGGCCCAGAAAGTCAAGCTCTTCCGGGCCAGCGATCCGCTGCTCAGCGTCCTCATGTGGGGAGTGAACCATTCGGTAAGAGACGCCGCTGTCGCGCAGACGACTCGGGGGGCGGGGGGGCGGGAAAGACTCGCTTGGTTGTAGTTTCTCCTCCAGCCCAGCCCCCTCCTGGCGCACCGGGCTGCAGCCAGTCCATCAGCCCCGACTAGCTGGCGGCTGAGCACGATAGGAGCTATAGTACCGCGCCTGTGGAGTGTCAGGTCGGGAGAAGGATTACCTTCGATTTTGCAGATGTGTTGTCGTCTGCCTCAATTTCCCTTCTGGCATAAGGATGTGGGGGGGGGGGGGTTTGATGTACCTCTCATCTTCTAATCAACTGCTGCTGCCCTCTGACTGCAACTCCCTCCCCCCAATCTTGCAGAGCCATCTTGCTCTTTCACACCTCGGTAAATTAGACTAAGCTACAGGAATTCAGAAGTAGTGATGCTCCGTAACTGGATTAGTGTAGATGGTTGAAAGAGGATACAAAATTTCATTCCACGGAAAGAGATGCTCTTCTGCAGGAAAGATAGATAACCTCTTGGATCCACTAATGCAGTGCCATGTTTCCTTTGGGATGTCAACAGCTGTGGATGCACAGTTTCCCTTTGTTTTTCTGTTCTTATGTGTTGCTGCATCTTTGCAAAGACTTCAGTGGGTATAACACTCTCAGTATTTTGTTAAGATAAGTAATTCTGCTTCAAGCAAGAAGCTAAATACCAGCTACTAGAATATTTTCTTTAATGTTTGCCTATAAGCACCCAAAGGTGACTCTTCATGATGCTAGATAAACATTAGCCTGGTTGGAAAAATAACTATTTTTTATGCAATTTTCTGATGTCATATTCACCCAGAGAATACTGTGGTGCACACCCAGAGCACAGGTCACTGTATGTATATTTTATGACTGGTGATAGGCAGCAACATAATTGAGTATCTATTTGGCTAACGGTTTTGGTACCCTCCACGTTTGTATTTTCCATAGTATTGTTAAAAAGCAATCAATAAAACAGTGGAGAGGAAATGGGAAACAGGAAACTTTCTTCATTCTAATCCCCAGTACATTCAGTAGATCATGTAACAGAAAGCAGAGGAGTAAGCAATGGCTGGGATAAACTATAGTAAGGTAGCCATGGTAGAGAAGCTGTTGGCAGTGTGCTCCCTTGGGCTACTGCAGTGTCCTGTTTCTTGAGCTGGGAATAACAGTTCATTTAACTATGCAGTATTATGCTAGTCAGACCAGGAAGAAAAGAAATGTATAATATAGTTTGACAGAAGAGAAATACAATTGAAAATAACATGATTTTGATAATGATGAAACTCTTGTGATCTAAAACGTTAAGAATGAGAAAATGCTGATAGTATAGAAAATGGAGAAAATGTCTAATTGTATGAGAATTATATCCACCTGGTTAGAGGAAGTAACACTGCAGCTGTGTGTGTGTGTATCTGTGTGTGTGTGCATGTAGACCAAATGTGCGGAGTTTTGTTCAGAGTAGCAGCGAAGATTGATTCTAAAGATTATGGCGGGCTAGTTCTTGTAAACTTTTGAAATTTGCTTCCTCTTTAATTCAGCATAAGAATTAACATCTCATTAAAGAAAGAAAAAGCTGCTTAGAGCAATAGCTAATAGAGCAGAGGTCCCCAACCTTTTGGGCACCAGGGACCGGTTTTTCCACAGATCGGAGGGTGCATGCCTGCATCCCACAGATGGGGCTTTGCTTGTTTGTGTGGACTGGTTGCTGACATGCCGTGGCCTGGTGCTGGTCCACAGACCAGGACTGGGGACCCCTGTAATAGAGCTTGGTCATGTGCTTTTCCCCCCCTTAGTAATATTGTCTGATTCTAACATAATGAGAATTTGCTTTATTGCATATGGCCACATATATTAGCTGCCACATCTTCCAGCAGAAGCTATATTTGAGATTTGTGTGATGATTCTAAAATCTGGTTAATTCCGTCTTCTTTTTCCTAGAAAGCTGGTCCCATGCCGTGCTGTAAATAAATTCATTGAATGCTTATGTAGAAAACACTCTGGTATGATTAACTTTCATACAAAAGTCCTGTTCTTAACTGTAGCAAAATGGCAACTTTCATATATAGTTATGACTTCGTAGACTCTAGGCCAGGGGTAGGCAACCTGGGCTCTTTTATGACTCGTGGACTTCAACTCCCAGAATTCCTGACCCAGCCATGCTGGCTCAGGAATTCTGGAAGTTGAAGTTCATGAGTCATAAAAGAGCCAAGGTTGCCTACCCCTGCTCTATGCCATTGTTTCTCAACCCTGGCCCTTTCAAGAGATGTGGACCTCAACTCCCAGAAGTCCCCATCCAATGTGGCTGGTTGGAGAATTTTGGGACTTAAGTCCATACCTCATACAAAGGCCAATGTTAAGAAACATTGCTGAAGGGTCAACTGCTACTTTGATAACCAACTATTGGTTTTGTGACTAATCTGACAATGCTATACTTAAAATACAATGGATGATCTGCCTTGTGCAGAGATGAATGTGTATGTGCATATAGTTACTCATACCATACATGAATATGGAGGTTTGAGGAAGTTAGCTAATTCAGCCTCCGATTCTAAAGTAGACATTTTCTTACTTTCTTTTTGAAATACAGATAGAGAATTTATAGAAATAAAGAGTAGGATAACAATTAGCATTTCATTGTATAAGCAGAGCTTTATTTCCCCCCCCCAAAGTTATATGAATATTAATTTGTATTGTACTTTGCTAAAAGCTCTAACAAGATTTTACTTTTGTATGAAAAAAGGAGGAAATGTGCATGAAAAATCTTTCTGTTTATTCTATATTTGTTATATCTTCAAGAGAAGAGAGCAGATCTGGGGCTGGTTTCTGATAATTGATTGTATAAATAGATGTCTGTAATAGTAATGTCATAAGTTGCTTATAATGTACTAACATTAATAATGTTCTATAAGTTAGAAGTTGTTACAGTAGATTATCATGCTGTAGGATATGGGTGAATTAAAATTTTAAAATGAGATTTCCAACAAGTTAATATAGTGCTGAGAAACATGGTACATCTGGGAAAAACATATTTTATACAGCATCTTCAGTTTTGAATTTAACTGTAAAAAGAAACTCAACTCATAATTCAGAAAACAGCTTTAAAACATATTTATTATTTGTTGAGTTGTAAAAACGTAACTATAAAGGTAAACCTTGAAAGATACATTTTTCTGATTTCATTATCAATAATTACCTTTAATGAGAAAAAAAGGTGTGAGAGTTAAAATTTCATTTTAATTCAGCTGTTCAAAGTAGTGTATTCATTTGGCAAATAATTATTTTCTCAACAATTCTACATTTTCAGACAACAGCTCCTCTAGCCCACTGGAATTGATAGGAGCCAAAGCCTAAACATTTTGCATATTTGATTACAGAGTTGTGCAAATGTTATGATAGTGTTTTGTCTTTTTTGTTCAGTGTATTACCCTTTTTTTTACATTGCTGCTTTGTACAATACTGAATTCTATTTTTTGCTGTGCCACCAATAGTTCTGGCAGCACAAACATATTATAGATTTTTCAACCCTATTTATCACTTCATACCTTCTCATGCTGGAATGCCCGTCTTAATCACCAGTTATTTTGTGTTATCCTAAATATTTCATCTCTGTCAAATCATTTGCATCTCACTCAAATAAACAAATGAAAAAGCAAATGTGAAGTATTTGGGATTCCCCCTCCATTACAGTATGAGAACTGACCACTTGTAGTTACTTTCTACTTATCTTTTAGAGGACTTATCCTTTTAGTGTGGAATTATAAAATATATTCATGTGTCTTTGATGAGAGATTTTTGTTGGAGCTCTTAGATATTTGTTGGCAAGAAGCGAATTTGCTGACAACTCTAAACGTGACTTCTACAAAATCAAGCCAACAATTGTTTGGTGTTCATAAATTAGCTTATGGATAATTAGGTGTATATATATCTGCTCCCCCATGTTTTATCTGTGAGGATTCACGTCAAGTAGGACACATAATGCATTAAGTATTTAAATGTCAATTATAGGTATATCATTCTATGCAATTTGGATTTGGTGTCTGAATTCTCCTAAAGTATTGAATACAGGAAAAAATGTTATTATGTCAGTGATTGAAAACTGAATATTGACCGTGGGTGTTGGCTAAAAAAAGCAAGTAAATTATTTACTTAAAAAATAACAGTACATTTTCTGCTGATTTCCTGCATCTTCAATATCTACTCATGGCAATTTGAGATAAAGTAACATAATACAGTCCAGTATAAAATTACAGTTACAAAATCTACAACAGCTGCTGAGCTAACATAAGTAAACACACAGTATCCTAAAGTAATTAATACTGACTCATTCAATGGCTATCTGAATGTCTCTGAGTTTTTAAAATACAGATTAGCTTTTGTGTGTACATACTTTATTAGATTGCTCTACTTGTCAAGAAAATTACTATCACATTTGGGCTGGAAAAAAAAAATTCAGTGAAGCATCATGTGACAAACAGTTCTTAACTGCCATCTAGTGGCCATCTGGACTTTTGCATGTTAGATCCAGTAGCCCTAATACCAGTAAGTAAAAATGTTTCCTCAAGCTAAATTTTAAAAATTTAAATGTGGATTCATTTAAAAAAAATCAAAATAAGTGGTAAAGATTCTTCTGAATATATTAGGACTAGATCTTTAAAGGAAGCCCAAAAGAGTACTCAATATTCTGCCACGAAATTCAAACATATTTTTATGGTTCTGGAGTCAATTATTAATAAAATAAGAATTCAGGTTAAGCAGTCTGATTTTGTAGTTGATAGTATAGCTTGGATTAATAGTTTATACTAAATATTTTCCATAATTAGTGCAGTTACATGACATCATATATAAGCATCTCAATAGGTCATCTCAATGTTCTAAATCCTTTTTATAAATAATTTTATTGAAATTTTTAGTTATGTAGAATATAAACCAGAGTCACAAGCAGGAGAGGTTCATTCCCAAGGAGCAAAGAAACAACATAGCTTGGAACCTTTGATATGCAGGAAAAGGGCAAAGGCATTCCTCCCCACAAGCAGTTTGCATGTATATCAAATAGTTTATACAGGTAAGTCCTTTAGTCTGGGAAGATTTTTGCTTGTAAGCAGATATGAATTAAAAAAGCTACTCTAAAGTAACTACTCATATTCTTCTTGGTTTCTTTGGCATTAATAAACATAATAAAAATAAACTAAACTAGTTTATAAAAAGAAAAGTTCAGAAGATGAAGAAAAAAGAATAAGGTAACAAAGATAATAAAGAAGTGGTTTTTAGCTTCGTCACAATGAGAATAAGCTAATATACTGTTGGGAAACTACCAACTGGGCTGAAAGAGTCCTTGCAAAGCCACAAAAGGCAAGCTTAACTTCCCCCAAGATTCATGAAGCCATTATTTCATCATTCCCTGGGAAAGGCAAGCAATCTAGGAAAATTCTTATAACAAGTCAATAAATTTTTTACTTCAATTGTTTACACACAGCTCTGGTTGCTTGTGCTTGACGTATATACTTTCACTCTCATTTAATGTTACAAATAAAACATCCTTTTCTTAAGTTGTCTATTGTCTATTTTGGTAATTTCAATTTTATGGTCTTTCATGCCTAAACACTGTAATGTCTATGTCAGATAAAAGAAATTCTTAGTTTTTTTAATCTTCTAAACATTCAATGGAATTTGTATCCTTTTTGAGATATTAATTATCAATATTTAAGTCTATCTTTCAAAAACTCTTCAAGTTAACAAAACGTTATAGTCATCGAGCCATTTATAGCCAAAAGTTTTAGCATGCCATTTCTTCTTGATCCTTTAGTTCCCACTAGTGTCCTTTTCAATTTTCATCAAGCGACAGTTTCTAATGTGAGTTTACTTCCATTTCAATCATTTTCCATGAATATATTATTTAAATATATATATTTTTCAAATCTTACAAATCTTATTTAAAACTTTCTTACAACAACATTTTGTTTGTGTGTGTGCCTTTTGTCAATTATATATTATTTTAAATTCTTAAGTGTCTGTTTAAAATGTCTTAAATCCAAAGAAGAAAGTAAAACTCACCAGATGTAAAATTAAACTCACTGTTTTGAAAGTCTCGAATAGCCATAAAATGGCTCAATTGAACATTTCTAAATGTAATAGAAAGTGAGTTCGGTAGGCTTAGTGTCTTATTTATTTATTTATTTATTTATTTATTTATTTATGAGACTTATATACCGCTTTAAGTGCAAGCACTCTCTAAGCGGTGTACACTAGTAAGCAATGTATATATATATTTAATTGCCCCCAGCAATCTGGGTCCTCTTTTTTCCTACCTCGGAAGGATGGAAGGCTGAGTCAACCTTGAGCCGGTGAGAATTGAACCGCTGACCTGCTGAACACAGTCAGCTAAAGTGGCCTGCAGTACTGCACTCTAACTGCTGCGCCACCTCGGCTTATGAAGACTCAACTGTAACTGAGAACAAAGTTGTCTCTCTTGGCTCCTATGCTCAAACCCATGGGAGACTACTGCCAGAAACTTTTGAAGGACCAGTCTACTCACCAGTCTATTCACTCATCATTATTCATGGTGGTTGTTGTCTCTGCTTGCTCTTTGAGACATCTTCAGTCAGCCATGACTCATATCTGAATTGAATGTTTCTAAATCTTGATTCTTTTGTACAAACTAGACCCATTTATCTTAGTAAGATACATCAAGAACTGTCAAACATTCTGTAATGTTAGAACACTAAACCTTATTCCTGAAGCATAAATGTATTGATTTTTGAACTATGAATTGACCCACAAAAGAAAAGGATCTCTAGTATGATTGGCAGCAAAATCGTACACCTTCCTCTGTGTTGCATAGCAAGGCTTTTCAACTGGTGGTACGCGTACTACCTGTGGTACTTTGGCATGTGGCAAGTGGTACACAACCATCCTAGAGAAGTGTAGCAGGGGAGGGGAATAAGCTGAAATGACCCAAGCCTGAGGGAGAGGCAACTGCAGCTGCAGGATTGTGCAGCTTGTGGGCTGCATTGGATATGCTGGATGTGGTATATCAAGAATCATAGTTCAGAGGTAGAGGGCCAGAAGTCTTGGGTCAATTTCTGATCAGTTAAGACTTAAAATAGGTACCATAAATCTACTCAATTCCCTTCAAGAATAGCAAAAACGTAAGTTTTGGCTCCACCTATTCCAGAATTGCCTTGAGGATGGTCCTGGACCATAAATGGCCTGCAGACTACATCTTTTGATATGATATAAGCAATACAGATGCTTGAAAAAAACATTTATGTTCTACTTTTGCTAATCTTTGTTCCATATTTGTGTCTGTATTTTGAGGTACTTGTTTTTGGAGATGCTTGATTATGTACAACTCATTATTTAATGCACAGTTGCCAGCATTTGTTGTCATTTGTTTCAGAGTCCTATGATGATGTTGCGTGGTCTTAAAGAGAGTTTTATCATTTACTACCATTGACAGAAACGATAAACCTATTCAAGAACGAATGAATTAGAATGAGCTAACTGGGATTTAAAGAGTCAGTACTAGCTTGCCAAAGAGTTATGTTGTCTGGATTTATCATACAGTATATCTTATTTGATTCCACATGTTTTAAATTTATTCTGTTGGTTATGTATACATTCATCTCTTTTTAACAAATATAGTTTCTGGCTATAGATGAAATGAGATTAATAAAATAGGTAGGTAGGTAGGTAGGTAGGTAGGTAGGTAGATGCTTCAGTCTAATCTGTATCATTTTAGGGAGATGTTGGTTTGTCAAGACCGTAATAATGAAATAGACATCCTGTTGGTGAACTGCTGTTCCCATTGTTCTTCATTATTGTTCATGGTGGCTGGGAATTGCCACAATTTTTTTCACTTTCTCTTAATGACTAACATGTAGAGGAGAGAGATGCATTTTTTTAATGGGTGCTTTTTATTCCATTTTAAATTGGGTGGTGGTTTGTTGTTGAGTTTATTTTTGGTGCCTTCAAATCAGTGTGGATTCCTGGCAACTGCCTGGACAAGTCCCTTCAATTTTCTTGGGAAAATTTCAGAAATGGTTTAGCCTTGCTACTTCCTAAGGATTGGGGAGAAGGACAGATCCAGCATCTTTGTGCTAAGGCTAAGTTTATAGTCTCCTGGTTTCTAACCTGGTGCCTTAACCATTACACCAAATTAGCTTTCTTTTAAGAATCACACTACACTACTATATAACATTGTGTTGGATTTTGTACCTTACAAATTATGTAGATAATTTTAATAGAAATGTGCAGTTCCTGGGAATTTGCTGTTTAGACTGGCTTCACATAACATATTAAACCTAAATATGAAACTAGGTTAATGGTTTGGTTAATCATGGTTTTAAATAAGCCATAGTTTCCTGCATTCATATAGAATGCTAAGCTTTAAATAGAAGTTTGCAAGCCATAATTATTAGGTTCATGCAATAGGCTAAATTAAGCATATAATATTTTAACTATGTGTGCTTTGCGAATTAGGTCCCAAAATTGGTTTCTTGGTCTTGGATTCATCCCATCTGCCCATCTGCCTGATTTTCCAATACGAAAATCAATAGGAAAAAGCTGGGTTATTACTTTGAAGGTAAATTTATTTAAATATAGAATTTCAGCTTTCAAACATTATAGCTTTAAAGAAATTTTTCAAAGACTCAATAGTATTTGGATATGTTCCATTAACTCAGACTAGTTAGCTAACAGCTGTTTGGTAAAAGCTTGTCTTGTCAGTGGAACAGAGTAACCTGACACTTAAACACATCATGTCAAATGTTGTTACTTTTGCATAAATACATTGTACTTTCTCCATTATGATTGTCCATTATGATTTTGTATCTAAATCAAGCAAATGTTAATTCAGGAATTTCCTCTAGCTTCCTTATGTTTTAAAGTTATGTTCATATACTTCGTACTTTTGTGTTTCTGGAAGGATACTGAAGTTGGTTTTTAATTGAAATCTATTTTGATGTAGTTTTTGTTTTATTTTCTTTTTTAAAATGAATGGATTGATAGCTGCTTCCTCAGTTCCATTTCCAATAGGAATGATACTGAACATTCAATTTGCACTTTGGGATAACTTGAGGATCTATAAAACAGTAAATGGGGTCTTTATTTGTCATCCATTGTCCATTCTTGAGCTTTTAGTGGCAGTTAAATTGTTTAGGCACAAGCTGTTTGTAGGGGCAACAGAATTCCAGTCCACCTCAAAACTTGATGGAAAGAATAAGCATTGAAGCGAAATACAGGCATTTGCCAATTTTAGTTAGGCACCCTAAAGAGTTTCCAACAATTAGATAAACAGCATTTGTGTCTTCATGCTTGCATGCTACTATGACATCTCTCAGTGGAACACTTAATCTGCTCTCTGGGGTAATAATAAACATCAAAGCAAGAAATGTTTACTAGATGTTCCTGAAATGTTAAATATTTTGGTTTAAACACTTTTGGTGCCAAGACCTTCATATCTTAATTTGGGCTGATATTTAATGAAATGAGGAGTATGAAATAGCAGATACAGAGAAGTTTCTGAAAATGATTTTCTCATGGGAAATTTTCAAGGGTAGAATAATAAACACAGTTTGTTATAAACTTATTTTTTTTAAGGATAAGAGACATCATTTGGTGATCTTTTATAATGACCTTAATCTGCTCTGAAACTGATT
The DNA here is from genome assembly GCF_016545835.1 of Crotalus tigris. Lineage (NCBI taxonomy): Eukaryota > Metazoa > Chordata > Lepidosauria > Squamata > Viperidae > Crotalus > Crotalus tigris. The sequence continues at coordinate 7,888,244 of NW_024100606.1, forward strand.
TATCACCAATAGATATGGAAAAAAATCTCCCATTATACAATTTCCCACATAGTTCTTTACAGGCAGTGGCATTTCCAGTTCAAGGCTTTTAGACTATCCATTTTTAAAAGCATGGAGTCATGGGATTTCCTTACTATCATCACTTCCATTTTGCCTTTCCTCTCCCTCAACAATACTACAGCCCATGGAGACTATCTTAATGCAACATAGCCACATAGTTTTGCTTCCTGTCCTGTGATTACCTGCCAACAATGCAAGTGGTGTTCTCCTTGCTTGAAGGTGAAATTTGAAGCTTATTTGTTTACTTGCTACCAGTTTCTACAGGTAGTCCTCGACTTATGACCACAATTGAATTCAACATTTTTGTTGCTAAGTGAGACATTTGTTAAGTGAGTTAATGACCTTTCTAGCCATAATTGTTAAATGAATCACTGCAGTTAGTAGTACAGTTATTAAGTGAATATGGCTTCTCCATTGACTTTGCTTGTCAGAAACTTGCAAAAGGTGATCACATGACTCTGGGATACTGCAACCATCATAACTATGAATCAGTTGCCAAGCATCTGAATTTTCATCAGGTGGCTCTGGAGATGCTGCAATGGTTATAAGTTTGAAAAATGATCATAAGTCATTTTGTTCAGCGCCATTTAAATTTTAAACAGTCAGTAAAAGAACTATTGCAGGTCAAGGGCTACCTGTATTGATAGTATCATTGGGGAGGGGGGAAATGCAATAGGCTATAAAATGGTTGCTTTTCAAGATTAGACATTGTAGTTTCAACAGATAACAGTTGGGAAACTATCTTAGACTGTTTAAATTCTACTGAAATTGATACATTTGCAAGATAAAAATATTTAGTTAAAATAAAGAAATTTTCAGATGTCTGAGTTCTTTATTGGAATGAGTTGAAAATGTTATGTCTGATTAATGTATAAACCTTGTACAGTAGCTCATAAAGTAAGGAAATGAAATGTAAAATTGCTCTGTTTATTTAATTCTACATTTTAGTTTCATGATAATTAAAGAAATTTGCCTTTCTAAAGGAGGTTTAACTACTTCTTAAAAGCTGGGCTGAAATAGAAAAACAACTTCTTTTCCAACTCAGAAAAAAGTTTTTTTTTTTAATATATATATATATATCAGAAAGAAGCTGAGCATTAGGAAGCATATAAAATATATTGATCAGACTAATGATAGTTTCAATATTTACACTAGGCCCCAACTTTTAAAATCTAGAAGAGTATGTGTTACAAAATACAGAAATAGTCAGTGGACTAGTTCAAATGACTGCACAGATTAAGTGCTGTAGATGAAGAAACTCTGTGGTGTAGTTTATCAGTTATCCAGACATAACATTTTGTAGTTATCATCTTTCTTAAGAATCATTTTGCATTCTTTCTTTTTTCCCATTCGCAATGTTTAGACTAAGATTTGGTCTAGAAGATTTCCAAGATCCCTTCTACCTCTGTTATTCTGTTAAGATTGGAATAATCTTGCTTCTTTTTAAAATGATTTGTTGGTTCCTATATTACCGTATATGCCGGCGTATTAGGTGACCCGGCGTATAAGACGACCCCCGTCTTTATAGCCGGGCCGCATTCCTAGAACGTCGTCTTATACGCCGGAAACTACCAGTATTTCCGGCGTATAAGACGACTCGGCGTATAAGACGACCCCCGTTTTTGGCGCCGATTTCAGCGCTCGCGGAAGTCGTCTTATACGCCGGCATTTACAGTAGTTGTTTCATTTGGTAATTGAAATTACATAAACATTAATTTTTGTATAAATGTATGAAAAGATCTATTTGAAGTCTGAGATCTTTTCCATTTTTCTTGCCATATATAAAAATAACAAGAAGGCACAGTGCAACCAATATAATTTGTCAAAATATTCAGGGGAAATTCCTACAACATAATAAGGATTAATTACACATTTAAGACATATAGCATCTACCAATGACAGGTAGCTTAAATATTGCCATCATATAATTAACAATCTTTCAAATGTTACTACATCTCATTTTTTAAAAACTATTTAATTTTGGATTTAAAAAATGGAACTATTTTAATATAGAGGTTTTCTATTAATACATCTCTCATTTGTGCTTTCATTCTTGAAATACTAAAGTTTTAAAGTCATTTGTATCTCCTTTCCAAGAGGGGGAAAAGGACTGTACCACAGAAGGTACTTTATTCTAAGACAGTGGTTCTCAACCTTTTTAATGCCGTGACCCCCCCCCAACCGGTCGTAAGTCGAGGACTACCCAACCAGTCGTAAGTCGAGGACTTTCCCTGCCCGGGAGCACCGCGCATGCGTGGTGTCCCCTGTGCCGGCCGAGGCCTAGCTGGCAAGGGGCAGTGACGGCACAGGGTGACCCCTGGCTGGGCCACCAGCTGGCCCAGCCCAGGCAGGTAAGGCACCCGCCGGGCCCCACACATGCCAGAAAACTTCCCTGTGCCCGCTGCTGTCCTGCTAGCCTTACCTTGGCACCACCCATTTGGGGCAGTGGCAGGCAGGCCCTGGCGCTCCTGGGCGGCAGCGACGGCGCAGGGTGACCACCGGCTGGGCCACCAGCTGGCCCAGCCCAGGCAGGTAAGGCACCTGCCAGGCCCCAGGTGCGCCAGAAACCCTCCCTGCGCCTTCCGCTGTCCCGCTAGCCTTACCTTGGCTGCCGCCCATTCAGGGCGGCGGCAGGCAGGCCCAGGGACTCCTGGGTGGCCACGGCAAGTGGCAGCGACGGCGCAGGGTGACCACCGGCTGGGCACCAGCTGCCCCAGCCCAGGCAAGTAAGGCACCCGCCGGGCCCCACACGTGGCAGAAATCCTCCCTGCACTCGCCGGCCTCCCACCCCTGGCCCTCTTTTACTTACTTTTAGTAATTGCTCAGGAGGGAGGGAAGCTTTCCTTGCAGCACCGTTTACAGACTGGAGCTTTTGGCGGTCTCAGCAGGGCAGAGACAGCCTGGACAATTCCTACTGGCTTTTGAAAGCCAATAGAATTAGACTCTATTCAAGAGAGTCTATTCTATTGGCTTTCGAAAGCCAATAGATTCTATTGAGGGAGTAACACAGCTAAAGAAAAGGGGAAAAAATGGGAAAATGGCGGACAGCCTTGTTTGGCGACCCCTGTGAAATGGTCGTTCGACCCCAAATGGGGTCGCGACCCACAGGTTGAGAACAGCTGTTCTAAGATGTACTCATTTTTTAGCATTAGTTACCAAATGTTTAAGATGCCTTAGTTGAACTATCTTTTCTATAACTTTTAACTTTATGAATTACATAATAAAAATAATCAAAAAAAGAAAAAGAAAAACTTTAAATGTCCAAAATATAAAAGTTGATATCTAAACAAAATAGATATTTTTGTAAAATTGTTCAATGACTGATATTGAAAGAGTTTCTCTATCTTTGTGAATATTGTGTAAAGTGCTACACATACACTTATCTTGCCCCCTAGCTGACAGTTCTCAGTTGCTTTTTCAGTAACTTTCTCAAATGCTAACTTAGAAATGGGGTTTCCAAGCAAAATGTCTCCAAGCATTGGGATCACCAAGCAGAAAGAAAGTTGAAGAAGACTTTAATTTTAATTTTAATTTTCAGGTTCATGTTGATACAAATACAGTTATCCAGAATATCAATTCTCACTCTATGCTTTGTGAAGTGGATTTTCAAAGTTTTATCAAATGAAGTTATAAAAAAGAAAAAAATGAAAGGGTATGGCCTTTGAGGATCTGGGAAGCTACCTGAATGACAGGTGACGCTCCTATTGGCAAGATTTTAGTGGAGAATTTTCAGGCTTGGTATTTCCATGTTAACTAGGACAATATCACCACTTTTAAACAAAATAAAGTCTTTCCAAATAGGGAATTCAGGTATGGATTGATTGTATGTGAGGTTTTAGAGCAGTGGTTCTCAACCTGTGGGTCGGGACCCCATTTGGGGTCGAACGACCATTTCACGGGGGTCGCCAAACCACGCTGTCCGCCATTTTTTTCCCTTTTCCTTAGGTGTCCTACTCCCTCTTATTGGTGGCCACACCCAGTTGGCCACACCCCTGGGGTCACCAGAACACGGGGAACTGTATTATGGGGTCATGGCATTAGAAAGGTTGAGAACCACTGTTTTAGAGCTTTGAAATTCAAAAAATAGAATCTTGAATTTTAGACAAAAACCTTAAATAACATGGAGGGGAATCCGGAAAGCATTCATCTTTGAGCAGAAAGATTACCAGAGTTAAAGGTGATCTGTTTGGCTACAGAGGGAGGTCATAGAAGTCAACAAAAATATGTAATATGTGCAGTAGAATTGCCTTGCATCACTCTTTATCTCTTAGATATGTGGAGATTCCAAATCTCATAATTCACAGCAAACATATGGTTGTAAGCAAAGCTGCTGTGATGAGTTCATGTCAAAATATGTTAATTAACTTTGATTTGATCAAAATATGTTAATTAACTTTTAAATCTAGTGTTCCAAAACGATCTAAGCCTAGACAAAGGTGCATGGACATCTTAGAAGCAGGCAGAGAATTAAATGTGCATCATGAAACAAATATACTCCCTTTTGTACATGCATCACAGTGGCATACACATTTAAAAAAGGGAATGGCTTTTGCATAATGTGTCACAGTATATTTTTATGAAATATTGACCCTAGGTCATGAATCTTAATTTATTTTTAAATATGAATCTTAATTTATGTTTAAAATGTAAAAAAGAGACATTCTATCTCTCTAATGCAGAAGTTAATATGTGTAATGTGGAAATCTGTTATGACATCTGAATTCTAGAAGATAAGCCCACATGTCATAGCAGATTGTCTCTTTACCCAAAAACTATTATAATTCTCCAGCATGATGGATAATCCACAGATGGGTTTCCTGTTGTCCTTTCTACCCAATACACTAAGTGTGAGAGTTTGCCACGCCTCCCGCTGGCCTATGCTGACTGACTTAGTCTGATACCCAGCAGGACACGTTGGTTCCCTCTCAGTGGCAACAGGTTATATCATCTATAAATTATCCTTCCTTTTCCTTGAGAAGCTTTAGTTTTCTCCAGTCTGTTTCTTTCCTTCCCCTTACAATTTTAGATCTTCCTCTTTCTTCTCTCCCCCTGCCTTTCTGAGCTACCTTAGGACAGCGCAGCCGAGCCACACCTCTGCCAATCGACTCAGCTGATCGGCGGACCTCCGTGGAGCCCCTAAATTACCTGATCATCAGCTGGGCTTTGGCCTGAAGATTTTTGGAGTCCCCGGCCTGCCATACGGACAGCGGCCGCTATTTTGGGAGCCACAAACGGCCGTTTTTCATTGAATAGAAACCATCCAAAATATTTTTTCTTCTGGCTTGCTTTTACAGCAGAGAGGCAGAGAGAGATTCAGAATAAATACCTGACTTTTGATAGGGGGCTTACCAAACTGCAAATTGGCTATTTAGAGTGCCTTAAAGAAGCCTTGTTATCGCCTGAGATGTTGACGGCTGCCATTTTGAATAGCGTTTTTTTGGCGCCATTTCTCTTCAGCCTCAGTTTTACCTTCCAGAGCACTCAGGCCCAAAAATACCCGGCCACATTGATTTAACATTGCCTCTGGAAGTTCAAACCCTTCCTTCAATTGCAATCCTTGCCTTGCATCTCAGGCCTTTAATTGCATCAGGGTGAACCAGCCCAATATATTCCTGTTCCATCGGACATTTTGCCTCTCATAATACACTGTGATTCACAGTAGAATTATCAGGAGCTTACACTGGTTTTACCAGTTTTCAACAGTTAACAGTCCAGGCCTCAGCTCTTATTCCCATTGAGGTCCATTCTCAGTTCTGTACTCAGTCTTGTACTCAGTCCTGAAGGAACTCCAACGAAATGGCAGAAGACAGACAACCCCAGATTGCCTTGTCTACTACCAGCCCTCCAAGTAAAAAGAGGCGCAAATCCTCCAAACTGGAGGCTGCAGGGAAGCTGAAAGCTAAGGCCAAAGTATTATCTAGCAAGGCTCCATCCAAAACGGCCGAAAAGGAGGCCACAAGGAGATACCTGGCCTTAGAGCAGTGTTTCTCAACCTTGACAATTTTAAGGCATATGGACTTCAACTCCCAGAATTCCACAGCCAGCAAAGCTGGCTGTGGAATTCTGGGAGTTGAAGTCCACATGGCTTAAAATTGTCAAGGTTGAGAAACACTGCCCTAGAGAGACAATTTTCGAAGGCCCAAAAGGAGACTCCAAGGGAGAGTCCCCTTCCTTCCACAGCTACATCAGAGGGCTCCCTCTTGGGTCCTCAACTAGCAATGTCAATTCAAGACTACAGACCATTGTCCCCGGATGTAGAGACCAGGTAGAGACCCAGCATTACTATGGTTCCAGATCCAAACAGCAATTGGGTAGCCCCTTCGCCCAGTACTCAACCAGGGCCTTCAGCTACATTCACACCCACTGCTGCTGGTCTCCATCCCGATGTCCCTCAAGCAGTATGGCCAGAACAGCTTCAGTCAATGCTCACTCAGGTATTAGCACAGAGCATTGCTTCACTGCAGAGACCCAAGCCTTCATCCTCCACTCATTTCCACTCCAAGCCCCGGAATATGCCTACTCCATTGCCTCTGATCATTCATCTCAAGACAGAGAGTCATATTCGGATGCTGAGGAAACACGGGACCCACCTTTGTCAGAGGATGAGGAAATGCACCAGGAACCCTCTCTCTTTGTGGGATTGTTTGATCCCATGTTATTCAGATCCCTTCTATCTAAAGCCACCACAGCTGCCAAGATTGCACCTGACCAAGAACCACAACCCACCCCCTCGACCAGTCAAGCTCCAGACCCTCTATTCTCTGAACTGACCGTGACCCAAAAACACATTTCGTGTCCTCCCTTCTTCCTTAATACCATAAAGAAACAATGGGCTAGCCTCAGTGCTCCCCCTGCTCCAGGGGTCACTGATAAAAAACTTTTCAATGTTGCTCTGTCACTGACAGATTTGCTAGAGGTCCCGGCAATAGACACATCCTTAACTCCTATCTTTTCCCCCTCCACCATATCAGGTGATATGGTGGAAGCATTGAGACCAGAGGAAAGAAAATCAGAATTTTCTTTGCACAGGTCTCATCAAGCATCCGGCTGGGCAGTGAGGGCTTCCACTTCAGCGTCTTTCTTTTCCAGGACCTCCATCATTTGGCTTCGGGAGCTTCAGGCCAAGATTCCCCAGGAACAGGTATGGGCTCACCAAACTTTGGGTAAGTTGCTCGCGACGGCAGAATACACGGCTGATGCCACACTTCACGCAGCCAGATTTTCAGCCAGGGCAATTGCCGCTAATGTATCAATTCGTCAGCTGCTTGGCTGAAACAGTGGCGAGCGGACTTAAAGTCCAAGTGGCGTCTGGCCACAGCACCTTACACTGGCAGTCATTTGTTTGGGGAAGCTCTTGATCCCTACTTGGTGGAGAACCGGGACAAGAAGAAGGTGTTAGTCCACCAGACCAGGCAGGCGGACAAGAAAACTAGCCCGTATTATCGTAAACAGTCATTCCACAGCACTTTGGGGACAGAGTGGTCCCAACAACCCTGATCCTTCCCTCCCAGAGCCGATCGCCAATTGGAGCGATTTGAACCCAAATCCCAGGTAGCAATTTCAGTACAAATGGCCCTTTCGAGGTGCCAGGGGCTGTCCCTTTAGGAGGAATAAGTGACTCCAGGGATGGACACCCCCATTGGTGTCAGGCTTTCCCTCTTTATTCACAACTGGGAAGCCACCACCACAGATGTTTGGGTTCTATCCACCATAGAGAACGGCCTATCGCTGGAATTCCTATCCAGACCACCAGATCGGTTCAGGCCATGCCCAACCCCCCTGAACCCAACCAAGAGAAACCTCATGAACAAGGCCATAAATCACCTCTTGGAGATAAAGTCCGTGGAACCAGTCCCGGCCAAACAGATAGGGAAAGGCTTCTACTCCATCCTCTTTGTAGTGCCGAAGGCCTCGGGAGGATGGAGAGCCATTCTCAATCTAAAAAGACTAAATACCTATCTAATTTACAAAAAATTCAAGATGCAGACTCTACAATCTATTCTGTCCAGCATCAGAAAGGGCGACTTCCTGACATCCATCGACCTCACGGATGCGTACCTACATGTCCCAATACTTCTCGAACATCGCAGATTTCTCAGATTCTGTTACAAGTACTGTCATTATCAATACAGAGCTCTGCCATTTGGCCTGTCATCCACTCCAAGGGTGGTTATGAAGATCCTGATGGTTCTGGCTGCCCACCTGAAATTGGTTCCAATACGGATCCAGTGCTACCTGGACGACATTCTTATAAAGTCCAGGTCAGTTCAGACAGCAAGGTCGGACGTAGCACTCACCATTGAGGTTCTTCAGAACCATGGTTTTTCCGTAAACTTCCTAAAGAGCCAGTTAATTCCATCCACTCGTCTCCTTCATTTGGGGGCAGTCATAAATACATAACAGTGCATGGTCTACTTGTCACTGGACCGCCAGATCAGTATCCAGGCCCTGATACATCAGGTCCAACAGGACCGTGTGGTTCCTCTAGTCACCCTCTCCCAACTCTTAAGGAAGATGATCTCATGCATCTCCATAGTGCCATGGGCCAGATTCCACTCCAGGGCCCTGCAGTGGTTCCTTCTTCCCTTTCAAAGGTGGAAACTCAGTTCTTCCAACAGAAAAGTAAAGGTCCCATCTCAAATATTGAAGTCGTTCCGCTGGTGGACTTCCCAGATGGTAGCCAGAGGTTCCAATTTCAAGGAACCGATTCGATTCACTCTTACCACCGATGCCAGCCTCCTTGGATAGGGGACTCATCTCCAATCCCAGTAGGCTCAGGGAACAGTGGTCCCGACGGGATCTGAAGCACAACATAAACTGGTTGGAGCTCAGAGCCATACACCTAGCATTACTGCATTTCAGCCACAGGGCAAGGGGACAGCACGTTCTAGTCCTCACAGACAACATAGCAGCCAAAACCCACATGAACTGGCAGGGGGCCACACGGTCCAAGTCACTCATGACCGAGGCCCGACTGCTTTGCTCCTGAGCAGAGACCAACCTCTCCTCCCTCAGGGCGGAACACATCTCGGGAGAGACAAACAAGCAGGCAGATGCCTTGAGCAGAGCAACGGTGGACCACTCTGAGTGGCGCCTGCATCCAGAACTATTCACAGAGATAGCAAAAAGGTTCGGCCACCCGACACTGGATCTGTTCGCATCTCCGGCGAATTCACAATTCCTGAGGTTCTTTTCCCGTTTTTCATCTCCGGGGGCAGAGAGAGTGGATGCCCTACGCAGCCCATGGCCCAGGGATCTTCTTTACCCATTTCCTCCGCTCCCTCTAATGCCAGCGGTCATATGCAAACTGCTACAGGAGAGAGCGGAGATCATACTAATTGCTCCACACTGGCCGAGGTGTCTGTGGTTTGCCAACCTCATGAGTCTTTCCATGTCGACTCTGTGGAAGATCCCTTCGGATTGCATTGCACTCAGTCAGGGCACACTTCAACATCCAGACCCTCAATGGCTCCAGCTAACCGCCTGGCATTTGAGCGGCAACGTCTAACTCAGGAGTCCTACCCAATTGGGGTGATCAACATGATCCAGGCTTCGAGACACCCATCTCCATTTAGAAGAACTTTTTCACCTGGTGTACCAGGAACCAAATTGATATTTCATCCATCACTATCCCTAGAATTTTAGGATATTTGCTGGACGGACTCGACAAGGGCCTATCACCAAATAACATCAAAAGGCAAGTAGCAGCCTTGGCTAAGGTGCTGTCATGTGACGATTCTTCTTCTCTGGCCCATGACCCAATGATCCACTCCTTCATCAAGGGACCGGTCAACTCAAAACCACCCACAGTCCATAGATACCCCTCGTGGGATCTTTCTTGTGTATTGCAAGCTCTTACCGTGACACTTTTCGAGCCCCTTAAGTCTTGTGATTTGAGACTCTTGTCCATGATGGTGGCCTTTCTTGTAGCAGTGACATCAGCCAGGCGCATTTCTGAACTGGCAGCACTCTCTGTCAGGGAGGATCTATGCGTCTTTCGTAAGGATTGTGTGTGATCCTTAGATTGGACCCATCGTTCATTCCTAAGGTAAACACCTTATTCCATATATCACAAGAACTTATACTACCGAGCTTTTGCCCTCGGCCAGCTCACGACCTGGAGTGCCAGTGGCACATCGTGGATGTGCGCAGGGCATTAAGACGGTACATCAAGCGGACCTGTGTCTTCCACAAATCAGAAGCGCTTTTCATTTCTTTCCAGCCCTCTTCCATGGGGCAGAAGGTCTCGTCGTCCACCATTGGCAGGTGGATCAAGGCCTGTATAGCCACAGTTTATCAATCCCAGTCCTTATCCATCCCTAACAATATCACTGCTCATTCCACATGCAGTGCAGCAACTTCAGCGGCTTGGGCGACTCAAGCGCCCATTGACGAGATTTGTCGGACAGCGACTTGGTCGTCGTCCTCTCCATTTATAAGACATTACAAAATTGATAAATTTGCCTCCACAGACACTTCCTTTGGCTGGAGGGTGTTACAACGAGTGGTGTTGTCCGGAGGGACACATGCCCTGACTATTTCCCCCCCATAGGGACAGAGCAGGCTTTGATATGTCCCATCTGTGGATTATCCATCTGTAAGGACCCACCCCACTTTGCATCTTAAGAAGACAGAACTCTTGGAATAATTCTTCCAACAGGCATCCTTTATTAAGAGAAAATGGTTGCAGGCGTTCTAGACAGGACTTGGGGTCCAAGCTCTCCCATTCAAGGTTTTAAGGGGTTCCCCAATAGCCCCACCCAATCACCCCCTACTTCCAGTGACAGTCTCAGGCACTACACTCCCACCCCCTTTTCCTTACTGCCGGCTGGATGGAGACTTTTGGTGATACGCACATCCAGTTCCTTTCTTCAGAGAAAACTACATGAAAGGTAATAGCCCCATTGTTATGGTTAGTCCTTTTGGTGATACACACATCCAGTTCCTTTGAAGTGTACCGAAGAAAGTGAGGGCCATAAAGCCCCTTTGTTCACCCCCTTCCCTTCATCGTATGACAGAATCGATAGAAGGCAGAAATGGGGTTTTTTATAATTGATAACTAGAGATGAAATATAATTGGATTCTGATATCCTGCCCCCCTCAAAAATACGAAAGATCCACCTGAAAGAAAACAAAACAGGTATAAAAGTTAGTCAGGCTTGTTAGGATATTCTGCGTGAAACTTAACTTTAATAGCTTCGGGACTCTGACATGACGTTTATGGACCCAATCGTTTTGTGAGGGAGGGAGGTATTTCCAGGCAACTAGGTACTGAGTCGCTCCATGATATCTCCTAGAGTCAAGAATTTCCTTTATTTCGAAGTGTTGTTCGCCCTCCATCATGATTGGAGGTGGTGGTGGGGATTTTTGGCCGTAGAGGTGACTGACACTCTCTTTTCAGCAAGCTGCAATGAAAAATTGGGTGTATTTGCCTGAGATTTTTGGGTAATTCTAATTCTACTGTTACTGTGTTTATGATTCTTTTAAATGGAAAAGGCCCTATATATTTTGGTCCATGTTTTTTACAGGGCTGTAGGGACTTTAGGTATTTTGTAGATAAGTACACCATTTCTCCTATAATGAATGGTGTAGGCTCAACCCTTTTTTTATCAGCTTGTGCTTTGTATGCCTGCCTAGCTTCATCTAGTGCTTTTCTAACTATTGGCCAGGTGTCTTGTAATTGTTCCATCCATTCTTTCAGTGATGGGATCATTGGTTTGTTTGGGGTTAATTCTGGCATGGGGGGAATTAATATAGTCACTGTCTTGAGGATGGGTGTGATGCATCCACTTACCAGGGGTTCGCCCTCCGAGCTGTCATCTGAGGCGTCCACCGGCCCTGCGTTGTAGGCTGGAGTTCTTTCCCCCTGATGAGCAGAGGTGGGGGGTTCCGCAATTTCCATCATTCTTATGGCAGTTTCTTTTGGCTTAGCTGAAGACTTTCCGGATTTGCTGATTGGGGATCTGTCTGGGTTGTGCTGGGGGGCTTTGGAGCAGCATTCTACAGCTCGATGCCCTTCTCTTCCACACTTGAAACACCCCATTTGCTTCTTGGCTGTAGCCAATGGTTTCTACTGGTTCGTGTGTCAACTCAGGCGGAGAACGGCTCCATTGTTTTCCTCGGCAGTGTCTCTTCAATATGTCGATCTCTGCTTCCTCTGCCAAGATGTACCATTCCTCAAGCTGGTGTGGGTCCCCTCGGGGCAGGCAAGCATCATATAGGTGATAATTTAGTCCGTCTTTGAAATGGCTAAGGAGGATGTCTTCTGGCCAGTTCAGTTTGCTGGCAATGGCCCGGAATTCTTGTGTATATTCAGCCACTGGGCGTTTGCCTTGCCTCACCGTTTTTATCCTTTCGCGGGCTTTGCGATCAGCCAGGGGATCTTCAAATCTTCTTCACAGAGAGGACATGAAACGGTTGAAGTCGCTGAGTTCTGGGGCATTGGAGTCGTGCAAGTTCACCACCCAATCTGCAGCCGGTCCGTCCAGGGCAGATTGCACGATCCGGATGCGGGCTTTGTCACTGGGGATGTGCCGCCCGTATTCCTCCATGTAGCTGAGGACTTGGGTTAGGAAAAACCCCAAGCGTGTTGGCTCCCCTTTGAATTTCACCTCCAACGGCGGACGTCTTGGAATGGATCGGTGCCTTCATTGTTGGTGGTAGTGTCTTCGGTCCAGATCGCCATCTGTGGTTAGGTAGGGGGTGGGGATTACTGGATAAGCAGATGTCCCCAGGGTTGCAGGTTCCACTTCCCCCTCGGTGTCTCTCTCCCTTTGCGGCTCCAGGAGCTGAGGGGGCCGTAGGGCTCAGGATTCTCCTCTCCTAGGGAGCTGAGAGTTCTCTTCATCAGGTCAATAGGACCCAGTCTGAGTACGTGCCCAGCTTTCTCCCTCTTCACTTGCGTGCAGGGATTTCTCCGTCTCCTGCTTCCATTCTGGTTGCTTGGCCCCCCGTCTCAGGGTCACCTTTCTTGATTCCTTTCCCCACTCACTTTTCTTTCCAACGCCCATTGACCAGCGAGGCTTGTGGTCCCGTGTCTCCACCACTTCTTCTCCTGAGGAATCTGACCTCTCAGATCCCAACATCCAGCAAGGTTCCAGTTGGGGCAGCGGCTCTCTTTCCAGGGAGTTTTCCCCCTTTCTTGCTCCATTGTCTGACATGGTAAATTTTTACAAAATCCCCCGGCAAAGGTCTCCCTTCCAGGTGGATTAATTTTGCAAGTCCTGTCTAATGTAAGGACCCACTCCACTTTGCATCTTAAGAAGACAGAACTCTTGGAATAATTCTTCCAACAGGCATCCTTTATTAAGAGAAAATGGTTGCAGGCGTTCTAGACAGGACTTGGGGTCCAAGCTCTCCCATTCAAGGTTTTAAGGGGTTCCCCAGTAGCCCCACCCAATCACCCCCTACTTCCAGCGACAGTCTCAGGCATTACACTCCCACCCCCTTTTCCTTACTGCCGGCTGGATGGAGACTTCAGAGAAAACTACATGAAAGGTAATAGCCCCATTGTTATGGTTAGTCCTTTTGGTGATACACACATCCAGTTCCTTTCTTCAGAGAAAACTACATGAAAGGTAATAGCCCCATTGTTATGGTTAGTCCTTTTGGTGATACACACATCCAGTTCCTTTCTTCAGAGAAAACTACATGAAAGGTAATAGCCCCATTGTTATAGTTAGTCCTTTTGGTGATACACACATCCAGTTCCTTTGAAGTGTACCGAAGGAAGTGAGGGCCATAAAGCCCCTTTGTTCACCCCCTTCCCTTTATCCTATGACAGAATCCATAGAAGGCAGAAATGGGGTTTTTTTTATAATTGATAACTAGAGATGAAATATAATTGGATTCTGACACCATCCTCATGCTGGAGAAGGGGCGTTGTCTTACCTGAATGCCTTTTCTCAGCATGATGATGGATAATCCGCTCCCGCCCCTTTAGTGGCCGTCAGGTCCTGTGTAAGGGGTAGTGGAACCAACGCGTCGGACTTCGTCTGCTGCTTCCCCTTTCGTCGGAACTCGGTCAGCATAGACCAGCGGGAGGCGTGGCAAACTCTCAGACTTAGTCTGTTGGGTAGAATGGACAACAGGAAATCCATCTGTGGATTATCCATCATCATGCTGAGAAAAGGCGTTCAGATAAGACAACGCCCCTTCTAAAAAAATATCATTGAATAATTTTGAGATCAAATAAAGGAATCTTTAAAGAGTTTTTAAAGTATCACAAGGCTTGTTATTGTACTATCATTCAGACACATCCAAGATATTATAGATTAGGTTTTAGATTGCTTTATGTGGTGTGAGTCATTGGCAGCTATCTAAGGTTTTAGCAAAAGCCTTTCAAATGCTACTTGATGGTTTAATTTCAAGATCACAGGGACTAAGTCTGCATGTTGTGAGCTCTAGATGTTGTGTTTTTTAACTTGAACAATGGTTTTTCTGTATGCTTTTATAAAATAATTTTCCACTAGGAAGAGCATGGATTTTGTTTTATTATATTGTAAATCCTTTTCCTTGCAAAAATATGACGGTCTTCTTTTTGATGAAACCATTCGTTTTGATTTGTGTCACAGTTATTATACAAGTTAACTGTTGTTTTCATGCTATTTGTTCTGTGAGTAGCAGATGACACTAAACCATTTTTTCCTTTTGGCACAGAAAGGCCCGATAGTGGCTGATTCCTTGAAGCCAGGCACCAAAATCTGGAAACAATTGATTCTTTTTCTATTTCTGTTTGATATTCTTAAATTAAAGAGGCATTGCTTTTGAACATTGCCTGAGAACAAAGACAAGTCAAGAGATTACCCTGCTGTGCCTGTCTCCATTGTTTTAAATTCTATGCTGTCTCCCTGTAGTAAGTAATGCTATCTGTAATTTAATAATTGCTGAAAAAAGCATTGTGTATGTGGAGGGAATTTTATTTATTAGCAAGAAAAATTAGTGGTATATTAAACAGCCATAGGCAAACACAGCAAATTCAAATTTAATTCAGATATGAAAAAATGTGCTAATCAATATAATACTAATACCCCATACTTTCCTTGTGCTTAAATTTCTGCAGTAATTTTTGGAAAATCTGATTTCTAAACTGAGATAAATCTATTTTTACAGTTCATAGCTCTAGCACATCAACTATGAAATAATTTTCACATATTCTTTGTAATTGGCTTGTTTTAAGCTGAAGGATATCATGCATTGTGTTTTCTGTCAAGTATGACTAGTATTCATGATGGTTAGAAAGTCAACATCTGGAGGTCTTCATGTTTTCCAACTGAGGCAGGAAGAAATTAATTTCTTCTCATATTTCAAATTTCTTTCAATTTCCTTTTTGTCTTCTTTGTAGATCAATGAACTGAGCCATGTTCAAATCCCTGTTATGCTAATGCCAGATGACTTCAAAGCATATTCAAAGATAAAAGTGGACAACCATCTTTTTAATAAGTAAGTTAGGCCAACTTCTGTTTTGTTTTATATTTTTCAATTGAAATTAATACATTTTTACTTAATTTTGATTTTCTGAGTTGGGTTTTAAAAAATATGCTAAGAGTATCAGCAGTTCTATTGTGGATTTGGTTTTTCATTATGTTTTTTTTTTAATTTGGATCCCAAAAGAAATTGAAAGGTGGAAGAGGAGGAACTCCAGTGGAGTGAAGGAAGCAGTGTGCCTGTTCTCCTTTGTAGGCCTGATGTCCTAGAATGTGATCCCTTCTCCAAAAGGTTGCTTCCAAGCTAAATTTCCACAGAATTTCAGCTCTAGTCTAAGAGAGTCTCCATTAGTATGCATCAACTAATAGTGCTTCTCAATATGATTTTAAAAGGATCCTATTAATACATTTTAAATTATTCTAAGAGGTAGAGGTAAACTGCTGTTAGATGTTTGAGAATTCTGTAGTTTGGAAAGTTATGGCTAATGTAAAGATTTGATTGTTATACCTGTTGAGGATTTGCTAAGTCAAATACAGTCTATTTCTGGAAGTATTTAGGAAATAGAAACACAGACATGTTTTATTCCATATGCACACAATCATTCGAATCGGAACTGCATAAGTGGAATATTCTGTTAAAAGCAATTCAATGTCATGTATATTAATGTTGAACTAGTTTGCAGTAATAAAGGCTTAAAAACTGATTAGAGCTGAATCCTGCAGGTTATATCCGAGACATATCCATAGAGTGGAAGAAAATATTTTTCTGAAGCTAGATACAGATTTTGCCATTTGTGGAGAATTGTTTGACAAGCAGAGCAGAAATGCATAATTCCAAAGAAGTGTTTTGGAACATTATATAGTATGAGCAGTGGATCTCTTTGAAGCAGACATTTTGAAGCATTCTAAAAACAGAAACATTTGCTTTAATAACTTGATTGTAAATTATTCTGGGTATTCTGTAATCCAATTTTTTGTGCCCTTAAAGTTTTGAAATTTTGTGCTAATTTATGCCACTGAACATCTAGAATTCGTTTTATCTAACTATACTGACTCTTGTTAAGAAGAGGTCTCCACCTGTATGACGTTTTTAGTCCAATTCTTCCAGTAATGTCTCCATATCACCCGTGACTCCCTTGTACAGATCTCTGAGAATAGCTTTAAGTCCATCTTTGCCTGGCTAAACATTTGCCTCAAATTGGAAAAAATGTGGCATTTGGAATTGTAGTGCAAAGGTCTTTGGGAAACAACAATTTTGCAGGCTTCTAAGTGAGAATAATTACAACTGTGTTTGGGTATATTCTTTATCTGAAAGATATGAAATAATATGGATATAATATGTATCTTAATCACAATAAATAGTTTCATCTTATAACCACAATTGGGACTGGGGGAGGAGAAGGCAGAGTTATTAGGTCAGTAACATGTTTTCTTGTAGCCCCTTCCTGTTTAACTGTATTATTAGTTTTTAGCAATTTTTAATGGAATAGAATAGAATAGAGTAGAGTAGAATAGAGCTGGAAGGGACCTTGGAGGTCTTCTAGTCCAGCCCCTTGCTCAAGCAGGAGAATCTATACCATCTCAGACAGGTGATTGTCTAGTCTCTTCTTAAAAATTTCCAGTAATCCCACGATTTCTGGGGGTAAGCTGTACCACTGGTTGATTGTCCTCACTGTCAGAAAGTTTCTCCTTAATTCCAGGTTGCTTCTCTCCTTGATCAGTTTCCAACTATTGTTTCTCATCCTTCCCTCTGATGCTCTGGTGAACAACCTGACCCCCTCTGCCTTGTGGCAGCCCCTCAGATACTGGAACACTGCTATCATGTCTCCCCTATTTCTTCTTTTCTTTAGACTAGCCAAACAGAAGTCCCGCAGCCATTCTTCATATGTTTTTGCCTCCAGGCCTTTGATCATCTTAGTTGCTCTTCTCTGAATTTTTTCCAAACCCTCAACATCTTTTTTGTGATATGGTGAACAAAATTGGCTGCAGTATTCTAGGTGTGGTTTTACTAGGGTTTTGTAAAGCGGTACTAGTACTTTGTATGATCTTGATTCTATGCCTCTGTTTATATAATCCAGGATTGTATTAGCTTTTGTGATTGCTGCAGTACACTGGTTGCTTATAGTCAAGTGATCGTCCACTAGGACTCCAAGGTCCCTTTCACATTTACTGTTTTTAAGCCAGGTCTTGCCCAAGATCTGTATTTGTGCCTTTGATTTTTTCTAAGTGTAAGACTTTGCTTTTCTCCACCTTGAAACTCATTTTGTTAGATAGGGCCCATTATTCGAGTTTGTCAAGATCTTTTTGCATCCTTAGTTTGTCTTCTGGGATGTTGGCTATTCCTGACATCTGCAAATTTGATGAATTCCCCTTCAGTTCCCTCATCTAAGTCATTGATGAAGATATTGAAGAATCCTGGGCCTAAAACGGAACCTTGTGGTACCCCACTGCTAACTTCTTTCCATGTGGATGTAGTGCCATTGAGGACTACTCGTTGAGTACAATTTGTCAGCCAGCTACAGATCCACCTGGTGGTGATGTTGTCTATTCCACCTTTTTCTAGTTTACCAAGGAATAGATGGGTGGTCTACTTTATCAAATGCCTTACTGAAATCTAAGTATACTATGTCCACAGCATTTCGCTGGTCTACTAGTTTAGTCACTTTATCAAAGAATGAAATAAGATTGGTTTGTCATGATCTGTTTTTAACAAACCCATGCTGGTTACTGGTTATGACTTTGTTTGCTTCTAGTTGTTCACAGATCCCATTTCTAGGATCTTCCCAGGTATTGATGTTAAACTGATTGGTCTATAGCAGTGATGGCAAATCTTTTAGAGACCAAGTGCCCAAACTGCAACCCAAAACCCACTTATGTATCGCCGGGTGTTGGGTGGGTGTGGCCCACTTGGCGGCTGCAGCTACATGGGCTTTGCAAACTGGGTGGGCGTGGCCACTGGATGGGTGTGGCTGCAGTAGTCATGGCAGATCAAATGCAGTAGTCAGTAAGATCAAATGCCTTATTGAAAACTATGTATATTATGTCCACAGCATTTCGCTGGTCTACTAGTTTAGTTACTTTATCGAAGAATGAGATAAGATTGGTTTGGCATGATCTGTTTTTAACAAACCCATGCTGGCTACTGGTTACGACTTTGTTTGCTTCTAGTTGTTCGCAGATCTGTTTTTTGATTATCTTTTCTAGGAACTTCCCAGGTATTGATGTTAAATTGATTGGCTTGTAGTTTCCTGGCTCTGTTGTTTTTCCTTTCTTGAAGATGGGGACCACATCAGCCCTTTTCCAATCCTCAGATACTTCCCTGGTGCTCCAGGATTTATGAAAGATGTGATGCAATGGTTCTGAGATAACATATGCCAGTCTTTCAGAATTTTGGGATGTAATCTGTCGAATCCCAGTGATTTATACTCGTCAAGGTCGGATAGGAGTTCTCTTACCATTTTCTTGCTTATTTTAATTTTTGTTTCTATTATGTCTTTTGCAGTGGGTTTTTTTTTTTTTTTTTTTTGGTACGTTGGGCTATAGTTTCTTTTTATGTGAAGACTGATGCAAAGTATGAGTTAAGCAGCTCTGCTTTCTCCTTGTTGCCTGTAATTTCCTTGCCATCTTCTCTCTTTAGTGGGCCTACAGTTTCCTTGATTTTTTTCTTGTTGTTAATATGTTGGAATATGTTGGAATATGTTCTCTTTAATTCAAGACAAGTTACACTGTTTTGGATGAGAGGAATGTGAAGGCAAAGGAACAGATAAAGGACCTATTGTGTATTTGAATGATATGGGGAAAAGAAATGATATATCATCAGTCCAGCCTCTCTCCCTTTATAGAAATCAGCCAAACAACCAAAGATAGAAGAACACTTTGCAAGAAAAGGATCTTTTAAGTAAACAAATGCTCCTTTTATTTCAAACAAATCTGATGCCTTAGAATGGGATCTTCAAACAGAGGTAGAAAAACAATAGTTGTCAGAGCACTCCTTATCTGTTAGGGAAGAACTAAATGGGAATCAGGACTCCCTCGTGGATTCTCATTGTGTGTCACCCATTCCAAATAACTACCCCATCTACTAGCCTCAAGGGAAACAAAACAGGCTTAAAAATAAAAACCAAAATCAGGCTCCCTGAAAAAACTCAGTAGAATTTATGGCAAAACAATATCTATTCCCAACTCAAACTGTGATCTTAATATCTGAACATTTCTCAGCAATAAAACATGGACAGAAGATGCTGAAATACAACGTTGAGGCTTATATTCAAAAGCACGAAACTGGATTTTTCATGCTCATCAAGGCTGATACAATTGGTCCATCTAACCTTCCTACCTGAGGAATGTGTGCTGTTAAAGAGCAAGCAATTAAACAGTAAAATAATCCAACAAAATGTCATAGTACCCAAGCATTTACTCTAACATCACTGTAAAGCCTGACAAAATAAAGAGGATGGGCTTCACACATACTGAAGTTCCCCAGCTACAACAGAAGAATATTTCTAGTTCCCGCTGTTTATGGCAGACATGACAAATCATTCTCAGTATTTTTTTTTTGAATAGCTAAAATATCAGACCCAGGATTCTAGGAGAGCAATAGTAATTTCTCTAGGCCAATTTCTTAATAGCCAAAACAGCCAGATAGACCTGTGTGCTGTTGAATAGCTCCCAAGTGTCTTAAACCATTAGTGGATTCTTCTATCTTTCAAAGTGGATTCTTCTATCTTTCAACCTATCATCCCATTGATGTCATTTAAGATGAAAGCACATTCAGATTTTGTGCATGGAGTCTTTTGTGAAAAAAAAAATCAATCTCTGTTCAATTCTATGTTGCCTATATCAAACAAACTTATTAAGTCAGTTTCCGGATGCTTCTGGGGCAGCCACTGCACCACTCCCAGATTTGAGAAAGCAAAACCATGAGAATCAGATTTACTAAATGAATACTCTCCAGATATAACTGAAGATGGCCTTATCGATGCTTTTGGCTTCTTACCAAGGGCCAAACAAGATAATATGCTACACAAATCAGAAAATAT
The DNA here is from genome assembly GCF_016545835.1 of Crotalus tigris. Taxonomy (NCBI): domain Eukaryota; kingdom Metazoa; phylum Chordata; class Lepidosauria; order Squamata; family Viperidae; genus Crotalus; species Crotalus tigris. The sequence goes on from NW_024100606.1 coordinate 7,908,768, forward strand.
GAGGAAACCTCTATGGAATACTATGGTCACAGCTGAGTCACTGATAGGCCTTGTTTCTCCAACCTCAGCCATTATTTCCCTTCAATGGAGAATGGAATGGCTAGATATTATCCCCCAATCCATAGCTCCCCAGATCTTTGTGAGCCAGTAGGGGATCTTGGGCTGACCCAGGGTTCTATTTTAGCTAAGGAGAAGTTCTCAAACACACCAAGACATGCAATTGAATCTATAAGTAATAAGCAGGGGGCTAAAGGCAGACCTCTTGCTGATTCAGTTGTTTAAGAGCAGCATACAGCAAAAACTACCAATCCTCCAATCAGTATTGTTGAACAAGACACTACAACTTAAAATCTATTGGACATTTCTAATTTCATTTTCTCAAAGCAAGATTCCCTGGAATAGTTACAGAATTTGCATGAGACAAGCCAATGCTTAAGAAAAGCCTGGTTGTTTCCCACTAATTCTTCAGTTCAACACAACAATTTCAGGTCATTGGCCTGCCAAAATAGAAATCAACCCATTTGACTGTTCATGAATGGTGATGCGATTTCCTTATTAACCTGGAATATTGCTGGTTTGCACTATCAAAAAACCAACCCTTTTTTGATTATCTATCACAATGTTGTATCCTTTTTCTTCAATAATCTTGGGCTACATCAGAGGTGAAGCTGGATGGCTATTGGATCAATTCTAGTTTGGCCACCCCAAGTAATGCAGGAGGGAGATCCAAGGGTGGTATGGTGAATTTAGTCTGCATTGCAACTTAAGTGTCTCACTTGAAAACATAGGTACTGGTCCCTTTGCTTTCATCTAATCAAGTTAAAATTTTGTTTGTTTTTTAACATTTACATTCTTTCTTTTAAAACACACACTCAGATCAATGTCACTTGAATGCGCATAGAAAATTTTATCCTCACTTGTTTATATAAATGGCATCAATAATTAGTGAGGATTTAAACTCAAGGATGGGGCGAAATGATCATGCATTATTCCATCAATTTAAGATCTTCTATAAGGAGAATACCTTAGAGCAGCAATCCCCACCTTTCCGGTTTGGGAGCCCAGCATGTGGGGGGGGGATGGTTCTGTGTAAGTAGTAGGCATGTGCACACAAGTGCACACAGCTCCATTTGTGTGAGTGGCACTGCTCATGATAGCACAAGCACCCATCACTCGCACAAATGGAGCTGTGTGTGTGATGCAAGAGCCTGCCACTTATGTGAGTAGAGCTGCTTGTCAACATGTGCTTAATTGCCTCTTATGTGGCCTGGTTCCGAACGGGCTGCAGCCCAGTGGTAGACTGTGGCATGGGGGTTGGGTTCTTTTTGTACATGAGAGAATCTAAGGATTCAGAATTTAATTAGGCAGGTTTAGGAGACAGACTGATGACTGTTAAGTGGAGTTGTATATTCTTAAGAGCTCTGTGGAAGGGGATCACTTGGCAAAATACTCTTTTGGGAAGGTAGGGAGGATTAGTTGATTATTGAATTGTATCATGTGATCTTCTAAAAAAATGGTATGAAATATTGTTAACCTTAAATTAGTTTGCAGCAAACGAACCAAGCCACATTTTGGAGGCTGAGATATGAAAAATAAAAACTGACTCTGTTAAAGGGGTGCACACAGATGAATAGGACTTCCATCATTAAATAATGAGTCCTCAAATGAGTCCTGTCTAATTTTGCTACCTTTTTTACTACAATCATTAAGCTAATGGGTTTCCCCTCATGGAGTTTGTTGGAAGCCAGCTGGCAAGGTTGGAAATGGTAACCTTGTGTCCCACTTGTCCAATTGTGCCAGGTTCCGAATTTTGATGATATTACCCCAGGAATGCTGCAACAGTCATATGTACGAGGATTGATTGTAAATCATTCTTTCAGTACCATCATAACTTCAAATGGTCAATAAACAAATAGTTGCAAGTTAAGGACTACCTCTATATACAGTTCCTCACACTGTGTATCAAATCTCTTTTTCAGAGAAAACATGCCAAGCCATTTCAAATTCAAAGAATATTGTCCAATGGTTTTCCGTAATTTGCGAGAGAGGTTTGGAATTGATGATCAGGACTTTCAGGTAAGCTGGTTATCATGTTAAATAAATCTTGATATTTAGGAGATGTCTGATTAGGTACTTTTGCTAGGAGAAACGTAGGTGGAATGAAAGGTAAATGTCTGTAAATTTCCAGATGTAAACTCAACTGATAATTGTGAGACATATAAGATTATTTAATGGGTGTGTTTGTTTCCTTTCTGTATTTCACTAAGCCTTTGTAGTTCTAAACACTGAGTAGTGCATATAACAAGTCATAGGTAAGAAGCCAGCTCCTGCTGTGCAATGTGTTGGACTCAAATATCTATAAGTTGCAGGCATTGTGTCTCTCTCAGTTGTGAAAGTGGTATGATTAAAACATAGAATTTCAAAGTAAATTTTAGAATATTCTGAAACACATTACAAGTGAACTTTTGGTATAAAATGTAACAATTTACTCTTTCTTTCTATCTTTCTTTCTTTCTTTTTTCTGCATTTTAGCTGCAGAGAAGACTCTCTTTCTCCTTTTCCTTTGCAATTCTTAATTACCAGTGGGATTGCAACTTCCTCTAGTTTTATTATTAGCTAATAATGAATTGATAACTACTACGATTTTGTCATGTTGTGTTTGTAATTGTCTTTACAAATAAATTGGGAGTTGTGACTGTATAAAAAAGATGTGGTCATAGTATATTTTCAAAGATGATATCTAAAGATAATAAGTCACCTAGTTTTGCACTATCTTTGGCAGTCCAAGTTTGGCTTAAACTTGTTTCTTAAATATCTTTGACGTTTCATTGAGTGTCTGTTTGCACATACTTCAGGCTGGGTCATTTAAAAAAAGGTTGCACTCTTTGTACATGTAATCTATGCAACAAACATTGGTTCTTTACCTCAAATCTCATGCTTGGAAAAACTTTCTGAAGGTGGTAGAATAGTGAGATTTCATTTAATATACACAGTGTCTTTTGTTGTAGGCAAAGAGAAATCTGAGAGAAAGGGTAATTCATGTGAACTGAATTTACAATGTTGCTTTTATATTAAGTCTTTAAAAAAATTTAAATATTTATTTGTATTGTTTTTAAAATAATAACAGAAAAAGAAAAAAAGGCAGAAAGCAAATTATTTATGATAGGCATACATCATCAAAGAAAAATGCATAGCAAATACTTCTAAAAAATGACAAAAATGCATCAGAAAAAAACAAAAAAGGAAGCCAAGTATGAAATATTGTTATAACAGTAAACAGTTTCAATTCTATATATCAAATGCAAATATTTTGCAAAAAGGTATATATTTCTAATACATTTACATAACTATTGTGCTTTTTCAATCCTGTTTTGTATAAATGAGTCAGATAATTGATTATGCTTATCCATACAAAGTCTGTGACTACAGGCAATCTGCTCTTAGGTGACCAGTGTAATGAGATCTTCGATCCATTGAATGAATGAGGGCATGCATTTATCTTTCCAGTGCTGCAGTATCAGTCTTTTAGCCATAATAAGGACTTGGAGGATCCATTTACATTGTCCAATTGTTCAATTCCACGTACCATGGAATTAGAGAGAATATTATCGTCTGAAAATTGTATCTTTTGTCACATAGTCACATTTATATACAGGCAATCCTCCACTTATAATCATTAATATAACAGTGGTTCAGTTACAATGGCACTGAGAAAAGTGACTTAAAAACCATCTTCAGAATTATGTCCATCACACCACCCCTCTTGTCACATGGTTTTGATTTGGGGCTTGACAATTGACTTACAACCAGTTGCAGTGCCATCCAGTTACATAACTGCAATTTGCAACCTCCCATCCAGCTTCCAACAAGCACAATCAGTGGGGGGGCCACCTTCATTTAACAACCATATGATTTGTTTAACGACTGGGGTAAAATGGTAGTTGATGATTTGTTTTAAGAACCAAATTATCCAACCACCAAAATTCCATTCTAAATTGTGGTCAAAAGTTGAGGACTATATATAGTCTGCTTTCTCCCAAAACTTAATACGGTAAGTATAGGACATTACAAAAGCATGTGTTTTAAAGAAGTATTGTTTGTTTGCTAGCTTCTTTATATACTATTGTCTCGTTGTTCAGAGTGACTCTAGGTAGCTTATAATAGTATAAAAGCATAAATACAAAAACTTTAAAAATTAACAACAAAAGTTAAAAGCAAAAACATGGACCAAATAGGGGTGGACTTTGTCACTCAATGAGTAAGTAGTAATCAATAATTATCTGTATTAAATCTCCAACAAAATGCTATCTTAAGTAATTCTTTTCTATACAAACATAGTGGAGTCATATGAACTGAATTTATGTTTTCTTTATGTCAAGTCTGACTGTTGTTCAATTTGACCCAGTATTAGGCTTTCTGATCACCAGCTGCTCCTGTCCTTTTCAACCAGAGATGCCAGAAGGTTTTGCCTTAGAGTAGCTTAGCTTGGGTTTGCCACTCAGGTTTTCTCTATACTCATTTTTTTAATGATAACTCTGATTTTAAATACTTGAGAAACTATGGCTTGGGAATTACCAAACCTAATTTAATTGTCAGCTATACTTTTAGCATAGAACAGTGCGGAGCAAACATGAGCAAAATGGCAGATTTCCCAGGTTGCTTAATAAACCATGTCAATGTAATTAAAACAACTGCTCTCCCCAGATGTCTTTGGAATCTCAATATATAATTCTTGATAAGTTGTTCTAGACATGATGGGTTCCTAAACTGCAGTTCAAGGATAATCAGTGGCTATTGCCCTCTAAAGGAAATTTATTTTGTTGAAATACTTGAAATTTTGTAGTGACAAAATGCAGAATAGTTCTGTTACTGATATTTTAACTCACACTTCCTTTTTAATAGTTTAAATTCTGTAAATTGTCACATTTAATTTCTATATTAGGACATCTATTCTAAGTAGATCATGACTAGTTTTATTCTGTTCATTTGGAAATCACAAATACTTGAAGTAGCATTCTTGAGTTTCCCACCGGTATATTTTCTGAAGCAGGCTGTTAATTATTCAAATGTTTACATGAACTGAAAAGGCTACTGTGATTTTGATTTGAGCTGATTAATGTATTTTCAGACTACTGAGGCACCTAATCAATAGCTGTCAGAGCCCTGTCATAAAACTAGGACAGTAATTAGTAGAAGACTGTGACCTTTCTCAAGCAAAAGGCTTCTTGGATATAATCCGTATGCTTACAAATAATGTATCATTTGAAAACAAGTTGCTTTGCCCAACAATCTGCATTTCTGGTCTCAGTATTTAGAGTCATTCTTCAATCTTTTTTTATAGTATTGACAATTCTACCTTCTGGATTTTTTACTACATTTTTTTAATCTCTCATAGTCAAGAGTGCAATTCTCTTTCAAGTCCTGAGTAACAAATTTGTTCATGGAAGGAGGGGGTTAAAAAGGTCACATTCTCTGCATATTTTGCAAGTCAAGTGGGCTAAACTGCTTCTCTCCATCTTACTATATCTTTGTGAAAGCAGACAACTGACTGATGTCTTTTAGCATTTTTAAATCTTCCCAAAAAACCAGGACTGATTCCAGTTTTATTATAGTATCCCTTTCCTACTCACTTACCCCCGAATCAGGTTCTCTGCAGTTATGCAGGATTACAGTGCCACTTTGATTGTTCAACGGCCGTTCCTTAGGGATGATGGCAGTGATGGGAAAGAAGCAAATTGAAAAGGTTTGTATTATACAGGTAGTCCTCAACTTAAAACCATTCATTTAGTGACCATTCAAAATTACAATGGCACTGGAAAAAGTGACTTACAACTGATTTTCATTCTTATGACTATTGCAGCATCCCCACGGTCATGTGATCAAAATTTGAGCACTTGGTGACTGCTATGTGTTTATGACTGTTGCATTGTCCCAGGGTCATGTGATCACCATTTGTAACCTTCCAACAAGTCAGTAGGGGCAACCAGATTTGCTTAACAACTACCTGATTCACTTAACAACTGCAGTTATTTACTTAACAATGGTGGCAAAAAGGTTGTAAAATGGAGCAAAACTCACTTAACAATTACTTAGCAATGGAAATTTTGGTGTCAGTTATGATCATAAATTAAGGATTACCTGTAGAGGGTTAGTTAGTTTCTGTCTCCCCACTTCATGGCTTTTCCCCCCCCATCATATCCTAATTTAATGTTTTTATTTATAAAGAATATTGAGGGTTTTTAAATTGAGGATGGCTTTTATTATTGCACATGGTGCTTTTATCCTGTCCAGAAATATTTTACTCTGCTCTGCTTTACTTTTATTATTGCACGGTTATAGTGATATATCTCAGAATCCCTAACTTGGGTGGTCAACAGCGGTGCTATCTGGAATCTCCTAGAGTTGTGGTAGTACCTCAGGTTGGAACTGAGAAAACTAGATTTGAAAAAAAAAATGATTTCACATATTCGGCTTCAGTGCCTTCATTTTATCTTTCTAGAGGATTGATCGATTTATGACTCCAGGAGATCCAATTTGCTTTTTGTGTTACAACCCTCAAAGACCTTCGATAATCTTTTACATGACAAAATATGCACTTGTGCCTTAAAATATCAGATTCATATTTTGGGTTTGGAGATGTGTAATGAAGTTCCAGTAAGGCAATTGACTGGCACGGAGCATTGTACAACTAAACATCCAGCAGAAACATTTATATATATATATTCTCCACTGCCTATACCATAGCAGTTCCATTTCAAATTCCCCCCCCCCCAATTCAGGTATTGTTTGGCTTAATAATTTCAGCTTAAAATTTTATTCATTCTGACTTTTCTACCTTTGACTTCTGTTTTTTAAAAAAACAGTTTTGTTGAAAGCCTTTTTAATATCAACTGTTAGCATATAAACCAGCATACTGATTGAATAGGTTATATGCTTGCATAAAAATATTTTCATTTTCTGAAAAATTAAGAATTATAATTTAATGATTAATATACCAGTAAGAAGTAGAAAAGATTGGAGATTAGAAGAAGCTAATTAAATTGACCTTTAAATCCTTCCTGCTCTCTTGGAGGTTAATGCTAATCCCTAAACACCTATGGTGCAGATAGATTTCAAAGAAAAAAAGTTGCCATTGCTTTTGTTTATCCATTCTTTTTACTGATAATGTATTAACATAGCACATTACGTAGGAGGACCTTTATCCTACCTGTCTGAAAAGCCAGAATAAGCAGGAATTATGCAAATTAATGAGGAATATATGATGTTACTCATTTAAAAAATTCTTGAGTTTTAGCTAATTTACTATATTGCTATTTGGAGTTATTGTCTCACATTCAAATTTGGTAAGCTATTTTTCTTGTAATTTTATCTGCTTGTCAGTGTCTTTTATGCTGACACTTGGCCTATCTATTTCTTAGTATTCTTTTTCTCCTAATCTGCAATGGTTTCTATTTGAGTCAGTGTTTGCTTAGTCCATGAGTTGCTTACATGTCTTCCACCGACAGTTTATTTGCAGTGTCTGGAATTCCCTTTTGTCAAAAAGGAATGGTGGGGTTTTCCAGTTTTTGAGCTGGGATTTCCCCCCCCCCCCTAAAAATTAAAGTAAACTCACATTATTTAAAAAATACAGATTCCTCTTCAACAAATGGAAAATCTCAGCCTTGACCACTTTGTATTATTTTGCCTCTTATTTCTGACATTCCAAAGTGTCAAATGCTGTCTTGGTTAAAGGTTACTTTAACCTTAGAAGTCGTTTTCACTTTCTTCCCCTCTAATTACTAAAATCCTTTTCTTCTTGTTTGGGCCAATTGCTCCAGCTGTTCTTTCTGCTTTCATTTGTCCTTGCGTTCCCATAGAAGTAGTAGGACTTGGAATACATTGGTTTTTGGGTCTTCCATGCAATCTGTCAGCAAATAATATCTTGATTACTGTTATTGAATGATTATTTATAAAGGTATGGATCATTTTGTTTAATCTTATTAAAGATGTGCATTGTTGGAGATTATAATTTGAAGGTAAGTATTAACAGCTAAATTAGCTGTTTGATCTTGATAATTGTAGCAATGGGCTAATTAAAAAATAACTATATAAAGTGCTTGATGAAATTAAATTTAAATACATTTTATCTAAGAACTGATAGGTAATCCCATAGAAGCTGTTTTTTAAAGAACTTTAGTAAACTGCAATAATTCTGATATGAAGCTGTTCTGGTTAAGTCTTGAGCAAGCTCATTGTATTTGTTGCCACTTCAAGAAGCTGCGTCTTTTGTCAATCACAAGCACTGGTCACACAAGCCGAAGAAAATAAGCAGTTGAGTTCAGGAATGTTGATACCTTGAAAGTTTAGATAATAATTCACATAAGTTTAGATAATATTTCACTCCATTGGTTATGTCCTATAAATAGCTGAAAATAAATTCATATTTGTGCTCATAATATGGTGATCAGAGTGGCGAATAGTACTTCTTTGACCTTCTTGCATCATCCCAGTACCCTTGTTGAGGCTGACCCACCTCTCTTCCAGGCTATTGTAAGTGGCAGTAGAGTGCTATGAGAATTCTGGACAATATTTCACCGGTAATAATGTTTAAATTCAATCAAATTTTGATCCATTTAGGGAGAATCTGGAGAAAACAGTGACAGAACTTGCCCTGTTAAGTGGGATATTTTTCATCTGTAAATATTGAGGAAATGGATAAGATGTTTTGTAGTATGTATAGCACTGAATTGTATCCCAATTTGAACTGAATTCTTCAGCAGTTTGTTTTTTAGCTGGATTAGAGAGAGATTGTCAACTTTTTGTTAGAAGAAGGTATGTTGTAGTACCAATTGCCTTGAAAGACAGGGTATCACACACATTCTTCCTGAAAAGGCTTCTCTTAGAATCCAGATAGGTTAGACAACTACCATTCAATGTCCAGCCTTTTCTTTGGAAGAAGGTGATAGAAAGTAATTGATAGCTATAAAGGACTGTTGAGGAAGCAAGTTATTCAGACATTTTTAAGTCAGGGTTCAGATGTTGGCATGAGATGGAATCTGTATTGTTCATATTAGTGGATGAACTGAGGAGGCACATAGGTGTGGGGAGTGTGCTACTCCTGATCTTCTTATGATCTCTCAACAATATTCAGTGTCTAGGGCAGGCATGTCAAACTCAAGGCCCGTGGGCTAGATCTGGATCATGATGTGTTTAGATCTGGCCTGCAAGCAGACTACTAGGAGGAGGTGATTGAGTAGTTACCTCCTTGCTTCTTCGGATGTCTTGTCAGTGGCAGCAGCGCTAGCAAAGGACTGGCAACAGGAGCCTCTCCAACGCATGGAGTTGTGCAGCAGCAATAACCTCAGGGGCAAGCAGACATCAGTCTATGACAACTTACAGAGGCCAGGTGGGTGTGACTGGATAGGTATGGTTAAGCAGGTGCAACTGGCCCGTCCCCACTGACTCGGGACAGCTGGGTCAGCATGAAACAAGTTGCACAGGCTAACTTGACTTGGGAATGAGTTGGTGCCCCACAAGCTCCTGTCCCCCCCCCCCCAAACTGCCAGCAGCCAAATGCGTGCAGGCATGCACACTCACACACACCGCTTTCCAAGTTTGGGAGCTTTTATCCACAGAGGAAGAAAAGGTCCTTCTGCCAATCATCCCTCTGCCAGGCATGATTGGCAGCTTGCCAGCTCAAATGTGGATAAAAGTTTCCAAACTTGGCGTGTGTGTGTGTGTGCATGCAGCATGCCAAAGGAGATGCTCTTCTCCCAGTCCCAGACATCCGAGCATTGGTGTTTCTCTGCCTGGTGCCCCCTCCCAACAAAGCAGGAGGCAGAAGTGCAGAGTCAAACTTCTGCCTTGACAGATCTCTGGACAACAAGAAGAGGAGGCAGGGGAGCAGCACTCCCTGGTCCTGCACGAGGGAAGCTGGCCCTTCTCAAAAGGGAGTCCTTTCGAGAAGGATACTGTTGGGGCAGCCTTCCCTCACACAATTTGCCACCAATCAATTCAATCAAAAACTTTGGCATGCTGCACGCATGCACACACAGAGACACCATTCCAAGCCTGGAGACTTTTATTCACATCTGAGTTGGCAAGCTGCCAATCATGCCTGGACTTGGGGAGAAGAACCTCTCCTTCCTCTGTGGATAAAAGTCCCCCCCAAACTTGGAATGCGGGGTATGTGTGTGCTCACATGCGCACGGCCAAGTATTTACTTAACATGAAGAAAATTGAAGTATGAAACAGTGGCTGACATGTTCTCTACCCCTTCTCTACCCCTCTACCCCTTCTGTGAGACATGAAAGAACCAGTGTTAGAATCATTAATTGAATATCCCATCCTTACTTCTTTATGTATTAGGTTTCTATTTTAGTTATCCACAATTAGTTCAAGAGGATAGGCCAGCATTCTCCAGGTTTTTCCACAAAAATCCTGTGAGTTTAGGTTCCAAGGTCACCCAAGGAGTCCATGGTTGAAACTAGACTTGACCCTGGATCTCCACCAGTTTAACTATCACACCATTATATTAATATTGAAGGAACTCTATTATGTTTGTATATAATATTTCAAAAAGTCTTATTCCAGTGCAGAAATAAAAACTATATCATCTCACAGAAAGGAAAGAAATGTAATGGAAATCTATAAATGCTATAAAGTAGCCTGGAGCCAAACTCATTAAAAGACAAGTAGGAACTGTTTGGAGCATAGGACCCAGGTTCATTTCCAAGTTCGCTGTACAACATCATTTAAAATATATCAGTAAATTAAACTTCCTTCCTAATGATTTTTTTTATCAGAATAAACTTTTTATCATTAAGATTAAGAAACAGTTCCTTTGGAACAACTCTGTTTACTTTTACAATATAACCAAACCAATGTGCAATTGTGTGATGGCTTCCTAACTTGAGAAATTTTGCAAACAATAATTCTTAAACTCTTTCTATTCAAGAATAAGTATCCCAGAATTTACTGTAGTAACAGATTTTTACTTTGGCTTCTGATAAACTTCCTGAAATGGGGCAAAATACTTTCCTTCTTGTTACCGTAATCCTATTTCTTAGCAAATATATTCTATGTAGTAGTGGAAGGCACTGGCTGATTTTCCTACAGAACTTACAGAAATGTTAATTGTAATAAGCCTCATCCCATGTACTGCAAGGCTTAGCAAACCTGATGCCAAATTCTGATTTGTCCTGTTCTAGTGAAAAATCCATATGCCTTTGACTATATGAGACAGCTCCTTAGCCAGCTGGTTTGGAATGTCTCAGAAGAGTAGCAAATCATTAGTTAATTTTTTAATTTATATTTTTATACCGAGGGAATATTGCCTGTGGAGATTTCTGAAGTGCCAAAATAATTTATCAGTCTTGGGTACCATGACAGAATGTCTCAAAGTCTATTCATGCATTTCCTTTTAATTGCATCTTTTATTTTTACACGCCTAAAATCCCAGTCATCTTGAACTATATTCCAGTCAAGTAACCAGTGGCACTCACGTACCAAATACTTGAGGATTTTATCAAAAAAATAAAGGCACTTTTTATTTATCTGCAAAAACTGAAGTTTAACTAGCAGTGAACATCTATTATGTCTATTCTGGATTTTCAGACTTGCAAGAAAACTCTTGAGGAGTCAGGCAAAGTGAGTGGCCTTCAGATTTTTGCCACAATGAGACATTTAAATCAAGTATGTCATTCAGATATCTAAGTCTCGAGGTTCATAATATATTTAATAAGTCTTAGAAGTTACTAAAGATGACATTTGTTGACTCTAAATGTCAAAATCTATACAGAAGTACTCTGCAGCAGAAACAATTATATATAAAAATAAAAATGAATTTTGCACACATTTTTGTCTTTCAGTTTGAAATTGCTTAATGCAGAATGTTTTTCCCTATTTAATAGAATGTTATCTCACAAGGTGAAGAGAAACTCTGAGTGACTCCTTTTGACAGCTGATGTAGCAACTGTTTATTGATAGATGGACTTCAAATCATGTGTATCTATTTATGTGTTAACTAAAATAGTATTTTTCCAATGTGGAGATTGTCATATGGGTCTGACAGCAATTCCCAGCAACCCCAGCCAATAATATGCAGGTGGGAGAAAGCAGATCTGAAAGACTATGGTTGAACAGTGATTCTATGCTAAATAAAATAGGGCATATTAATGTAAAAAGATATCAGCATCAGACAATAAATTTTTGAATAGATTAATTGGAGACAAAATATCTTACTACTTTAAAGATAGACTACAAAACTCAACTATTCAAATATATTAGCAAAAATAATAAACTCCTGATTAAAAACTGGTTAGAATTCTCAAGATAAAATACTGCTTATTTCAGTTCAGGATAATCAGCTAACATATTAAATATTATTTTACCCAAAGTGATTTATCTATGTCGCAGATACTCTTTAATTAGAGCAGGGTCCCCAACCTCCAGGCTGGGGCCCACTACTGGGTCGCGACCTATTTGAAACCAGGCCACGGGAGAAACAGGCAAGAGCAGGTGCATGAAGCTCCACTTGCACAAGCGGAGGATGCTTGCACTTGCACACAAGGCTCCATTTGCACAATTGGAACTTCACATGGGAGCACCCTCCACTCGTGCAAGTGCAGCTACATGCATGAGCCCAAGCTCACTCCACTCAAGTACCTTCCGCTCGTGCAAGTGGAGCTTTGGGCATGAGTGCAAGCACCCTCCAGTTGCGCACAAAGCTCCATTTGCACAAGAGGGTGTATGTGTGCACTGTGCACAAAAATGAAACTATGCGCCAAGCTTGCCACCAAGCTGGAAAGGTTGTAGGCTGTTGGATTAGAGTTAATGGTTAATGTTGATATGATCACACTTTGATGAACATGATTTAATAACATATTCTTTTGCTGATGTTGTTTAGTACTTCTATTATTTTTGTGGCAGAAATATGGACTTTTAGACAAAAAAGTGGTTTCCTGTTGTTGTTTTTTGAAAGACCTAAAAATTGAAATGTTATCAAGAATGCAATTTTGGCTGCAGCTGAATTTTCCTAATTTAATTCACAGTTCTAATTCAGTTCTGTTTTTCATACGAAATGAGGAAAGGAGTAAAAGAAAACTGCTCTTCTGTACAATAGCCAGAGGAAACAAGAAAGCAGCTATAGATAGAAAAACTGCTGCTTCAAGGAGGGAAAAAGCCTCCCAAAATTCCTTTCTATGATATTCTGGCCTTCTGAGCTGGATCCTGGAATTGGATCAGCACCCCATCTCCGTTTTATTTAAAATAGTGATGCCATACATCTGCTCATCTTCTTCAGTTCCAGAATAGATCAACAATAGCTACACTGAGCTTTGGGAAGTTATTGTATATAAAAATGTTGTAGATACATGAAATGTAGAATGATTCCAGATTTAAAAAGTCCAGATCAATTTATATAAAAACTAGTAAAATATTTTTAAAAGCTGCATTAAATCTCAAAAATTAAATACAAAAACATTAGATCATAGAACTTAGAGCCCAGAGGTTGTGCAGGACATTGCTTAATGCCTTTAGAACTCCAAGAAAGAATATAACAGGATTAGCAAAAAATCCAAAGTCAAGTTATTTTGCCTTTGCTGTTGAAAATAAATTGGAATCTGGCATATTATCTTAATGTTCAAAAAGGTTGATATGGCAATAGATGTGAGAAGCCAAGATGTTTTGGGTTTTAGATCAATATAATTCCCATCAGATCTGATACAAATACCGTCTTGGCAACCACAGGATTTACCTTCCTATCAGACATCATTCGTTGTTAGATTTTTTTTATTTTTAAAAAAGAAATGGAAGAAGTGGACAAGCTGCAAAGCAAATTGCATCATGGTTATTTACAACATAAATAAACCTTTGGACCTTACATAAGCCCATGGACATTTTTAGAAAATAAAATTAGTGAGTGGCCAGGGTCCGGAATTGTTTGAAAGTATGCCCAGATCCCTGGAATAAAAAATAGTATTACTATAGAATAGAATAGAATACTTTATAAGTTTTAAAGAGTGAAGAACAAACTCATTGGAATTTTGTGAGAATTTTTGTGACATGTTCTTAAAATCCCAAATATGCCTCTACCTTAAAAAGATTACCTAAATTTTTATTCTGCTACTGAGTTTTTACTAAATGGGCCTTCTATTTAAGATTCTGCTAATGTGGAAAATATATTATACATGTGTTTCTAAAGAATTTTTTTTATAATTCATTTTCTATGATACATTTTTCTGTAGCTTTACCCAGCTATGCCATTCTGAATTTACCCAAATGTAAGCTAACATATCTTTAATGAAGATAGCAGTTTTAATGAAATGACCCTCATTTTATATTCTGCTCAAAAACCTGAACTGACATTCTTGGCTCCACGTTGTGATGCAAGGAAGCTTTTTTGCATGCTTGTTCCTTCAAAATGGCATTGTATCTTGGAGATGTATGTATGTATGTATATTTTAATGCAGTTTGCTGCCAATTTAATACTAATTTTCAGAATACACTAAGATGAGAACTGAGATAAGCACATTTCAGGGGCACTTTAATCAAGCAATGTAAGTGTCTAGAACTATATTATATTTATATTTTGTCTTACAGAAAGCCTATGCATTTGCTCATCTATCAATTTTTCTGTTTATAGAAGAATAAATGTTAAATTTCAGTTTGTATTATGTATGAGGAGGAAAAGACTTGTAACTATTATTAGCAGTTTGTGGGCTGGATGGCAGGCTAGCATGTTTCAGTGTATTCCTATTTTTTTCTCACATAGTATTAATTCTTTGTATTAAATTGTATATGTGATGCGAATTTGAAAGAGAATTTAGAAAATAAAGGTTGATTTTAATTCCAATTGCAAATGCAAACTGCTTTTCTTCCCTAACTTTTAAGCATGAAGATCAAGACAAAGCTCAGTCAATTTAAACTAAATTTGACTAAAATGAATGGTATATATTGAGTACATTATGTATATTCACCAATATATTCTCTCTTGAACTATTTGTTTCAGTGTGCAGTCCTTTATTACATGGTCAAAGTAGATTGCCTCCAAGGTATTCCTTCTTCAAAATATCAAAATGAAACTGCAGAAGTATCAAAACATGAGACAGAGTTCTAAATATGCTTTGGAAACTTTCCTTCCCTTTCTAAGCTCTGTTCTACTGAGAGCTTACTTTCTCAGCAGCCAGAACACCCTCAAGTTACAGTTAATGAAAGGTTTTTCTTCTGTTTTTTGTACTGTTTATTACTCTGTTTTCTTTAGAAGCATCATAACTCTATTTACAAATGTCACAACAGTATTAATTGATTTTCAACTATGATCCTTTTGCAAGATGTTTCTGATATAATTCAAGTATGTTTGAGTATAGCAAGTCCAGTTAGACATTTTATCAGTTAATTACATTAATTTCTACTTCTGACACTATCTTTAATTAATATGGCAGAATTCTTTGACAAGAAGTTGTCCACTTGCTAATGATTCTGCAGCTCGGAGTGGTGCCCGATTCCACAGCTCTTACGACAAAAGATATGTCATCAAAACTATAACAAGTGAAGATGTAGCAGAAATGCACAATATACTGAAGAAATACCACCAGGTAATTCATTATTTGCTTTGAGAATGAGATGGTTGTAATTACACTTCATTGATTAATTTTTTGTATAATGCCTTAGGAAATGGGCATTATATCTCAGGGGCTTGTGAGTAACAAGTGCACACATACAGGTACAGCTTCCTTTGTGTGAGTGACTCACTCAAATGTGCACTTTCCAATTGCATGTGAACGGAGGGTGCTTGTGTGAACGCGCAAAGCTCCACTCACATGAATGGAGGGTGTTTGAGTGGAGTGTGCTTGTGCTCACTCATAAAGCTCCACTCATGCAAGTGCCCTCCGCTCATGCTAGTGGAGCTTCATGCACATGCGCTTTCCAATTTTTCCTGTGGCCTGGTTTTGAATAGATCACGACCCTGTAGTGGGCCACAGCCTATAGGTAAGGGGACCCCCGGTCTAGATAATAAAATTGCATGTTTATTTTAATTTATCCTATGATGGGACCAAAATGATTCAACCTATGAATAATAGCACCTTTAAACATCTTCATAGTTGATAGTTTACCTTTTTGCAAAAAAGGTTTTCACAAATTAGAAAATGATCTAATTAAACTGTACAGTGAAAGAAAAGAGCCTTTTTGTCTAGCAGCAATAGCACGTACTGGTGTTACCACAGCTAATAATATTAACTCAGCTAATCTTACTAGAATGTCTTGTGTTTTTTTACTCTTTCACAGTCAACATAATAGGGATACTTTGACTAAAGTAATCAATTTAGCAAAAATCACCATTTTCAGCAGCAACATCAAGTTTATTTTTCTTTAGACCACAGAATCCTCCACTAGTGATAGTAATGTATGCTATTTTCTGAATAATGGAATAGATTACATGTTTTCTAAGTAAAATAATTGCAATCATATCTAAAGAAATCAAAATTAATCAGAAGATGACACAACTGAGAGATGTGTATCAATACAGAATAAATAAATAAGTCAAGCTTCCATAATAAACTAATAAGTTTTTTCCCACAAAAAACATATTACAAATAAGAAATGGCCCCCAGAATTGTATTATAATTGATATATTTGATAAGATGAATTAAAGTAAGCAGTATTCTAACTATGCTTGCAACTTAACTTTAGTTTAATTAGCCCCAATTCCAGTTGATTCTCAGTTCATATTTTAATAAATCTCATTTTATGTTCCCTGTTCAAAGTATTGATGAAATAGTACACAGTGGTTTCACAGTTGAGAATTTAATATTTCAATAAGTTCAAACTGTAGCCTTGGTTAGAAAAAAGGCTGGATATTAAAAATGTGAAATATATTCTAATCTTTAAAATGTCTGATTTAAAAGTTGTTATATTAATTTAGTTCTAAAGTTCAGTTGTCTTAGATTCTTACTGCTGAATAAAAATATAAAATGGAAGCTTCATTTGGGTATAATAGAAAAAATTATTCTCTACTTAATCATTGCTACTACATGCAATACAAGAAGGAAGAATTGGTGTTTAAATGGCCTTGCCTACTAGTCTTAGTCTTATGAGATAATCAGGAGAATAAATTAATCTACTGAATTGAAATGTGCATATGTATTTTATTACTAATAGATAGATATGTTTATAATGCATTTACAAACCACAGAAAATGTCATTAGGCCAAGTTTATTTGGCGTCATTGTCATGCTTATGAAATAAAAGCCACAATTTATAAGCAGCAATGTAGTTTTATGTGAGCTCTAAGATGTGGTGGAATCACAGGCTAAAGGGGAGAGGGCAGTAAAAAGTCATTCCGACATGGAGTTACTCTGTGGGAAGAAATGAAAGAGGCCGGACTATTGATGCCTTTATCTGCCACTTCCAAAGGGAATGCAATCAGCCAGGTCAGATTCTTGTAAATAGGTGATCAACAATAAATAAACTGTTTTGGTCCTTGCACCTGACAAACCTTACTTAAAATATTACATCAAACATTATGTTTGAATACTTTAATTTTTTCTACAGTATACCTTCTGAAGCTTATTCCTCCTTAGGGTTGCATTCATATTTTGTGATTTTCCTGAATTGAAGTCAGTGATTTAAAATTGTGATTGCCTACATTGCATTTACAATGAATTGTTAAAAAAAATCAATTCATATAATGTCCACATTTTATACTTAATGCAGAACTTATAAAACTTTTAAAACTAGGTGTTTTTCTTCTGCACTTTAGTAATTTTATTTTAAAAATATGTTCTCCTGAAAAATAAAATATTAGCTTTATAAATTTTTGGGAAACTAATCCTGAATAGCAGAAAAACAATATCAACTATTCAAATATACTATGTATGTTTCTATAGCACTACATTTGCTGCACAGCTAAAAGTATGCATTTTTATTTTATATAAATGTATATGAAAAGTTGAGGTCCCTATTGAGTATCCATAATAACAGGATAATCCTTGTAGCATCAGGATGTTCCCCTTCTCCAGCAATGCTATGAGGTATGGTACTGTGCTGTTGATGAACACAACGGAGGATGCTTTGCAGCTAGTATCTTTTGGTTTTGATATTCTTTCCTTCCATTATAAGAAAAAAAAGATATCTTAAACATATTTAGATTAAATCTTTAGGGCATCATCTATCTTCTTTTAGGGTGAAAACACAACCAAGTAGTTTTTCATCCATTGTGTACATTGAGAGCCAATGTTATACAGTAGTTAAGGTGTTGAACTAGAACCTGAGAAGATTTGGGGAAACTCAGTCTTAGCTCAACTTTCCTTACAAGGATGTGGTTGTGTAAAAAACTGAAAAAAGAAGTATAGTTTGCCTTGAGCTTTTGGAAGAGGAGATATAAATATATCAAATTAATACAATAAATGCTGTCTTTCCTAGTTGAACAGGGAATTATATCTATTTTGATAGCTCCCATCTGTATCTGCAGGTGGCAGGCTCCAAGGAGGACCACCTTTTTTGTGAGGTGGTGAAACCTTAGAAGTGAAAGTAAATAGTTTCTACCTGCTGCAAATGAGCTGTTTAATCATGAGGTACAGATTTGAAGTGAGAACTAGTAGAGAAGGGGATTGGTAGGTTATATGGATTTCAAATGTTTATGGAAATCAAACACCTTCAAATAAAATTGAAGATTTTGCATGTTCACTTGTCACAGTCTTATTGAACGTTTCATTCTGTACAATCTTCATTGTGCAAATGCCATCCGTAATTAAAGAATGTAGACACTTCAAAAACTCTTATTCTAACTATTTCTTGATAATGCAATTTTTCATAGTGATTTACTTTTCTGGTTTGATATCTATATAAGAAAAATTCTAAAATATATAATAACATCTAATATTTCTTTTTTAAAAAAAATATCATTGTAGTTTATAGTGGAATGCCATGGCAACACTCTACTTCCACAATTTTTGGGCATGTACCGGCTTACTGTTGATGGAATCGAAGTGTACATGATTGTTACAAGAAATGTATTCAGCCATCGTTTATCCGTTTATAGAAAATATGATTTAAAGGTGAGTACTTTTTTTCCTATGGGAATTACAATAATTCTGTTAATAGTTCTGCTAATAGGGAAGGAAAGGAAGGAAGGAAGGAAGGAAGGAAGGAAGGAAGGAAGGAAGGAAGGAAGGAAGGAAGGAAGGAAGGAAGGAAGGAAGGAAGGAAAGAAAATTCTATCAGATACTTTAAAGCTAGTAATACAGTGCATTAAAATATTTCAACAAATGATCTTTTTTGAGCTGTGTTTATTAAAATAACATTTGCGGCTTATCCAACAAAACCTTTTATGAAAATAACATAATGTGTGTTGTAAAGTAAGTGACTAGACAGAGAAATGCTAGCTGAAGTAGCTAAGTGCTAATGCTTTCAGTCAAAGCCATTTGAGAGGTTAAAAAAACGAGCTGAAGAGGCTATTTCATTCTTAATGCACTTTGTAGGCAGCTGTGTTTTGCACACAGATATTTTTGGGTAATTAATAGAAGTACTACAATAGATTAAAGCAGTATTTAATATTTAAAACTATTTTAGCAAATGACTAAAAAGCCATACTAAGCCATTTCTATTTTTGTTACCTCTATCAAATATATTTTAAATGGCAGTCTTATATCCACTTACCTGGAAGTAAGCCTCATTGATCTTATTCTTCTGAGTGGATAAAGAGGTGATTATGCAGTTGTTGTTTGAAGTCTGATTTGTTCAAATTAGTTTACCATATCCTGTGGATAAGGGTTAGAAAGTGAAGTGGCTCAGAAAAAAATCTTATACATGAGATTGATTTACTTCTGTCAAGTAGCCTTCACAGTACTTTATTTTAAACAGTTGATGCATCCTGTATTAGCAAAAGAAAATATTCTGTTTTCCCATATAACTTTTTAAAATTTTCTAAAAGAAACTGATATAACTGTAGAATGTGATAGCTCAGTCTCTAGAATGTAAATTATCTATGTTTTATTGATCTACATTCTTTTAAAAAATATAATAATTAACAATTTACCTGGGTGTTCAAAAAGTCGATATCATGTTTATTTCACATTCTTGGATTCCACTTCAGTAGAATTTCTATCCTTCCATCAACCATGAATGAATAATAATTTTAAGAAACATAAATATCTTATCTCCTGGACCTATAAATGTTATTCAGGTGGAAATCAAAGCCATTTCATTATATGCATCCTAGAATTTACTAGTGAAAGTTTGCTATAAACTTCCTAGGATACATGAGTAGTCCTTATCCTATAACCATTTATACAGCAACCATTCAAAGTTACAATGGCACTAAACAAATGTTGATTATGATCATTCCTCAAGAGTTCCTGCTGTCCTAGCACCTCCATGGTCACATGATTGCTGTCTAGGTGCTTGACAAATGGTTTGCTCTTACACTTACAACCAATTGTAATCCCTGCGATCATATGATCACTCTTTATAACTCTCCCTATTACTTCCCCAGAATGTCAGTGGGGAAGCCAGGAGGGAAGGGTTAAGTGTCCCCCACCCACACAACTTCTCCAGCCCTTTTCCACTTATGCCAGGCCAACTACTTTCACACCCTTGCTCGCTTTTTCCAACGTGTGCCACCTCAGTCCCCACACTCTCTTCTTCCCATACCTGCATCTTTTATGCAAACCCTCATGCTCTTGATTATTTGACCACAGTCAGCCCTCGATGAATGACCGTTCATTCAGAAACTCTTTGAAGTTATGGCTGCACTGAACAAATGATACTTAGGCCCATCTCCAAAGTTACATCCATTGCAGAGACTCTGCAATCACATAATCAAAATTCAGGTGCTTGGTAGTTAGTTGGCACTTAGGACTAGTGGAGCACCATCTGCCAATCTCCCTCCCATCTCCACCCTTTTGGCTGCTCTGGCAGTAGTGGGACTGAAGTAGAAACCTGGGCCTTTAGCAGCATGAGCTGACAGCTGACACCTTGGGCTTCCACTTTAGCCCTGGCACTGCCAGGACTGCCACCATCACTGAGGAGTGTTCTCTCTCGATCCCCATGGGACTAAGCCATGGCCAGCTATAGTACAAAGCCTCTGCCACACCCATCTTCTTTCATCATCTTCCTCACACTGCTGACAAGGCACACCCAATCTGCCCAAGGCAAGACAATGGCTGAGCGCACTAGGCCCTCTTCCAAAGACAGAGTATGCCATTCTCCAATATGCCTCAGGGTTCTTTGGAAGGGCTTGACATCATGCTTTATGACTGCATTACTTAGTAGTGGAAGTTCTCAACCTAATTGCTGTCATTAACTAAGGACTACCTGTACTCCAAAAATGCTAGCGGGAAAATGGCAGTTTATCTTCTGAACTTTATTTGATGTTACTTGTGACAATATTAAATGAGACCTAGTTGGCCCCCAGAAGTTTTTGCCACTCTACATTTGCTTTTGGTAGCTGCTATAAGAATAAAATATAATACTATAACTTTTGGTAAATGTGTTATCATTTTAATTTTCACTGTTATAATTCTTTATTTTTAATTAGCATAAAATATTAAATTTCACTATCCTCTAAACATATCAATATTTTAAAGTGTTTGACACATATTTGACTAGTTAATTAATCTCTAACATTTTGGTTTCATTTTATAATAATATATATATATATATATTAATACACACTATATAGCATTTTGAAATTCAGTTACAGTTCAGAGTTATCCAGTGAGATAGTTGGTGGGTAAATACATGCTTACACAATGCACACGGCTGTGCACACATTATAAAACAAGGTGACAACTGCTTTATTAATACCAATACTTTAAATTCCCTCCAGAGGTATAAGGAAAATCACTAAAATTCTCATGTTTGAACAGACTGAAATTTAAGAGGGATCTACAGAAGCAGGTTAATGCATATAATAGTTTATAATAATTATGTGTGACGTTTACCAGAGCATTGTTAACTAGGAAACACTTCCTCCTCTGTTGAGGAATGGTTATGGCTGACATGCTAGTAGCTAATGGACTCCAGATGCTTAGAATAAATAGAAGAAAATAGTAATAGGTCCAAGAAAATCCAAATCTCCATAAAGAGAATTTTATTTTGTTATTATATATGTTAATGCAGTCTGTTTGAATTTTATATTTGTTCATAATACAGTATAGTCAGTTTGAGGAATTATAATGTGTTCTGGTAGACTGATGGGGAAAACATTTCTATAAGTGTTCAGTATTGTTCTAGTGACAAAATGTGCTGTGTTTTTCTTCCAGGGCTCAACAGTAGCAAGAGAAGCTAGTGACAAAGAAAAGGTGTGGCAACATTATATTTATATACTTAGTCATCTGCCTTCAAGTTGTAAGAAAGGGCAAATTTATGTTAGTTGTGGAGTATTATTCTTCGCAACCTTCTTAGGTGCAATTCTACATCTACTTAACCAGCATAAGACACACTGATCTCAAATTAAAACCAAACCCATGTGAGGCTTCACTTCTTTTTTTTAAAAAAAAAATGTTTTATTTATTTTTAACATAATCACCTAAGTATTTGGTAAACGGAGTGTTGTCTGGGTTAGTATTTAAAAAACAATCAATAACAATTAATTTCTATAATTCTATAGTCCGTATAATGGCTTTGCTTGATTTTCTCTTCCAATAATACTCTCTTTTGCCAACCTTAAATTAATGGCAGTTCTTATTATTTGAATAAATGATAATTAAATATAGACATTTTTCTTACGTTTCTGTAAATAATAACCACATCAACATAAAGCTTCTTTTCTAATTTCCTCATCATAGATCCTGTTTACAGAATTCTTATTTAAATTTGTTTTCCCCACAGTATTCAAAGCATTCTTACTGGTTAAGATTTTCTCAGAATTAGTTATACTTAAGTATTTCAGTCTTTTTTCTCATACAAGCCATCCCAACACTTTTACATTTATAATATCTTCAAAAAAGAAAAAAAAAACAGAAAACATTTCTTTTATATAAACCAGCGGTTCTCAACGTTTGTGTGACGGCGACCCCCGTCACACAAACGTTATGCGCATGCGTGGCGGCACCCCATGCATGGCGTGCATGCGCGGCGGTGGCCCCGGAGGCGCGCTGCTGCCCCATGCGCAGCACGCATGCGCAGTGGCGCCCCCGGAGGGAAGAAAATGGCGGATCACCGCCTTTGGCGACCCCCGAAAAATGGTCGATCGACCCCAAATGGGGTTGCGACCCATAGGTTGAGAACCGCTGATATAAACCATCCCAACATTTTTATATTTCTCATGTCAAAAAAAACACAAAGGAAAAAAGAAAGAAAAAATACTGTGTTACTTGAGGGGTTCCTCCCTCTTAAACTAATCTTCATTTACATCTAAAATCTTTCTATTTCTTTAACCATATTCAAACAGATATTTGAATTTTTAAATTTTCCCCCTGGTAAATCCCATCATCTAATTTCTTAATTCTCACTTTAGCCCCCCCTTTTTTTTTTGCCAAACATCTTTCGTGTATTCACTTCTTTTTGGGGCAGATTGCATCCAGAATAACTTTACTTTAACCAAATCTTACATATTTCATTAGACTATAAATTTAATTTTTTTCTAAGCTGCCTTAGAAACCTGCTGAAGACGAAGTATAAATAAATTATGCTAACTATTATCAATTAAAACAGTCTTGATAATGTTGAGAATGGGAAAATTTATTTAAAACTATTTATAGATCTGAAATGCCTCAGTTGTTTTGGCAGAAGTATTAGAATTCAGAAACTGTAAATTAAAATAAACACATTGCAATTTAATGTGGAGAAGTCCCATTTTTACAGTAATGTTTGTCAAGATTCTAAAGCTAATTGACTTATGAATTCTTCATTTATACTGTCCTAGAGTAATCGTCTCCAATCTGAATGCCTCCAGATGTATTTGGATCACAATTTTTTTGAGTTCTCATCTAACATAACCTGGATTGTAGTTCTAATACTATACAACATTGGAGAAGGCTGAGCTGAGTATTGTGGAAGAACCAGTTAAACTGAATCCAAAAGTGATCACCTGCTTGTTAAAATAGAAACCAAAGTCAATTTCCTATCATGAGGCTATCCAGACTATCGTGCAAATGGTTGTAGGAAATCATTACCATCTGAGTTACTTTTGAACATCATGAGGGTTTTCTTTACATTGTGACAGTTTTGATAGTAATAAAATTGACTTTATCAAAATTATATTTATATACATACCTATTTTTGGCTTAGGGAAGAGTGATAGGCTTCCAAAGTCATCAGATTCTGACAGCCAAATCTTTTATTTTGCTTAATTTCTACAGTGATATATATAGATTACATGTGAGTAATTGGAGCATTTTGTGGTTCCCTGTCTCTCCTAGGAGTTCTATAGTGTATCATAGATGACTGTAATTATAGTGTATAGTTATTTATGGCTGATTATTGAATGTCTTGCTAGTGAGGAATTTGTGCTCTAACATACTGCTATGTTGTAGGTCTTTTACCTTTTCTGTTGTACCAAATATTAGCTCTTACTTAGAGGATATATTTCCACAGCTTCTTCCCCTACACCTTTGCTTCTTGTATTGCATGAAATATATACCAGTTTATGTTAAAATACTTTAATGCAATTGTAGAATTAGAAAAAGCAGTTAGGCCATCAAGTCCAAGGTTTTTTTTAGAGTAAAAATTCAGATTAAAGTTTTAATGACAATAGCCTTTTGCTAGTCTCAGATTCTTCATAATCAATGCTTTGGTCAGGTTGGATTTAGCATTGTAGCTATCTTTTGATAAGTTGTCATAAGAAGTAATTGAAAAACAAATATTTTTATGGTCACTTATCAAAAAATGTTCACATTATTCCCTTAATGTTTTGATTCATAATTACATCACTCTTATTTCTTTGTTTTCTTTGCCTAAGGGACAGTTTGGGGTTTCTTTCACAAAATTATGTACAAGAAAATAATATAATTATTTTATGAATAATTATAAAGTAATATTATCCTCCTTAGGTTTTATAATATTTTATGATCCTTAAGCAAGGCATAAAATCAGTTTAACAACTCATCACTTTGAATCTTTCACGAACGGTGTTGTTGCATCTTCTTATCATGGTAAATTGGGGAGAACTTAAGCCTCAGATCTCTTTCTGAACTTCTGATAGCACAGATTTTAGCAGAGCCTCTGTACAGGATTGCTTGGTTTGTTATTTGCAGGATGTTATTTGCAGTGATGTATTTAGTTCCTTCCATGTAAAACAGATTTTGTTGTTACACTATCAACTATTTTTTAATTAATGAATAATGAAATGTATCAAACATTGATTTTATAAATCAGAATGTCTTGTGGCTTAGTAATATAAGCATATGAAAACAAACAAGGGCTGTCTTAATGAAAAGAGAAAATAAAATGCTAATGTATTGTATTTATCCATTTGTTAGAAATGGTTCACTATATTCTGGTGCTGTAGCTCTGTAATGCCCCCTGGTGGCTGTTATTTTGTATTTTGATGGCTGTGCTTGATGAGTTATGCTCTGCTCAGACAATTGACATTTCGTTATTCTATTGCCTTCATTGTTTTGAAATGACTTTTGTTTATTTGTCTGTCTTAGGCCAAAGAACTGCCAACATTTAAAGACAATGACTTCATTAATGATGGTCAAAAAATTTACATTAATGAAGCCAACAAAAAGATGTTCCTTGAAAAGCTTAAAAAGGATGTTGAGGTAAGAATTCTAGACAAAGGCGCTATCCTTGCCAGAAACACTTATACACTTCTACCACCTAACTGATATGGCTGATAACTGAAATATTTCAATATGTTCCTGTTCCAAATATGTGCATTTCTTGAAAATTGCTTTGGACCTGCTCTACACATCGCATCTCTCTCTGGTGCATTAAAAGCAGCCACAACATTGTAGCTCAATGAAAACTAGAAAAAGGCAGCCTGCTTTCATGAATATTAAAAATTATGCAATGAGCCAGGGAAGACAGAATTGATACCATCTCTCATGTCCGTAACTGACAGAAGGACCTTTGCTGTCTGCACTGTCTAGGATTTATTATGTTGGTTTAAAACAAGCTGGTAAAAAAACAAAAGCTTCGGATATCAAACTGAGATTCATCATTTTGATTTAAATGCCGATTTGTTCCCTGAAATATAAAATGATACTTCCCTTATGAAAAGGTGTAACATTCTAAGACATTATCACTATGAAATAATAATTCTGCCTCTTCTGTTCTTAAATATCTGAATATTCCTGGTATTTACATTGAGTTGTTAATTTGAACTATGAAGATTTGATGATATTCCTGTGAAATATGGATCAAATTGCCTTTTCCATTGTTTAAATCTAGTGTATAAACTTGTTTTGCTGAGAATTAAATAGATCAGTAATTTTGCTCCCGCAAAATCGTCAGCCTTATAATTAGTCTTTTGGTGATTAGTGCAACAGTCAAGTATACAAGAGCCATGGTGGCTCAGTGGTTAGAATACAGTACTGCAGGCAAACTCACTGCTCACTCCAGGAGTTTGATCCTCACTGGCTCAGGGTTGATTCAGCCTTCCATCCTTCTGAGGTCGGTAAAATGAGGAGCCAGATGTTGGGGGCAATAGGCTGAGTATGTATACCATTTAGAGAGGATTGTAAAGCACTGGGAAGCGGTATATAAGTCTGCTATTGCTATTTCTTTAAATCCCTATAGATATATTATATTTGTATGTAAGCAGTTACTGTAAGATAGTTTAGATTCTCAACATTGATAAAGTTTATAAATGCATCACATAATTTATTCTATATTCATAATGTTTTTTAAAAATTGTTTTGTTGAGAATTAAATAGATCAGTAATTTTGCTCCCGCAATTGCTGTCCCATCAATTGATTTCAGTTTAAATGCATTTGATTTTTCACACTGACTATATATTTTATTTTTTAGAAATTTTCCTCAGTCTGGTATGGTCCTGATATGTTAGACTTCAGTTCCTATAATGCCTTGCCAATTTGTGATGAAAACTGGGGACTGCAGTCTGAGCAATAAATATCAAAATCATAGTGTTGCTTCTTTTTATGGAAGGAGGCATTCTTTTTATGGGCGGAGATACATTTTCTGGAGCTGTCTGATTATTCATCTAGTTTTCTGTTTGCATTCTGTTGTTCTCTAACTAATCAATATGCTTTCATTTCCTTAATGTATAGATAGCTTGTAAATCAACATTCCTCCTAGAAAGCTGGGGAGGAGGTAAATATAATACTGTTCCAGTCTTTCTTTCAGGATTGACTTTCAGGGCCCAAGTAAGCCTGATATTTTTCATGTGACTTTCTCTGGCTGGTACTTTAACAGGTAGCTGATATGGAAGGGAAGGAATCAAATCAGATCAGGGCTTTAGTAAATAATTGTCTTTGTCACATTTCCAATTTAATTGTTCACTTGCATCTGCTACCAACATGAACTGAAACATGGGGCCTTGGTATATAGGCAGTTCTCGACAGGTCATTTAACGGATGTTCAGTTACAACAGACTCTTAAATTACATATATCTCTCTTTCAAAGTTACAAAAGTTGCAGCGCTCCTGTGTTCATTCACTATTAAAACTGACCACAGGGATACTGCAGTGCTCCCTGCCTCTGTCCCCCATCCCACCCAACCATAACTCCATAGTGCTTGGGCCTGTTTCTCACATGTCCATCACCCATCACACTTACCTTTTGGAGCTCTCTGGACCTCATGTTGGGGGAAAAAAGCAGGCCACATGTCCCTGGGCTGCACAGAGGTGATCCGAAGGGCGGGACAAAATGGTAGTCCCCAGACAAACTGCTTCATTTTGCTGCCTTAACAAGATCTGTACAGTGCTGCAGAAGCTTCTGCAGCACTGTAAATCTCATTAAGGCAACAACAATGAAGTAGTTTGTCCCCAGGCTGCGTGGCAATGACCCAAACATGGCTGCCATTTTGTAGCTAGGACAAAATGGTGCCCATTTCCAGAACTCTACCACGTGGTCACACAAAGAAGCAAACCATTCCAGTGTTCTGGAAAGCCTTAGAGCTGTTCAAAAGGTAAGTGGGAATCAGGCCTAAAGCTCACCTGACCAAGTATGAGTGGGAAAAAACCTGTGGAGATCCAAGGGATGGGTAGTAGAGTACAGGGCATGTGGGCGTCTGCCTGTGCTAGGCTTCCAATGACCTCTCCCACCCTTGAGGCACCCAGTTCTTTATTTAATGAGACCAGGCATTCATTTAATTTTTCATTGGGGAAAACAGGGATGGGGGAGTCATTAGATGAGATATTTCACCTAACGATCATTGTGACATAGGACTGTAATGGGGAGATCCATTATGGACATATCTTGAGGACTACCTGCAAAGGAGACTTCAGCATTGCCAAATATGGATTGTGGAAACAGAAATCCTGCAGGTTTGGGCGAACATCATATCCAGCTGCTTTAACTTTACCTGTTACATTCTTGAAATGTTTTTTGCATCTTTCATTAAACCCCACTTTTTTGATTTTCACTTGAACAAATCTCTGCTAGTAGAAACCAACATTTGGTGTAGTAAAGGTATCATTTTCTGATTGATAATGGATTCCTTTTTTTTCTTGTTATTACTGCGTAGTTCCTTGCTCAATTAAAACTCATGGATTACAGCTTGCTGGTTGGAATTCATGATGTTGAACGAGCTGAGCAAGAGGAAATAGAATGTGAAGAGAATGATGACGAGGAAGGAGAAAGTGATGGGACTCATCCAGTTGGAACACCTCCAGATAGCCCAGGAAATACACTGAACAGTTTGCAGCCTTTAGCCCCAGGAGAATTTGATCCAACCATTGATGTTTATGGTATAAAATGCCATGAAAGTAAGTGGCTTTGCTATAAATACTTAGACATGAAGGCCACTAGGATTCCTGTGCAAAATCTGAGTTTTAAAAAATGGATCAAAAATATGCTTTATGAAGTTTCTCATTCATCCTAGTAATTAACACAACTTGGTTGAAACTAAGTAATCTATGATGTGTTAACAGTATACAAAAGTATGGGTAGTCTCAAGTATGGAGTACAGCAATTTGACTTCGTATTTATATATTTCAAGTACATATACCTATCATAGTACCTCTCCAAGTGGGTACAGAATTAATAATACATTAGAGTACAATAAAATATATAAAAAATAATAATAACTTTATAAACAGAAAAATAAAGCAGTTAAAATGCTCTGGGACTTTAGAATTCAAACAAACAGACACCTGTCACATAATATACAGACTTAACAATTGTTAGTAAGAAAGACAAAAAAGTCTGGATAGTGAATGGGGCAATACCTGGATGAAGCAGAAGAGAAAACTGAAGGAAATCACAAAATGCAAAGATCTACAAATAGAGGTAGAATCACTAGGGCAAAAGAAAGCAAAGATAGTATCAAAAGTAATAAGAAGCTTATATGCAATTTGAAAAGAGCATGTGTCCCCAACCCCAGGACTATAGACTGGTAGCAGTCCATGACCTGTTAGGAACCGGGCCAGACAGCTGGAGGTGAGCGGTGGACAAGTGAGTGAAATGAAAATCATCCCCACTGGTTTGTGGAAAAATTGTCTTCCACGAAACTGGTTCCTGTGCCAAAAAAGTTGGGGACCACTGATCTAGAGCACCACTTGAACACCATCAGCATTGACAAATTCACCATCAGTCAATTACAAAAGGCAGCTTTACACAGAACAGCTTACCTTCTGTGACAATAACCTTTAATACCATCAAATATCCACATCTACCTGTCCAAGAGTAGGACTCTAGATGGACAAAAATGCTAAATCCAGTCTGAACATCTGGCTGACCAAACAAGCCATAATAAAAGAATAAAATAAAAATATAAAACACAATAAAAAAATAAAATAAAATACAAGGACATAAAATATATAATTCATGATTATAATAATGTGATTTAGTTATTCCATCATAAACCTTCATATCTGAAGGCAAATAAAATTATTTTCTGTAGGAAGTGAAAAGGTCAAGAAATGCTTAGTTAATATCCCAGAAGAAGTACTTTTATTTTACTTAAAAAATTATTTACTGAACAATACTATTTTTGATATTGTCCAATAAACCACACCTATTAATGTGGATGGATAGTAGTAAAAAAAAGCAAATCATTGCTTTGGCATATTTCCCAAAATTTTCAGTCTTTTCAGCAGAAATGAAGCTCAGTTCCATATTCCAGATCAACACAAACCTATTTCTATTATTATTTACAACATTTTTTTCTATTTTCTTTTCTTTAGAAAACAAAAATAGAAAAAAATTGCTCTAAACTATGATAATGGAAATGGGTTTGTGTTGCTCTCCTGATCGGTGTTCATATAGAATTTCAAAATTGGAAGTAGATTTAACCTAAGTGCTGAAAGCACCAGAAAATAGATGTAAACATTATCATTTGGAGTTGTATATTAAAGCAAAATCAATAGCATCTTTCTGTTTTTTGTTAAATCTTTGCTCCGTTGTCAATGTATTTGTGAAAATCATATGTATTCAGAAGCAATCTATTTAATTTTGATGAAGCTTTCTTCCAATTACGATTGCAGATTAATTGTAGAATTTAAAAGGGTTCTACAAATTGACTCAGAAGTATGATACATCATATCTATACCCAATTTTCACATTCTATAGTGTCTGATACTGTTTAAACATTTAATTGTGTGCTTCTTACTCCAACTTCTTTCAGTCTCAGTCTTTTTCTTTAGCAGAGGGTCAGACTGAAGCCCTCATAAATGTGATAACATTTAACAAAATAAAGGATTTCAAACCATGTTTTTAAAGGAAGTTGACTAACAAAAGAACTGTTTTTGGAGAAAAATGAGGGTTTTTTTATTTTGGCTCCATAGTGTTTAGCATTTAAAATATTGAAACCATTATATATGCATTAACTTATAGCTCTTTAGGAGCCAGTTGGAGTAATAGATAAAGCACCAGATTAGAAACCAGGAGACTGACTTTTAGTCCTACCTTAGGCACAAAGCCAGGATAACCCAATGCCAACCACTCTTTGTCAGCCCTAGAAAGCAAGCAAGGGCAAGTCATTTCCAAAATCAGTGGATTTTTTTCTTGGAGAAGAACACTGACTCAAATCACAACATAAATACATATTGCTCTTTATGTCAGCTCTATAAGATGTAGTATATATGATATTAATAATTCATTCAGTTATATATTCAAAATGCATACTAGATCTACAAAATTGGAGGCAGAGAGGATTATTGAAGTCATCTAGAATAACATCCACCCAATGTATGAATCCGCTATTGCAGCATCTGTAAAAGGTGGCCCTTCAGCTTCTGTTTAAGCATCTCCAGCCAAGGGATATTCCCTACATCCTGAATAGCCTGTTCCATGTTGAACATCTCTTCACATTAGGAAATTTCTCCAGATGTCCAGCTAACAATAAAATCCACTGTTTCTTTTCCTGTCTTTTGGAAAAGCTCTAAACAATTCTTCCATCTTTTACATGACAGCACTTCAGATAGATGAAGACAGCTGTCCTATATCCTTCAATCTTTTCTTCAGACTAAAAATACCTAACCCCCCCCCCCAATGTTTCTCACATTTTTCTTTCTCGTTTCCTTCCTCCCTTATCTTGATATACTTTGGTATACTTTGCAGCCAGGAGTATTTTATTTGATTTTAAACTTTTAGGAATTCATATCTTAACTGTCTTCTATCAAACCAGTGCAAATATACATTTATTGGTGGAACGTACACAGATTTTCTTGCAATTTAAAGTTAAGTTTTAATCTTATAAGCCATCTAGAGTCGCATATGTGTGTAGCTATATAAATCAAATAAATAGAATAAAAAGTGTCAAATCCTACCTGCCTTTTACAGCCATTTTAAATGGCTAAAATCCAGCTGATTTTAGGAGATTTAATAAAATGTATCATATTTGAACTCATCCCCCAACCCAAAAATATATCGGCACAATATTCCCTGTTGTCAGACTTGAGGTACTTTTGTTCAGACTGATTATGTGGGTTGAAATTCAATATGTCTGCTTCAGTTATCCCAATTTTTATTTGTTTATTTAACAATCTCCTTAGGTATGGTTTAATTTTATTTCCTCATCCCTCCCCACTCCCTTCCTCACAGATGCAGCTAGAAAAGAGGTATACTTCATGGCTATTATTGACATTCTTACTCATTATGACGCCAAAAAGAAAGCTGCCCATGCTGCAAAAACTGTGAAACACGGGGTGAGTAGGCCTCCATTGCACTGTTCTGTCAAGGATTTTCAGGGGTTGAAACATTAAAGGGCTTTCATATAAAGATGCTTACGTACTCCTGGCTCTCTGTGTCTGAGGGCCTGTCTAAAATGAGGAGAGATCAGATGTGAGAGATGTTACCACTTTGTCTCACAAAGTAGTCATAAAAGTATGGGTCGGTTAACTTTTTAGAAATTTGTTATTGAGTGACAATGAACCATTCTCAAATTACATTCGCTTCTGAAGGGATTTTCTCTTTAATTAACAAGGCTTCTATAACTAGACTATTATAAATCATAAATAATTTCTGGAAATAGTCTGAAGATTTGTAAAGTAGAATCTTCCTTGCAGAATAGAGAATGGAATTTTCATTGTTTCAAGAATCACCCCAACTTTTGCAAACATGTTGAGGACTTCTCTCAAACTTGTCTCAAAGGGTAGCCTAGGATCCATATGGAGAGTGGAGGTTTGAGTTTTATTAAAAGGTAAATGAGTAATTTAAGTCTCCACAAAGTTTATGATACTATTTTCATCTCATCCTCTTCAGGGTACCAGAATATATTTTTTGTATCCCAATACCAAACTGAACTTTTAAAATTCTGTGGGTATGCCTTATTATATGACAGTCAACACTTAATTCACATCAAAGAGCAATTAGGTTAGAATAAGACAAAATATTGGAATAGATGGGCCTTGAATGAATGTTTGCTTCCTTCAGTTTCTCTGGTATTTTATCTGATAAGAATATCTGAGAAGGTGCTACCTCAGTCTTCTCCTTTCATCTCCTCTCCTCTCCTTTTCCTTAACCCCCCTCCCCTCCTCCCCTCCCTCTCCCCTGGATGAGCAGCCTTCCTATGGCTGCTATTCCTTATTGTTTTTATTTTCAATGAATGTCTTAAGGTTAATGGAATTCAAAGCATTCTTTGAAATAAAGAGTATGTTTGAAGTGCATGCTATTTTTTTTTTTTTAAAAAAAAAAATAAAGACTCTGAAAAATAAAATTGGATAGATCTTGGAGCCTACTTGGACAATCTTTTCCTGTGCTAGGTTGTGAATTAGAATAGCTGAGCATAATTTAACACCACCAGATTGGAAAATACAGGTGTAAAATGCCCTAAACTTTCTGCCACCTTAAATTTAATTTGTGTCTCATCATATCTTCTGGTTTTACAGGCTGGTGCAGAGATTTCAACAGTTAATCCTGAACAGTATTCAAAACGATTCTTGGACTTTATTGCCAACATCTTAACGTAACCTAAATGCTCTTTTGGACAGTGTGAGGTCTGAAGAAACAGCAAATTGCTACAAGTGTGTATGGGGTCTTTAAGAAAGCTTCTTTTAAAAGAAACTCAAGTTCTCTCTTGCAGAAGGCAGCCCCCACCCCCACCCCACCCATTTACATCTGCTGGCAAAGATGACTGACTGGGGTGAAATACATTTGCTTTCACAGCTGCCTGATTATGCCCAGCATAGTTCTAGCTATTTCTGATATGTATGTGTGTGAGAGAGATTGTATGTGTATATGAGTGTGCAAAAATGGATATAAACTAATAATAATTAAAATAGATCAGCTCCTACTCAATGTGCATTGCAACAACACCTCTCTGTGGATATTAGCTGAAATGGAATGAATGGAAAAAAGATATTGTGGGAAGGGAAGAAAAATCTATGTGCATGTTGAAACCTACAATATTGGAATCAAAGCTGTAAACTGTGGATCAGTTTAAAATTTGAACTGA
This sequence comes from Crotalus tigris, assembly GCF_016545835.1. NCBI lineage: Eukaryota > Metazoa > Chordata > Lepidosauria > Squamata > Viperidae > Crotalus > Crotalus tigris. Next base: position 7,942,715 of record NW_024100606.1, read on the forward strand.
AAGATGCAAGATAATATTGGTGATAATTATGACTCTGATCTTATTGTGAATGTTACACTTAACAACCCTGCATGTTTGCACTCCTTAAGAATAATACCCATTTGCTGGAAGCTTTTCCTCTTGGCAATTTTTTAAAAACTATATTACTAAGTAAGCCCACTGCAACAGGAAAGAGTCTTCCAGCAATGCAGAAGTTTGGCTCTTGTTTTATTAAATTCTGATGCCATAATCATTCTGTGTATTTGCCAAGGGAAAACTCATTTTGAGGATCAGGGTGGGAGAATTACAGACTGTTTAACTGTCTTGTAACATGAAGATTTTCCATTGTATATTTATCATATAGAAACAGTATACTATAAAGAAAATCAAATATGCTTTTTAGAAAAATGAATTGTTAGGGGCAATAATGGCATTTTCCCCATATGAACAAAGATGTAGAAAGGTTTGCTCATCTGTAAAAGATCAAAAGAAGACATTAAATGTGCTGTTTTTAAAATATTTTATTAAAATATTCTTTCCTAAGCCCTATATTTTATTGTTTACATTAAAAGGAAAACAGGGATGCTCTTGAGTCTGTTTGAGAATCTGAAGTTTACATGTAAAGTTATTTTGCAGTACAGATAAAGTAATTTCTTGAATTGTAACATGCAGTAATGTATCAGAGGAGATATTTTATTCACCCTTGTGATAGAATCTTTTTTACATCAGTGACAGATTGTTTTGAAGTATTTTAAATGATATTTTAATTATATTAATTTAGCTTTATGTTTCTCTAAATTATATTGTTTAAAAAATTACCTAAAACTCTGCTGTTCCCTACAATCTGCTGGTTTTTATTTTTGGAGGTTTTGAAAAGGACAGAATTAGAGATGCTTAAAATTATATTCTGTATGCAAAACAATGTGCCTTTTAAAATTCTTTGTTTAAGTAGACATTTATAGGCAGTTTTTAAAAAGAAATCACACCCTGCAATTTATAATTTTATTCCTGGAGCGCTGGATTGCCTTCTCCATTAATATAATGACAGTTCAGCTACAAATTGAATACATGTAAAGTTAACTAGAAAATTCTAATAAAATAACAAATGGTCTTGCAATCTTATGTAGTCAAGAGCAATATCATCTCTGTTAATAAGTGTGAGTTATTTTTTAAAAAAGTCTTATTACCTTTTTAAAATATTTCTCAGCAGGTTTTCTCCCCCCCCCCCCCGCATAATAATACTTCAAAAATTGACATTTTTTTAAAAAAATAACTAATCCTATTCTTCCTCCTAATACCTCGTATTTGGCCCAGAAAAGAGTTGAGGACATTTCAAAGCAAGATGCATGTTTGTGTGTCCCTGCAAAAGCAAATTACATATGCCTTCAAGACCATCCAATGGGAATTTATTAAATAAGGAGCTAATTAAAACTGGGAGGGAACCTAGTATTAATGCACATAATATACATGTTAAAAGTGTTGGATTATCTTGCTAGAATCTGTAAAGACAGTGGAAGAGATTCCTGGCTGATCCTCTGAAGATCACTGGGATCTGCCAATGTAGACAACATTCAGCTGTTCCAAGATTCATGTTATATTGGGCATAAAGCAATTTTTTTTCTTTAAAATAGCAACAAAAATGTTGCTGTCTCATCTCGCTGCTTGGGATATTTCCCAAAAAGCCATATAAACCATCAGTGGTTGCATGAGGAAAGAGGCATAGTTTACATTTGTTTCACATCAGCTATATTGTTTTTTTCCTTTGGTATATGTCAACAACTGGTTGATTTTTGTTGCCCAATGCTGCTGCTGATTTCAATATTTTTAATATATGTCAGCTGTGGCACAACTGAATAGTGTATGCATTTTCTTAGTAATTTTAGTTTCATTTGGTGTTTCAGAATATAAGTACTGCTTTAGGTTTTAATAATCCATTCATGCACATGATGCTCAAAATTGTATCTTTTAGTTTTAGGTAATATGGCAAAAGTTTTGAGTTAGAATAAAATGAACAATGATTAATAATTGATTCAAAACAAGGGATAGAGTGTATACATATATTATTCCTAAATAATTAGAAATTCCTTTGAACATATTGCTTGGGCTCCAATTTGTTTTTATAGCATTCATGCCTTTGAAATTTTTATTCTTTATAAATGGACTCTAAATTTCCACAGAGAAGATATTGTTGCTGTTTTATAGACCAGCTATGTCCCAGTTGATATATGGTCACTAAATGAAGTGGTACCTCTTTTCTTACCTGAATTTCTACTGGTTAATTGGATATGTAATGTAATTGAGTGGACAATCACCATAAATGCTACTACTATGGGTGACTGTTCAGGAATATTAATAAATTAACTAATTTTTATTGCATTACAGATTGTATTTCCTCACATATGTTATTCTATACAATTCTAGGCTCATCAGATAAGACTCCTTGATATTATGGGCTTATCTACTGTACCTTGTGCTTCGGTATAGATTAAAATTGATAGATGTAATTCTCTAGAATGACAAATGTCCCCACTACTAGTTCCTTTTTGTATTCCCTCTTAAATTAATATATGAAAATAAAATCTGCACATTTCCTTAAGGTCAATTTGCAAAACGTGGAGCCAAAAGTATTGGATCATTTTATTTTATTGCATTTTTTGTCCAAATTTGCAGTTTCAAGGTTTCGATCTGCACGGTACCCATTTCATCCTTTAAAAATTCTAAATGCCCAACTGGATCCTAACTCCACACATATTAGGAGTCCAGCTCCTCACATGCCGCTTTAAATGTGATGCAGCTCTTGGAGAATATGGGAATTCTCAATTTCAAATGTTACCATCATTTTGTTTCTTATTTCTCTCCATAACAAACATGGTATGTCTCTCATTCTTCATTTTTTCCCCATTGATTATTTTTCTGATATATTTTTAAATAAGCAGGATAGGTTCTGTGAAACATCATTCCCCTAGAAAAAAGAATCTTCATTCTGTTTCATTTATTATACACTCAGCATTTCTCCAGGCCAATTTCTACCTGAATAGTTAATTATGATACTTATCCACAGCTCTGTAGTTGGATATCTACTTTTATCAATAAGATAAACAATGCCCTTCATAAGCAACAAAACTTTTAAAAAAACATATAACCTATAAATATGGTTATTACTCCTCTTTGAATGTCTGGCGTTTTGAATAGTTCCTACAAGCTGATAGCCACCGGTCACATTGTTTCTTGGGAGCATATAGTTTAGCTTTTGCCACAATCTCTTTCTCTCTTTTTTTTAACATTTGGGTATATTGATATAATATATTGCTTTGTCATTTTATACCCAGGGCATTTAACCCTTCTTTTTCTAATTTCTTCCAAGTTTCAGTTGTGTGTTTTACTCAAACTGCTATCTATAATGGAATTCTTATCTTCTGTGCTATTGTTATCACAAAGAAATATAGCTTTTTTTCCTTTTGTACTGCTCAGTTTGGTTAACCTATTCCAGGAATCCTATTGCCCTTGATTGAGCTCTATTTTCCTAATGATTTCTGGCAGATGTTCAGGCATGATCGAACCAATTAATGGTTTAATACTATAAGTCAGTGAGGGCGAACCTTTTAGAGACCGAGTGCTCCAAAAGTGGCCCTGTCCCCTCTCCACCCCATGCTCCACCCCCACCCTGCCTGCCCGCATGGCTACTCACCACTTCCAGGGCCCGCCGCAGATCTCCCAAGTAGGCCAGCAGCACCATTGCGGCCATGCCTTCTGCCTGCACCCCGCAGCATCAACTGTGCGCAATGGGATATGAGGGCAGAGTCTTGTCTACGCTGCCTGGCTGCCATGTCCTTGGCTGCGCTGCTCTGTATGGGCCACACTCGGGGGCGACTCTCCTCCAGGGGGGCTGCTGGTGAGGGGGGTCACAGGAGGAGGCAAGGCTGGGGCAATGGCACATGTGCCCACAGAGAGGTCTCCAAGAGCCACCTCTGGCATGTGTGCCATAGGTTCGCCACCACTGCTATAGATCGTCTATCAGGTGAATTCCAAAATTATTAATCCTTTGTTGTGCTAATTGAGTACTATTTCATTTAATTTTCAACCCAGTTTCTTGTTTAATCAAGTCTTCATCCTCAAAACATCAAATGAACTGTCAGGGGACCTAGTCTGAAAATGTTTCAGATTAGGTCCTCTTGAATACCTCATGGTTGCAAATTGCAATAGCACTGCTTTGGAGATACTATTAACTAGACACTCAAAATAACTCAGTGTGCTAAGTGCCTATTACTAGTGACAGTTTTTCTACTCTCACCTGTATTCTTCTGTTCCAGCTTCTTTGTCTTAAACTTCATCTGTCATAACTGCAAGTCCCTATTTACTGTATATGCCGGCGTATTAGGCGACCCGGCGTATAAGACGACCCCTGTCTTTGTCGCCGAGCCGCATTCCTAGAACATCTTATACGCCGGAAACTACCAGTATTTCCGGTGTATAAGACGACCCCCGTCTTTGGCGCCGAGTTTAGCACTTCCAGAAGTCGTCTTATACGCTAGCATATACGGTAATTTTCAATTATTTTTGCTGCAATTCCCAGTGTTTATTTCTTTTTGAATAAGTCTTGATGTTCTTTAAACAATAATTAGCTGTAGATAGAATGGACAATATGTTCTCCATAATTTGAAAATCCTTAGCAAAAGTACTTGGAAGAATGAAGATAGCACCATTCTGTATCTGCCATTTGATCCCAGGAAAATGCATGGCTGTATTAAAGAGCTGCACACAGGTAGTATGTTTGTGCTACAACATGGTTAGAATAATTTCTTTGGATCTAAGCAGACTTCTAGTAGATAGCTTTAATATTCCTTTGTCTGATTGCAAAAACTTGGTTTATACATTGTGCTAAGACATAATGTGATTGTTTGATTTTATGAACCCACCTTTGCTTTTTGTAAAGTATATTTTATGGCTTAATATTTGGGTGGATTGAATCAATAAATTACCCCATCCCATGCTGGCCACTGCAATTTAAGCTCTAATCTTGGAACTGACACTGGCAATAATCATCTAAATTTAAGTGCAACCTTCAATTATGTTAGAGATGTCTAATGGGTCAATAAATTGCAGTCACTTTTCTTATTCTGAATACAATATGGAAAAATATGTTTAAATTCAAGCTTCTACATTCTGATTTATTGAGAACCGTGTCTATCCATGATAGAGCAACCAGTTCCATTGGTAATATTGTCTGCTATTTATTTCCATTTGTCTTATAGGCCTGTTTATTGTGAATTAGGTTGGTTTCACATGCTATTATTTACAAATTGTCACATGGTGACTTTTCACAAAGATGAGTTCTTGTTCACAGTTTGTTCAATTAAAGAGAATAATTTTGGATGTAGTAAACATACATTATATAGAAACCTAAGCTAGCAGTTTTTAATATACCACTACTATCAAACAGCTCATTGCAAATCTCACCACTCTTTAATATTTAGATTCAAGTAAGGTTCCTGGATTTCGAGTTCATAATCTCTTTAGACTCTTAACTCAGTTCTTTTAAAACATTTTGTTAATTAATGTTCAACCACAGTGAGAATCCCTATGTTGATATGTATATTATTAATTACATAATTGACAATTTTTTATTTTGCCAGGTAGGTCATTTATAGGGAATATATCATTCTGACTTGATTCCATATTTTTTTAAGTTTAATAATTCTGAAAAGGAATCTAAAATTTAAAACTTGAGTGATATGCTCTACAGTAGATCTAATCGAATGATAGATCCTAGGATACCTTCTTTTAGCAGCAGTGAAAATATGTGAGCCAGGTTTATTATTATTTTTAACATTTATTCAATGTCTCTCAATTATTAGAATGCAAGAGTGAGATATACTTGGATAACAGAATATGCTAGGAACACTACTCTGTACATTAGGCACACCTAGATTTTTCTTATGATCTCAGTATGCCTGTTTCTGGATGCCCATTTAGTCTCCTTCTAGAATCCAGTGTGATTCTAAATTGTACCACTATGTGACCCTCTTGGTGATGTTAATAGTACTGTATGTTAATAGTACTGTAATGTATGTATACAACTCTGTATTTTTCTGTATTAAGTTGATAACTGGCTTCAGTTTTTATTCCTTCTCTCCTGATCTCAATATCATATGGAAAACTCCTGATCTCAATATCATATGAATGTTATATTTCTTACAATACACAGTGGCTTCTAAGTTTAATGAGACTACAAGAATATTTCTGGAGACTATGTTACATTTAAGAGTAACAATTTCATTATGACCAATTATCATATGTGTTTTAATCAAATAAGTTTAGCACCCTTTTCTGTTTGTAATTGTTTTCGCCATTCATTATCTGTTAAACTGTTTGGAGAGGTGTGGAAGTTTCATATTGTATTATCTATCTCTAAAAAAATATACTCTAGATATGAGTAAGGCTTTATAAAATAAAGCACTTTTGATTTGCTAGGAAACCCTGTCTCTTGTATTTGTATTCTTCAGATATTTCTGTGGCAAATCCATAATAACTCAAATTCTCATTGATGTACAATTGATGGAATATCTCCCCTAAACTGAAATGTATTTTATGGTATACCATAGTATTCATGCCAACTTCAAAGTGAGGACCATTCAAAGTTCATGATGACAAATTGAAAGATCTTTAAGACCTTCCACTTTGTTGGAGAATGGAAATTGAAAGTAACCTACTAAGAAGAAGGAGGATAGTTGTTGATGGAAATGGAATTATGTATCATTCTGAAAATGTGCCTATAAAGCTTTAGTTGCATAATGCAATTCTATTAAAATGATTGGTTGGTCCTTATGAGCTTATAAAGCATAATAAATAAAGCTAGATTGAAAAAGGTTTTTTTTAAAAAAAACTAGGAAAATATTCATTAAAATCCCCCAAGTTGAAAGATAACACAGCAGAGAGGAGTATTGATAAGGTGTCTAGAGCAGTCTCCATTCTAAATACACGGAAACCAAAGACTGCCCCAAAGCAGAGGATGGAATTCTGAACAAGGCTCTTAACAGTGAGTCTATATATAAAACCCACCTGTAACTCATTCCATTTTTTTTCTTTAAAGAATAATTATTTATGAAATGCTATACAATTGTATAAAATGTTAGTCCTGTTTGGATGCTTGGTTTAGTCCAATTTTTATCCAATTTTACTTGTCTCTCATATTTTCTCTGTTTAAAGCTTATTTCACAAATCAAGAACAACAGATTAAGAAAAATGGGGATGGGACAGAATAATTCCAGACGTGGGTTTTTGTTTTCCCTGCAATGACTAATCAACAAGTTGTCCCCATATTTGTAGTCTTTGCATTTTCCTAATAGAGAAAAAAATTACTGCTGACTCCATAGGAGGAACTGTTGTGCCTTTCCTATATTCCCTATGGATGTCATCAGAACCAGAACTGATAGAATGATTTGCAGCCAGATGACATGAGTAACTCCAGGAAACACATGGCAATAATTTTGCTATACGGTTTGTTAAAAAAAATACTGGTGTATTATGTTCCAAATATTCAACCCTCCCTTCTGTGCGTATTTCTCTGTAGTAGCTAAAGACCTGCAGTTCAGAGCACTGAGACTTTGTCATGATGACTATGATCAAGGTATCAGCCACACATTTCTATCTCTCTAGTTTTTCAGATTATCCCACATATTATGAAGAGAATGAATTTGCCACTTAAAAGTCAGAAATTCATTATAATTACCACAAGCCTATAAATTAATTTTTAAGCAACATGGTAAAAAAACAGTCATGATTTTCTTTGAATTGATGTTAAAACACCAATTTCCCCATTTGGTTAAGAAAAATGTATTATCTGAAAATTTCTTTAAAAAGTCAAGAAACCATAAGTAGTAGTTTAAAAGAAAATACTATTTCCTACAATGCAGACTGTACTGGATAAATCTGGTAATTAGCAGTAGCTTAGATTGCTTTCAAAATGGGTAAGATAGTTCTAAATAGGAATCTAAGGATTGGATGGAATTTTGAGGGTTAGTAGCAATTAAACTCTGAACACCAGTGTTAGCTACCTGCAATGGAATAACTATGAAGAATGAGGCCCAACGGGTCTTATTAACTGTATAACATTCAGGTTTTGGCCATGCTGACTGGTAGTGCCGGAAGATTCAGCAGTTTTTGTGCTACAATTCCCTATTTTTTTCTCTAGAAAAAACTGCTAACTGGAAAACTCCATGGATTGCTCTTTTTTGGATTCTTTCATTTAGCAAGAGATTTTGGCAGAGTAGTCCAAGGCAAAGAGAAGTCTAAAAGATAGTTTGGTTTCTTAATAGATACCAAGAAAGTTTCAGCATGTATTTAGTTATTGAATTTCTATAGCATTCAAATCCAAACACTGTCATTTCTTTCTATGCATTTCTCTGAAAACGGTTTTCAAGGTGTTCGTGCTTAAATCAACCAATAACAAAATAAACTAGACTAAAAGCAAACATTCATACATAAAGTAAAGTAAAATGGCCATTTAAAGCAGATTTAAAATAGTATAATGCCAAGTCTTTAAATCCTAGAGGAATAAAATGTTTAAAATGTCTTTTTAGGAAATACATGTACTGAAGTTGATAAAATGCAGAGTTGGTTTGGTAACACATTTGTTTCTGCCACACAAGTGAGATGCGCCAGCAGGCTGATACAATATAAAACAGATCCTGTCAGAGTTACAACAAATTACCCACAGATTGCTGTACTTTCCAGCTTATGAATTGCTAAAAAACAAGTCTCCTTCATTCTAGGAGGCAGTACTTTCTCTAAATCACAGGATATGGGAGAAAAATTCTCCCCTTTAAATAGAATTTATCATAATGCAAAATCAAATTGCTCCAATGAGTAGATCAAGGCTACTTTAAACAAAGGCCTAGTGCTCATTGGAAGAACATGACGGCTCTTGATAGTTCAAACTTGAAGCCTCATCTGACCATATTTTTGCCAAAGATTTTGAAGCAGTCAATTCAGCAGTCACCAACTTTAGCTGATCAAATTGATAATAAAAGTAGCTTTATGTGAACATATACACTATAGTAACAGAATGATTACAGAAGTGCTGTGGCTCAGTAATGTGCACAAACATACATACTACTAAAGTTCCCCTTGTAACATTTAACTGGGCAAAACGGGGTATCATTGGACAACAGTTTTTGAATCAAAGTAGTCAGATGGGCTAACTTACAGAATGTGTCCAAAATATGGGACCCATGATTATTGTGGAATTGAAATTGGCAAATTTTATAAAAGATTTTGTGACATAAATATCCTAAAATAAAATAAAAATGTTGTAAAACATTTCCTGTGCTGCCGTTTGCTGTACAGTTCAACCTGGGCTATTTTCAAGGCATCTCTGAATGTATTCCAGTTTTTCCAGTAAAAGTAGTACTTTAAGAAGTTCTATCACTGTTAATGCATTGAGGAATCTGCTAAGGAAATATCTCTGAAACTATGACCAAAGGAATCACGGATTGTCTAGTATACTAAGTTATTATACGCTTAGTTAGGCTTCTGGCTTGATATATAAAACCATTATAGTTTATTTAACAAAACACAGTTAAACAAACCATGACGGACTGAATGCGAATGTTAACTATTCTTTGCAAGTAAAAGAATTTGGGTTTGATCTGTAACCAGATAGTACAATCTGTCCTTGGTCTGTAAGTGTTCTAGTTCATCCCCTGTTGTTTACAAATGGGTTAAGAAGGATCGTCCTTGATTTCTTGAACTGATATTCCACATAGAAGAGCCCCATCCAGCTTAGGCACCGTGCTGTTGTACGGAATGGGACAACTTGCCACAGCCAATTCACCATGGCCAGCTCACCAAAGCCATCTGGCTGCAGAACAATTTGCTAGGGTCAACTCAGCATGGGACAACTTATTGCAGGACAATTTAATTATTTAAAATAAATATTTTAATTATTGTCATTCACAGTTCATTCTATCTCTCCTTTTACATCCTTTTTTTAATGATTCTGTTTCACTATTTCTTTGATATTAGTGTAACTCTTGTCCTGCAGCAAGTTGTCCTGAAGAGTTGCCTATGGCAAGTTGTCCTGCAGTGAGTTGGCTACAGCAAGTTGGTCATGGCAAGTTGGCCAAGACAAATTGTCATAGACCTGCTGCTGTACAACCTTAAATTCTTAAAATTTCAGAGCCAGTAAAGTCATTGCTAAGAATTCTGGGAGCTGAAGTCCACACAGTTGGAGAGTACCCAGAATCGACAAAGAATATGTGGAAAGTACTGAACAAGATGAGAAATTGATGCAATTTGTTGTATGAGATAAAATGAGCATGCTGCCTTGAAGTGACCATTTTTTATCTATCTGAAAAAACGGTGGTTTTACCATCTTCATGTGTTAACTTTTTTTATAACATCTTTATTGACATTTAATAAATATACTAAAAACAAATAAACACTTATCTAAAAGATAAAAGTAAGAAACTTAAAAACATGTAAGAGAAAGAAAAGCTCTCCAATCAAGCTACCATAAATTGTATGTGCAGATAGGCTGCAAAACACCCAAATTGTGACCACAAGAGGTGCTGCAGCACAGCAACACAAGGGGTGCTTCTTCAAGGCCTGGTTATAAGTTCTTTGTTCAGCACTGCCATAATTCTGAATGGTCATTGAACAAATGGTCATAAGTTGAGGACTACCAGTATGGATTTAATTTAATTTCATGGGGGTATTATTTAATTATATACTTGTTTTTCAAATCTTACAACAAAAGTGCAGATACACCAAATTCATCTGGTCTCCTATGCCAGTTATAACTTTCTTAAATCAAAATCTTTTTATTGTTATTTGCTTTTTGTCAGTTGTATATTATTTTAAACTCTTAAATGTCTATTTAAAATTCAAAGAAATATCAAAGAAAGAATATAAAACTCACTGTGTGTTAAATTAAACTCAGCATTTGAAGGTCTTGATTATTCATGAAATAGTTAAATAGATTATTCTCAAAAATGTTTAGAAAATGGAGCTGGTTTAGTGTCTTTTTTAAAGTCTCTACCACATTTGAGAAAAAGATGTCATCCTCTGTTACTCAGTCCCACAAGGGACCATTATTTTAAGCTCCCTCATGAGGAGCTGTCATGCGCAATCTCCCATCTTTTTCTAGAGAAGCTCTGAAGAACCAGTCTACTTGCTGCTCCTTTATTTTCATCAATTTCATCAATACATTCATCAATCTCCACTATTGGCAGAAATATCTTCAGTCAGCCATGACTTATCAAGAAGCCGTATCTTCCTATATTACAATGGTTTAGTTAATCCCAATGATGGTAGAAATTATCTTATGGTGACCATTGAAGGAAAAAGCCATTACAGATGAAGAAGCCTTCCATCTCTAGTGTACTTAAAAGTTTGTGAATCCTTTTAAATTGACAATATTTCTACATAAATATGACCTAAACTATGATCTGTTCTCCACATAAGTCTTAAAACTAGATTAAGAAAACCCAGTTTTGAACAAATGAGTCAAAACTATTATATTTGTCCAGTGATTTGATTTTAAAGCTGCTTGACTTTCTACCTATTATCTATGCAGGAACTGGAGGGCATAAAAGCAGGAAAAAAACAGAAAAATAGAAAGAATAAAAATGCATAGAAGGTCCCAGATTCAATGTCTGCCCTCTCAAATTAAACAATGATGGGAATTAACGTCTCTGTTTGCATCCTGGGCAGTGGCTATCCACATCAATAGCTTGCTATAAGAAAACTTCTTATATTGCTATTTGAACTTTATAATCAATAAATGATATTACTTTGCCAGGAAAACTTTTATTCTACTCATCATAAACATCCCTTTTAGCTTTGCTATATTATTGTATGTAATATGAGAAATCCTACTGTATTTTTTTTTTACCTGAAATATGGCCTCTGCTGCTAAGGGTCAAGTGATAAATCCTTTTTCTTTTTTAGTCATTCTAGCTATTTGGATCTTCTGTTTGGGACAAGGCAAGACTTTGATCCTTTATTGACTTGAATATATTTGGACAAGGATGATACAGGGCACACAAAATCATTTTGCTTACTTGCAGAATGGCAGTTTTACAGCAAAGGAGTGGCTTCTTTAAAAAGTAATCAGACAGATAAAAGGATTCAGTTGAATTCAGCAGTAGGTCTTGAGTGGAAAATAGGAAAATATTCTTTCTGGTAAATTATCATGCAAATATTGAACCAGTGAAGAAGGGCCAGTCTGTATACATAAAGTGATGCTGGGTGTGGAATACTTTATAATGTGTGCAATGTTGCTTTAAAATCTGTTCTGGAGATAAACAAAAGTTGGGTTGAAAAAACCAACTGTTAACACAGTGGTTCTCAATCTTTTTAATGCCGTGACCCCCAACCGGTCGTAAGTCAAGGACTATTCAACCATCGTAAGTCGAGGACTACTCAACTGGTGCAGCACTGTTTGCAGAATGGGACTTTTGGTGGGCTCAGCAGGGCAGAGACAGCCTGGACAATTCCTATTGGCTTTTGAAAGCCAATAGAATTAGACTCTATTCAAGAGAGTCTATTCTATTGGCTTTCAAAATCCAATAGAATAAAAGGGAGTAGCACAGCTAAGGAAAAGGGGGAAAAAATGGCGGACTGCGTTGTTTGGTGACCCCCATGAAATGGTCATTCGACCCCAAATGGGGTCCCGACCGACAGGTTGAGAACCACTGTGTTAACATAAAGATCATCTTTTCTCCTGGCAAGAAAGCATTTTAAAGTACTGATGTGCAAATGGTTCCAACTTCACTTCAGTGGAATAGCTCTTGAAAATGCAAAGGCAATTCTCTGCCATAGTTAAAGATAAATCAGGTGGCTGTCAGAAATTCTACATTCTTGTTTGTATCAAGAGCAAAATAAAACATTTAAAGATACATTCCTGAAAATATGTGCCTTGGACTTACTGACTCAAACCTTAACAATGTCTTAAAAAAAAAAAAAGTCAAAACAGCTAACCAAAAGATTGGGGTTTTTTAAAGCTACTTTTTCTTCTAGGTGTTCTGAATGGAGCATTCCTTAATCTGAATCTGTTTAATAATTTTTTAATGTCAGAACACTGTTGGGTTTGGGAAAATAGATCATAGTTGTACAAATGGAGATTGCATGTATGTTCATTTTAAAATTCCTTTAGTACTGTACAGAAAAGGGACAAACAGCATAGGAAGCATGCTTGACAAAGTTCTTTATTAGATCCTTGTTGGCCTTTCCCTCCTACAGTATGAGAAACATCTTAAACGCTTCGGGGAACAAGAGGTTAATACGGTAATTTGGAGAAAATGGAGGTGGGGAAGAGATTGGAGGATATTAGTGCCTTGCCTTTTTTTCCCCTCCAAAATCTGTTTGTTTCACCCTAAAATTAGGTATTTACGTGTTTATTAAGTTCCTCTTGCTCAAAATGAACTGAAATGTTATAACAATTTAGCAGATCAAAAAAGAATAAGAGGCAATGATGACCAAGCTGATAGTTTTTATTAAGCTTCATCTGAAGTTATAAATGTATAACAATTTAGCAGAGCATTCTGGGTGTGGATGTCTTTACACACATGAAACACAACTTCCAAATCAATTAAATAATTAAAATCCAGGCAGTTTGGTGATAGTATTCCAACAATTTGCTGCTTCCTTTGAAATAAATATTCCAATGGTTCATTTTAAAGAAAAAAATGAAATATGGGAATAGTCTAATTATTGTACAAGGGGAGTATCATTCTCTGAATGGTGAGATGCTCTCTATGTGACTGACTTTGGGTAGAGGTGGTCACTAGCTTCTGTGGCTCAGGCAACCTTACCTAGTGTTAGATAGTCAAAATGTTTCTGAACATGTAAACATCTTTCTGCTCTTTGGATTTTGTTCATGCTTCAAGCTAATAATTAATGCCAAATGTCTTGTGTGTTGCTCAAAGCCCACCATAGGTTCTCATTTGCCTGCAGAACAGCATGGCATACTGTGGCTTCTCAACCATGTTGGAAGAGACTTAGTGGAGTATGTTGCCCCATTTAGAAATCCAATGTGCAATGTGCATCAAACAGCAGAAATGTTCAACAGCACAAAGCGTTGTTTTGAATGAGTGCAGACTCCTGCCTCCATCGGCAATGTGAATCTCTGCTTTTCAGGCCTGTGTATCAATGCTGAGACTACAAGTTAATGAGTTAAACGACTTTTCCCATTACTTCTGAGAGTTTTAGAATAGGAGTGCAGACTGAGGTATACCTGCATTCCTCATATTATTATTTTTTTTGTTTTTGAAGGCTCTTATTATTGCTGAAAAACTATAGTTTTGTCATGCAAATCCCAAAAGAGATTTCCTCTATACTCCCTCCTTTTTTGACCCTGAAAAAAGGGAGGGGAATCTGGCCATGTCTGATATATGATACGTTACCTATTTTGCATCACAGCCATGTCTCAACCTTCAAAATGGATATACAGGGAGTCAATCACTATAGCAAGATAAACTTTACTAGACTAATCTAAGGCATAAAATAGTACCTTACCCAGAATGGAAACCATTTTTATTTTAACAGCTGGATTTTATATTTCTATTCTCCAGACATATTTTATTTCTTTACTTCTGCCCTACTTTCTGCCAAACTATTCAAATCCAATAAACCTTTTTAGTAGATGAAAATAACAGGAATGCTTCTAATGAAGGACTCAGCATTATTAGTCACCAATAGGTAATTTCTCTTTGCCTCTTAAGGGAATATGGTTTCTTACCATATTTTGTGATAGTTTAGAAAGAAATAGTGAGAAAGCACAGAAGGATTATAAATAGAAAATATTATTGTCTAGATCACAAAATCCACTGTTCTAAGATGGCTGTTGCATAATAAATATTTCTATTAGTAAATAAAGTTGTCCAGGTCTGAGATGGCTTTGTGGCTTCACAGCGACAACATCATTGAAGAAATAAGAACTGAAAATGTGGGTTTGTTGGGAGGAATTTGGGAGAAGTGCAACTCAGAATGTGAATTTGGGTGATGTGCTCTTGTCAACCCAAAAATATGGCTGGACATAACCCAGGGGCCACAGATTCCCCCCTCCCTTCCGCTCTGAAAATATTCCAGATAGAGAAAAAAATGATTTTAATTAAGACTTACTCTGGGAGGGAAAAAATTGCAAGAGAGATTTACAACAAGAATGACATGTTGATTTTTATTTTGAAGAAAAAGCTGTAAAGTCAGTATATGGAACATGCTTCTGATCAGAATTATGATCACAGGCCAGGTTCTTATCAAATATGTACACCCACCTCTATGCAGAAGAGATCAAATCACTCCTGGGAGAAAAGTAGGAAGTAATTTTTGACAGAATATTGGCATGAGACCATAACCTGAATCACAGCATGTTCTGGAGCAAAGCCCTATTATTGTTTTCTTGTCAACATAAAGACATTAATTTAAAGCATACTTTAGAAAAGTATTTGCGTTACTTGTAGCTTGATCCTGTGATCAGTCACAGAGAATCTCTGGTATCAAGAACACAGGAGGCTATACTGATAGATACACCAAATTTTCTAACCACAATGAAAATCAATGCAATTATATCCATTAAAAATAAAAGAAAACATATTTGTCTCACATTAGTTGTAGCAAATGTCCTTGATCTCTAAGGAAATGCCTTGATCTCTAAAGTGAGTTTTCAGTAGAGAAGATTATGATATAGAGTCATTCTTCCAAGCTTCAAAAAACACAGTGTTGCCTAAGTAAGTTTTTGTAATGTAGTTTACTCTCTCTATACCTTATGAATTCAGATGCAAGATATATATTCCTGAATAACGATTTGCATAACTTTGATTCTTCTCTATTCTGCCCTGGCTCTATTCCATTCTGGTTGCCTCAGTTGAAAAGGCATGTAATACTGGAGCAAGTTCAAAGAAGATACCAAGATAGTGAAGAGTCTTTAATTATTTTTTTTTAACGAGAGTGAGTTTCTTTACTTTGAATTATTTTTTTTAATGAGAGTGAGTTTCTTTAGCTTACATAAAGGATGCTAAGGGGTGATGCAGTCTTCTAATACAGGAGTCCCCAGCAAAGCACTACTCACGTGAGTGGAGGGTATATAACATAGTTTGGAGCACAAGCTGTGCACATGCACATGTGCATGCCCCCGCCACTCAAACTTCCCCCTCCCAGGTCAGGCCGCCTAGCTGGAAAGGTTGGGGACTGCTGTTCTAATATATGTGGTCCCCATCTTACGATCACAATTAGGACCAGAATTTCTATTACTAAGCAAGCTGGTTATTAAGTGAGTCATGCCTTATTTTATTACTTTTTTACCTGTTAAGCAAATCACTGCAGTTGTTAAGTGAATTATGCAATCATGTGAATCTGGCTTCCCCATTGACTTTGCTTGTTGGAAGCTGGCTGAGAAGGTCACAAATCCTGATCCCATGACTCATCAATGCTGCATCTATTGTAAATTCATGCCAGTTGCCAAGCACCAGAATTTTAATCACATGACCATGAGTATTAAACAAACAAACAAATAAATAATCACTGTAGAAATAGGACAAGACAAGAGAAAAGAAAAGAAAATGGCGAGACCAAGCTAAGGACTACAGAGGAAAAAAGTTAAAAAATATTCTTCAATTCATTCCTTTGGAAGAAGCAATCAGGCAGCAAATCAGAATACTGCTGCCTTTTCCATTCTTAAATCCACCCATCCTCCAAAGTAATGCCTCAAAAAAGAACTATTGGGGAGAAGACCAGAAGCCTTGGCTTAACCTATTTGGTTTAAAGCTGTATTTTTCAAACTTGGCAACTTTAAGTTGTGTGGATTTCAACTCCAAGAATTCCCCAATCAGCCTGGTGAAGTCCACACATCTTAAAATTGCAAAGTTTGAAAAGCACTTAGAGTTTACAGCTCCTAGTTTACATACAATCTTTCATTTTAAAATGCATGGGTAAAAAATTGAAATCTTTCTAGCTTTGTATCTTTTCTCCCATACCAAACTTATAAAATAATTTGGCATATAATCAGCATGATGTAATCAATTAAACGTACTTTAGAAAATCTCAAATCAAGGATCAGTGTGTGGGCACAGCCAGCAATGTGGGAGGACCAACTCATTTTCCTAATGGCAGAACTGTACTTCCTTGCCAATTGAGTTACATCTCATTATAATTGCATTGGTTTCAATGCAGCAGGAACAAAATAAGCTCCTCAAAACAACTAACACAGTCCATTCAAACATCTGGCACTGATTCTGAACTAGTGCAAAGTCCTCATATTGAAGTTCTCTACTGTAATTCATTCCATTGCTTCCAGATGGATCTAGTCATTACTAAGTAAACTAAAAACTGAACCTAGGCCCAAAAATAGAACACACTTTTCCTGCCCATCTGGTTATTTTCTACTTTATAGTCATCATCCCTGAATATTATCAGCTGAGCTTTAAGGGAAACCACTTGTAATCTCTAAATCTAAGTATTATAGCTGCCAAGTAAAGAACATTGCTTGCAGATGAACACATCCCCAGGGAGATAGGAGTTATTTTCTAACAAGTTGTGTTAACAACAGGGCATACAGGTGCTTCAAATAGATTTATTCTTTGAGCTAACTGAATATTGTTGTGAACTAAACTAGGAGCTTTATAGTTGAGAAGAAACAACTGTGTATCAATTTGGCCCAACATCTGGGTGAGGAAAAATTAAGATTAATAATTGGACTGAAATTCTTCAGATTGAACACTGTTTTGAAAGAACTCCTCCTAAATGCAGCTGTTTAATTAGGAAGATAATACATGTAGAGCAAAATAGTATTCTTTGATGCAACTACTACTATAATTAGTAGCTGTTTGAATAACTAGAAGTAGTTCAACAAATGTGGAAACACCCATATTGCAGACTTAAAGGGACTGATCTGAATCTTAACAGCACACCAAAAAGATGGTGTGTTGCCCTCTGTAAGCTAATATAAGTGCCTAACAAAAGATACACGCATACTGGATTATCCCAGTCTGATAAAAGTTCTGTGACTGAGAACCCTGGGAATTGTGGAAAAGTATAATTATTAAATATAAGCATTGGATTTTAGAGATTATCTAATCAAATTCCCTACCAGAGCAGATGTCTACTATTACATCATTCAGAAGAGATGGCCTTCCAACATCCGTTTAAACCCCTCCAGTGAAGGAAACTCCACTATCTCCCCTGGAGTCTGATCCAATTTTCCACAGCTATTACTATTAGGATTCCCCCCCCCCATTTGCTTCCTTGAAATTTAAACCTATTAATTATTGTCTTAACCTTGTGGAATAATTCTGAGTAATTCTATAAGCCAGCCCTTCAGATACTTGGTTATTTATTATGTCTTTTTGCAGTCTTCTGGATTAAACATACCTCATACCTCTTGATGTTCCTCCATAGTTTTTCTTTTATCATCTTGCTTATTCTGCTGTAGACATACTCTGATTTGCCAAGATCCTTCCTAAAATGTGATTCTGAGACTTCTGAAGTATGCTGGACATAAGCATTTAAGTTATATTTTGTCACAGAACAGAGTGAGAGATTCCCTTGTCTCCATTTTTCCTGTTGATTATCAGTTTTTAGTATTGTACGTTACTTTTTTGCATCTTGGTAATAGAGAGCATGGATAGTCATAGTTTTAATTAAAATTTAAAATTATACTATTAGCAGCTCATCATTGATTTTGGCTAACCTCAGTGAAAGTTTGGTCTATCAAATCTGGATAGCACTCAGAGGACATCCCACAGCTATGTAATTAAGAAGCTTTAAAAAAAATAGTTGAAAGAAAGCAATTTTTGGTTGTGCTAGTGATTTGGGTTAATGTTGCTCAGTCACTGTGTATTTTAATTGCTGTAATGTTTATAATTATTTTTATTTTATTTTAATTTTTATTTTTTTTGCGAGAGTCACTTGTTGAGATGGATAGCCATGTAGATTGGATAGATAGGTGATGATGAGAGATGAGAGAAAGAGAATAACACTTCTTCTCTACAATAAGATGGCTAAGAAAACTACAAAGACATCCCTATATCCTTATCAGCCAATTCAGCACAGCTTAAGATGGCTTTATTTTTATCACAAGTACAGAAAAATCTTTCAGTATGCTAAACTTTTTTTAGAACTTTCAGTTCAGCTTGAGTGTTTATGGTTTTACAACAAATGGAAAAGAATATGAATCAGAGGGTAATTAAATTTATTCCAACCGTATTGGAAAGGGCTATTTTATATCAAGACGGCCGCTTTGACGTTTCTGGGCTTCCAAACACAACTCCCCGAAGCCTGTCTAACCGCGCCCTTTTTTTCGTTCCTGGTCCGCACGAGGGCGACAGAGGGATGGCTCTCCAAGTAGCGCGTTATCCTGTTTCCCGCCCCAAAGCAACTGCTATAAGCTTCGCGCGGACTGATGCCCAGCGCCGGGAGCAAAGAAGCAATCTCTCCGGGAATTCCCATGGCACGTGGGGGGGGGGGAGAAAGAACGAGGGGGGGGGGTTCCTTTCTGGACTGAAAAGCCACCGCTGATTCTGAGGGTCCAGGCCGGGCGGCTCCTGGTCGCCGGAGACTCGCCTGTGGGAGGTAAGGAAGGGGACTACTGAAACTGGTCTGGCTGCTTCTAGATGACCCCGAATCCGCGCTTTACTTGGTGCGCGCTCTCGCCCTCTCGTGCTCCTGTTATGGATTTGCTGCGATGCGGAAAAACGTTCAGGGCAATTATGAATGAATTTATGTATGATAAAGGTATCAAGAACTGGATATCAACTCAGATCCTTTGAAATCAATAGCTTATACCTTCGTCCTCAGGGTGACCAACCTTAAGTGACCTAACCCAATTTCGCAATATCAGTTTAGCATGTTCAATATCACAAGCATAAGATTATTTGGCTGTTTCATCCAGAACTAACAATAACATTGGAGAGAGAGAAAAACGTAAATTACATCGAAATATTTTTTGTACACTAAAGATTTCAGTCTTGAGCTGAATAGTAAAGTATCCATTGTATTTTTAATACACACACACACACACACACACACAGAGAGAGAGAGAGAGAGAGAGAGAATTAAATGTTACACACACACAGTCACAATTATATGTTAATAAAAGGGAAGTAGATAGGCAAAGTAAATTTAATGTTAAAATACCCAAAAATCCAAAATACCCTTGTGTTTGTAATTTTCTTCTTTTTAAACAATCTGCTAATTTACCACATTTGTAGAAATTTATGCCCCCTTAAAATGGAATGGGTGACAGGGACAGCTGATGTGCAGCATGTTAAACTATGGAGGAAAGCTCTTGTTCCTGTTTTGCCCACTGCTTTTAATCAAATCTCATGTCCAAAAAGTTTTTGCTCTCTCTGTGCACATAATCAATTGATATCAGCATGCTGGCTGTGGGCCAGTTTGGTCTAGTGGCTAAGGTATCAGGCTATAAAGTGGGATATCATGAGTTCAAGTCCCTCCTTAACTATGAAAGCCAACCAGGTGACTTTGGTCCAGTCATTCTATCTCAGCCCAATTCTCCTCACAGGGTTGTTGTTGTGGGGAAAATAGGAGGAGGGAGGTGTGTTGGATATGTTCACTGTCTTGAACTATTTATACACATAAAGGTGGGATATAAATAAAATAAATAATGTTTCTCTGCTCTGGAATAGAGAACTGAAAACAATCCTAGCAAATGGAGGGAAAATGATAAAATAGTATGTGATTTTTTTAGGAGACCAAAATTTCACTGTTGCTGGCTCTGTTATTTTTCATAGTTGTCTTTATCAGAATTTTGATAAGTATGTGCATCTTGCCCATGAATAAATTTTTATTCACTTCAGAAGAATAGCTCCTTACATTTAAATATCTAGATGCTTATATAATTGAGATGAATAATCAATATTTATTATAAGCATTGCCACTTAGTATTTAAACTCCTCTGAATCTTTAGAAAATTCTTTATTAAATTTCTCCATAATTTCAATAAATTAAATTTATTAAGATATTTTATCACAGTCATGGTTAAAGCATAAAGTTCCTTCTACTTACAAAGAGAAGACATAACATGGTGTAATAAAAGAAGAATATTAGAGAGGGCTATAGAGAAAATTTTCGTTTAATACTAATAATGTTAACATTACTTACTTATCATCTTTATTTTACATTTCATAGTGGGATGGGGTGTGAATCATATGAATAAAAATGTGTTCTTGTTATAGGAAAAGTTTATGTCCATCATCCTTGTTTTGTTCTGATTAATATTGCAGCGAGCTTTGACCAACTTATCTCCTTGCTTTTCAGAGTGTTTTTAATGATTTTGGGCCTATCTTAATTTCCATTAGAGGAATCAATATAGCACTTGTATTGATTTCAGAGGAAGTTACTGGCCTTTGATACTCCTTTGTCCTGCAATTCAGTATTTTTTTCCTTCTTCAAGAATATAATAAATTGACTGGTTTAATATTTTCCTTTTCATTCTTTCTCTATATACCTTGTATCCAAATAAATATTTAAAACCATTCCAAATAAAGAAATATATATTGATATGACCTAACTCCTTTAAGACCCCAGATACAAATTTCCAGTGTAAAAGAAGTGCATAAAATAGGATGATCCAGATCATTTTTTCAGAGACACAATATGTCTCATGTTAGAAGATAGATGCATATGAAATTTTGACAGCATAATTTATTTATTTATTTATTTATGAGACTTATATACCGCTTTAAGTGCAAGCACTCTCTAAGCGGTGTACACCATTAAGCAATGTGTATATATATTTACATTGCCCCCAACAATCTGGGTCCTCATTTTACCTACCCCGGAAGGATGGAAGGCTGAGTCAACCTTGAGCCGGTGAGATTTGAACCGCTGACCTGCTGAACACAGTCAGCTAAAGTGACTTGCAGTACTGCACTCTAACTGCTGCACCACCTCATTTACTGATACAGTAAATGATATATATGTGTGTGCATCCCCACTCAGGCATGAATTTATTTATTAAGTGATCCTTGGCCAGGTTCAATGCCAGATTTTGAAAACAAAGCTCATCTATAATTTTCTTATTTATAACTTGTTGGAATGGCTAGATTACAAATGATAAACCATGGTTTTTAACCATAGCTTGTTGGATAAACCATTGAACTTGTACTCCCACTTTGTATTGAATTACAAATTACATTATACAAATCACAATGGTTGAACTTGCATATCATATTAAGTTAAAAACCAATCAGATTATGATTTAGAGTGTGGTGCAAATTCAGTTAGAAACTATTTCTTCACTTCCTGGTCAATATGAAAACATTTCTATGGTATATTAGCAGCTTAGAAGTGCTTTTAACATTTGAAAATACGCTCCCTTTTAGTAATATTTGAAGATATGCTTTATTTTATTTATATTTTAAAGAGTTGACTCATCAGTAACATATTGCAAATCTTAATATTCCTTCTCAGCTCTGGATGGAATTTATAACACAATATAGAGGCAATTTGTATACAAATATGTCTGAAGAAAGGGTCTAGAGTGTTATGATGGCTACAGTGACTGTAG
Source organism: Crotalus tigris (assembly GCF_016545835.1). Lineage (NCBI taxonomy): Eukaryota > Metazoa > Chordata > Lepidosauria > Squamata > Viperidae > Crotalus > Crotalus tigris. The sequence continues at coordinate 7,965,216 of NW_024100606.1, forward strand.
AATGTGTTTTCAAAAGAGCAGGTTTCAGTCGTGCAAAGATGACTGCAATCCCCTGGACTTTTCTGCTTCTTATATCATTCAAGAAGACAAATCAATGTGTTTAATTCATTGAATAAAATCTATCACTTAAAAGATATTTATCAAATATACCAGTTAATGTAGTGATTTATTGGCCTGGAAAGTAAAAAAGAGATCAAAGTTAAACTACCAATTTAGTACTGAGCAAATGTCTACAAAATACTTTTAAAGTCAATAAAACAAAAAACATTTTTTCCTTTTTTCTTCTAGCACAAACAGAATCACTGAGTAGCTAGAATACCAAGTAATATAGATCCGTGAGATTATGTTCATGAAAATAATGTGCAGTGTTTCTCCAATTCCCTTTCCCTCCCCCAGCATAAATGAAATTCAGAAATATTCCCAGGATTTGCACATACCCTCATTTCTCTATGAACAGATTTCTCCATGCTGAAACAGGATGCTTCTTTGAAATCTGTCCCATTTAAAAAACAATTTGTCATTATTTGATACAGTGCATTATATTGTCTGGCTTATGTCAACTTTAGGACTTCAGACTTAATTAGGAAGAAAAATAAACTATGCAACTCTATACTTGTCAAGTAAATCCTAGAAAGTTCAGTATTAATTTATTCATAGATACAGTGAGACAGAATTTCTACTTAAATCCTACACCATTTAAAAGGAAAGCTTCCTTTGAGCCAAGAAAAAATGTGATTTCATGGAAATCTACCTGTTCCTAGACTGGGAGAAACTTCAGCCATTCACATAAGGTATGCTCTGGGTCTGGAGCTTCTCCTGAAGTCCGCTTGTATGTTATAGCAGACTCAGAACATTGCAGTGTTGGCATGTTGAATTTGTCACAGTATGCCAATACAATTCAAGATGCTGGTCACCATCTGTGACATTTTCATGACATATTGAATATATTGAAGAGACTTACTACTCTTTTTTCTACATTTTTAAAATTCCAAATGCAGCCTATAGAGCCACAATGTATGAGTGGGGTGACCTAAACAATTATTTAACTAAAAATAATTTTATAAAAGTTTTTTATCTTAAATTTCCTTGTCTTTTATTAGATGCAACCCTGCTTGACCTTTTGAAATCATGGTTCAAACGTGCTGCCAACAAAAGACACTCTACCATACTTAATAGTGAATCAGTTCCATTGAGCTCAGAGGCCCAAGCATAGAAGTAGACAAGCTAAAACTTTAGGCTGCCATAAACTGGACAAAATCAGAGTCATAGAATTGTGGAAAAGATAGAGGTACCTGCAGGCATTTTGGCAGCCATAAGATTCAATGTTATTCTTCCCAAATATGTTAAAATATTCATTTGTCACTGGGCTAGACACTGGGCTAGATGGACACATTTGAGAATTCATATGCGCTTTTGCTAGAGGAACAGGCATGCCCAGGCATAGAATGACTCTTTTGAAAAGAGTCTGTAGATATACTGGCACTAGCAGTCCTTCTGACATATAAAATAGCCATGTATCAAGACACATATTATTTGTAGAGTAGTTCAAGGGTGTCTTTATAAGTTCATAGCTTTAAGAACAAATCATTTTATGTCTGTTCTCTAACCTAGTGCTCTCCAAATGCATATTTGTTTATAAACTATTACATATTTGACCGCAAATGATGATCCCAGCTATTTGTCTTTGTAGTAGCCAATCTAAAATTATTTTGCTATTTAATTTAACTTTATGCATTTTGCCTCCTTTGGTCCATCAGAATTATTAAGGCTTTTAACTTATAGGAGACTTCCGGTTTTGCAGAGTAGTGCAGCAGCCAAGGGATCGCGAGGTTCCTCACCCTACAGGTGATTTTTGCCTGTCAGGAGATCCTAAGTGGGCCTGATGTTACCCTGTAGAGGCAACATAGAAGAGGGGAAGTCCTGCTGGTTGTGGAGAGACAATGGTCAATCTGATCGGTTTGGGAAAAGCCCTCCAGAAACCGTCTGGAGAAGAGGCTAGCTTAACTTCTGAGTCTAGCCCAAGCAGCAAGCAACCGAAATCCAAAGCTGACTGTAAACAACGTGTTTGAAACTGGGTAAGAACAGCGATTTTCTCTCTTCTACTTGGAAATTGATTTCCTGGGGGAAAAAAAGAAAAGAAATACCCCAAGAAGCAAAAAGCCTCCGAAAATGAAAAGGAGGGAGACCTTTGCCCCACCCTCCTGCAGATGGAAGTGGCGAATTAAACTTTTCAGAGGGAACAGAAATATATTGAAATGAAAAGAATATAAGATTTAATTTGGATAAGTTTGAAATCAGTGGAATCAAGATTTTCCTCTTATATCATGAAAATAGAAGTAAACAATTGTCTATTACTGAAAAGAACTGAAAGAACTGGTGCTGACATCTAGTGGTGGATGAAAATATACAACAGCTGCTCTATTACAGGGACTGGCAAGGCCCAGGAAAAGATAAATTTGATTCTGATGACCTTTAATGTCTTAATAACAGAGAACAGCTGTGACAAAAGAAAACATCTTGGGCTTTCTACAAAGTAAGAATTATAAATCCTGATTTTTGGCTATCATGGAAAACCAGAGATCTGCAGAAAGAATATACCAAGAAAAAACAAATACTTTCCAGAAGGCGATCTATGCTATGTTGCAATTAATCCAAACAACAATTATTTCAAACTACAAGGAAATTAAAAATAACCCTGAAAACATAAATGAACACATCTCCAATTTAACTTTACAACATAAAAATTCTCAGAAAATAAAAATAGAAAATGAGCTGAAAAAAACAGACAACTGACAAGACAGAGGAAAGAGATTTTAAAATGGAATTTAACAATACAAGGAAGTATGACTTAACCCAGATGGGAAAAAATTTACAGGAAACTCTGGACATGGAAAAGATAAACTACACTTTAAGATTACAAAATAAGTTTGAGGACAAGAATTGGCAAAATGGATTTTGCCAGAAGAATTACGAGAACTTGAGAGACAAAAAAGAATAAAGAAAATCAAGAAAGAAAAAAAGGACAAGATTTTCAATAAATACGAAGGGGCAAAACCTTCCTATAAAAACATCTTACCTGTTTTGCTTTTGTACCTGTAACAACATTTATAAGATTATGGGAAAATTCTTTGATTCATCGAAGTATACTGAACAGGGGAGATGTTGGGCAAAAAAAAAAAAGGCCAAAGTGAGAATTAAGAAATTAGATGATGGGAATTACCAGAGGGAGTATTTAAAAATTAAACATTTGTTTGAATATGGTTAAAGAAATAGAAAGATTTTTGAATATAAACGAAGATTAGTTTAAGAGGGATGAACCCCTTAAGTAATATAGTATGCCTTCTCTCTTTTTTCTTTTGTGTTTGGTTTTTTAACATGAAAAATGTAAAAATGTTGGGATGGTTTACATAAAAGAAATGTTTTCTCTGCTTTGTCTTTTTCTTCTCTCTCTCTTATTTTTCTTTAAGACATGAGAAATGTAAAAATATGATGGCTTGTATGAGAAAACAGACTTAAATATTTAAGTGTAACTAATTTTGAGAAAATCTTAACCAGTAAGAATGTTTTGAATATTGTAGGGAAAATAAATTTAAATAAGAATGTAAACAGGATTTATGATGAGGCAATCAAGACAATCAATGAAAAGAAGCTTTATATTGATGTGGTTTTTATTTGCAGAAGCATGAGAAAAACATTTATATTCAATTGTCATTTATTTAAATAAGAACTGTATTAATTTAAGATTGGCAAAAAATAATATTATTGGAAGAAGAGGAAATCAAGTAAAGCTACTATATGGACTATAGAATTATAGAAATTAATTAATTGTTATTGATTGTTTTTTAAACACTACCCCAAGCAACACAATGTTTACCAAATATTAAGTTATATGTTAAAAATTAATAAAACATTTTTAAAAAAAGGCTTTTAACATAATATGTAATATTCAGGAATAGATGCTTCCTAAATGGTTCTACTGCACTATAGGGCAAAATGGAATATTACCTCAACACATATATCACAAGGTTCCTCCCACAACTTTGACAGAATTGGCTTAAGTGCTTTTCTTCCTTTGTACCTCTTTTAATAGATTTTTTTCCCCAACATGGGTTTGACTATCTCAGTTTTATGAATCAAAAAACTGCTTTTGCTGTCCTCTGGAATAAAGAAATATTCCCTATTTAACTTAATCAAATACTTTCACATTTCTGATAGAAAAGAAACATTAATTTATCAGTTCTATTAAGAATGCAATGCATTTCTTGTGTTCCCTTTAAATGAAGCCATTTTTTTTTCTTGAACTTTTTCTATATACATAAGATAGTTACTGTTATGTCCCGAGCCTTGCAAACGGCTCGGGCGTTTGCAGGCAGTCCCAGGCAGGTGCAAAGCTGCCCGGGACCAGACAGGCTGTCGCCAGCGCCGTACGCATGTGCGGGTGCTGGCGCGGGAAAAGTATCGCATTTACCTGGGAAATGTCTATATAAGAAGCTGGGAGGTTTTGGGAGCTGCTGAAGCCATCTACTTGTAAGCTGAACGCAGAATAAAGAAAACTGAGAACTCCAACTGCTTCTCGTGTCTGCTTTGCGCCAAGGACTCAACACTGGCGACGAGGATGGGATTGCCTTACACCGCCTGGAAAGGAAGAAGTGTAAGCTTACCCAAGTGAGTCCTGAGCGGCGGAACGGCGTCGACTCGGCAGCTACCCGCCAATCCAGTGCGCATTCGGGGGTAGGCTGGCTGATAGACCCGTCTCCTGAAGATGGCGAAAATCGGAAGGCTTTCGGAGTTCGACGTCTCACATCCAGAGCGGTGGGAGTCATACGTAGCCAGGGTGGAGAACTACTTCAAGGCAAAACCAAGTGAGGGAAGAGAGCTTGAAGGCTGCCACCCTGCTTTGTGTTTGCGGTCAAGACGCCTTCGACATCGCAGAAAACCTTGCAGCACCTGTTCCAGTAGAGTCTGTCAGCTACGCAGATCTGAAGAAGCTATTGAAGGAGCACTTCCACCCCAAGATGTCCGTCATCGCATGGCGCCACACCTTCGAGCAGAGGGATCAACGGCCCGGTGAGTCGGCCAAAGAATTCATCGCCGCATTACGGAAGGCCGCCAAGCACTGCGAGTTCAAAGACCTCGAAGAACGACTGAGGGACCGATTCGTGTGCGGGTTAAGGCATCGAGATCTACAACAGATACTTTTCGCTAAAGAAGAATTGTCCTACCAAGATGCCTTAAGGGAAGTCACCGCAGAAGAAGCAGCAGGCGGCGCTGTCAAGAACATGCGGCCGATCAGAAACAGTCCAGAGGTTGCATCCGTGCACCAGGAAGACATCCAAAGAAACTCCGAAGGAGGATCCGGACGAGGAAGTCGACCGTCTCCACCCCACGAAGGAAGAAAAACAGAAGGGAAGCTCTTCAGCTCCGCTCAAGTGCATCGGCTGTGGAGGTCGCCACAGGAGAACCGACTGCAAGTTCCGCTCCGCTACCTGCCGGGCATGCGGCAAACAAGGACACATTGCAGCTGTGTGTCTGGGCCGATGAAAGGTACAACCTCAGGAAGAACTGCGCCTGAAAGGTACCAGATTCCCCAGCCAGAATAGGGTAGGGTTTTGCGCTTCGCGAAGAAGCATCCTTAGGACAGGCACACACAAGCCCATTAAGAAAAAGCTGTCACTCAAGGTGAAGCTACAAGGGGTTCCATTGTCTATGGAACTGGACACAGGGTCTGCCCTTTCAATCATCTCATTGCATACATTTAGGAAGATTTGTTCCGGTAGTGGAACTCAGGCCAAGTTAAGGCCTTCTGACATTGTGCTAACAGATTTTCAAAATTCAAGAGTGTGTGTTAAGGGGGAGGCCACCCTTAACGTGCAATACAAGAGTTTTGAAGGTCCACTAGACGTATTAGTAGTAGGGGGTGAACGAACGAGTCTCATAGGACTCGATTGGTTTGAGGCCCTGGGGATACACGTCACAGGACTCAACAGTTTACAAACACTCGACCTACAGGAAGTCTGCAAAGAATTTGCAGATGTTTTCAGCCCCCAGCTGGGCACATTCAAAGGACCCCCTGTGTCCTTAAAGCTAGACCCCACTGTCACTCCCATTAGAATTAAAGCAAGAAGGGTCCCTTTTGCTTTAAAGAGTAAAATTGACACTGAGTTAGACAAACTGATTCAACAGGGAATCCTAGAACCTGTTGATTCCAGTCCTTGGGAGACCCCATTGTCACGCCTCTAAAGGCAAATGGGGACATTCGCATTTGTGCTGACTACAAATGCACTCTGAATAAGGCATTGCAGCAACATGCCTATCCTGTTCCTGTGGTCAGTCATATTCTGGCCTCCCTCAAGGGGGGGCGCGTTTTTGCAAAGCTTGACCTAGCTCAAGCGTATCAACAGCTGCCTGTTGATAATGATGCTGCTATAGCTCAGACTATTGTGACCCACAGGGGAGCCTTTAAGGTAAAAAGGCTGCAGTTTGGAGTGAATGTCGCTCCTGGGATTTTCCAAAGCGTAATGGAAAACACACTACGGGGCATACCGGGGGTTTGCCCCTACTTTGATGATGTCTTAATTGCAGGAGACTCCACACACATTCTAGCTGAAAGGCTAAGGGCTGTTCTGTTAAGGTTCAGGAAAACAGGCCTCAAGCTCAAAAAAGACAAATGCAAAATTGGGGTGCCTTCTACTGAATTTCTGGGATTCAAAATTGATGCTGCTGGAATTCACCCTGCTGAATCCAAACTAACTGCCATTTTAGAAGCACCTAGGCCAAAGTCCAAGGCCGAACTTCAGGCCTTCCTGGGTCTCCTGAATTTCTACAATTCTTTTCTTCCACATAAAGCTAGTGTAGCTGAGCCTCTTCACAGGCTACTAGACAAGCAAGCAGTGTGGCGGTGGTCACAGACGCATGAGGCCTGCTTTAACGAAGTCAAGGCCTTGCTCACTTCTAACAGTGTACTTGCACATTTCAACGAGTCTCTTCCTGTGTGCATCGCATGTGATGCGTCCCCTTACGGGGTTGGGGCTGTCCTGAGCCACCTCAGGTCTGATGGAACTCAGGTTCCTGTTGCATATTACTCCAGAACATTGTCTTCTGCTGAGCGCAACTACGCTCAGATAGACAGGGAGGCTCTGGCTGTTGTTGCTGGAATTAAAAAATTCCATGACTTTCTATATGGCAGGCACTTCACGGTCTTCACTGACCATAAGCCTCTGCTGGGACTGTTTACCACACGTAAGCAGACTCCCCAAATCATTTCCCCTAGAATGCTTAGGTGGTCTATTTTTTTGTCTGCATATGATTTTTCTTTACTCCACAAGCCTGGGAAAGAAATGGGCCATGCTGATGGCCTCAGTAGATTGCCTCTGCCAGTAGTAGAAGCTGACCCTGCGCCAGCTGTCAACATTCTATCAATCCAAGCCTTGCCCGAGCTCCCTCTTAGTGCCAGGGATGTTGCCGCTGAAACAGGTACAGATCACACACTTTCACGTGTCCGTTCCTGGGTTTTGTCTGGTTGGCCTGAGCACTGCCCTAGTCCTGAGTTTCAGAGTTTCTGGTCCAAAAGGAACGAGCTGTCCCTTTCTCAGGGTTGTCTGCTTTGGGGAAACAGAGTTGTCATTCCCACCTCAATGAGGACTAGGGTCTTAGAATCCCTCCACGAGGGTCATCCTGGCATTGTTCGTATGAAGGCTCTTGCGCGCAGCCACTTGTGGTGGCCTGGTTTAGATAAAGATATTGAGGCTAAGGTGCATGCATGCCACCTGTGCCAACGATCTCGCCCAGAGATGCCCCAAGCTCCCGTGCATAGATGGGAGGAAACACAGTCCCCATGGTCTAGGGTGCACATTGACTACGCTGGGCCCTTTCAGGGCCAGTTCTTCTTGGTCCTTGTTGACAGCCATTCAAAATGGCTTGAGGTTGTACCTGTCTCATCCACCACCACTGCAAAGACTATTCAGGTACTGAGGGGGATTTTTGCTGCACACGGGCTTCCAGATGTCATTGTGTCTGACAACGGCCCTCAATTCACTTCCTCCGAATTCCAAGCTTTCTTACAGGCTAACATGATTCGTCATGCCACGTCTGCACCCTTCCACCCGTCCACCAACGGTATGGCTGAACGTATGGTGCGCATCACGAAGGACGCATTGAAAAGACTCACCTACGGGGACTGGCATCACAGGTTGGCTGACTTTCTCCTTTCTTATCGCACCACACCGTCTACTTCTACAGGGAGAAGCCCAGCTGAACTTCGTTGGGGGCGTCAACTTACTACTAAACTTGACCGGTTGCATCCGGACAGACTGCCTTCATCTACCTCACATCCTAGGGCACCTAGACAACTACTTGTGGGTGCCCCGGTTTGGGCTCGCAATTACGGGCCTGGTCATACATGGGTCCCCGCTTCTATTTCCAGGGTCACAGGTCCTCTCTCCTACGAGGTAGCCCGGACAACGGTCGTGTCCTGCGTCGGCACATCGACCAACTCCGCCCTAGGCGGGACCTTTCAGATGAGACTCCTGGGTCTTTTCCAGGGGGGGAGGGGGACCCTTTGGAGCAAAAGGGAAGGGCACGAGTTGCTGCCCATCTCCACTGATGGAGCCACTGACGGCCCATTTCAAGCTTCCGCAAGTGCTACGAAAAGGAATTCATGGAGCTCACCCAACTACCAGGCATCCACGCCTACTCCAGCCAGGGAGTCACCCTGGGGGCATACTCACTTTCCACACACATCACTCAGCACTCCAGTCACGGAGGATACCCGGGGGCATCCCAACAAATCATTCCCCGCAAGAGAGCTGGCACACAATCCCCAAGGTTGGCCTGACCTTACCCCAAATTCTACAGGGGGTCAAACATACAGGGAGGTGGTCGAGGAACCAAGTCCCGACTACAACACCTCTAGCCCAAATCAGGGAGTAACTGAGTTTTGGGAAAGTACAGAAACCCACACAAGCCCGGACACAGAACGGGGTTCAGGGAATGGACAGCCTCCTGACAGGTCTTGGACGGACCTAGGAGGTTCAACAGAGACGCCCAGCAGTGGCTATCACTTCAAGGGGCCCGAGGGTCTACAGCTAGGCAGGTCAACCAGGTCACAAAGTGACAGAAGCCCTGGCCTGACGAGCCCGGTGGGCGAGCAAGCAGGCCAGGCATCGGGGCACAGTCCTTGGAAGGCACCAAGGCAAAATAAGGAGAACAGGCTCACATCTCCCTCCAGTCAGGGAACTCATGCTAGTAACCCAGAGCTGAGAAGGTCACAGAGAGCAAAGAAATCTCCTAAGTACCTAAAGGATTATATAACATTGCTGGCAAGGCAAAAGCCAGCAAACAGTGGGAGCACTGGGGAACGGAACATTGTATAGAGTAAATGATTATATGTTGGTAATAGTTTTAGCCCGGGGGAAAGGGGTGTTATGTCCCGAGCCTTGCAAACGGCTCGGGCGTTTGCAGGCAGTCCCGGGCAGGTGCAAAGCTGCCCGGGACCAGACAGGCTGTCGCCAGCGCCGTGCGCATGCGCGGGTGCTGGCGCGGGAAAAGTATCGCATTTACCCGGGAAATGTCTATATAAGAAGCTGGGAGGTTTTGGGAGCTGCTGAAGCCATCTACTTGTAAGCTGAACGCAGAATAAAGAAAACTGAGAACTCCAACTGCTTCTCGTGTCTGCTTTGCGCCAAGGACTCAACAGTTACCATGTGAAAAAGATTTTGCACATAATATTTTGATGGTAATCCCTTTTTGTTTCTTCATTAGCATGTCTTAAAATTGAAAAATATGCTCTGAACAAATTAATTATATAAAAACTACTTTGGGGAATTTGACGTATTTTTCTACTAGTTTTATTTATTGAACCTACAAATGTAGTTGGCAGTAAGTCTCACTGAGTCCTTTGGTCTTATTTTGAGCAAATCTAGATAGATTTGTGCTACATTTGGATGATAATTTGCTCTACAAAAATTTGTTTCTGAGCAGCATTCTGCATAAAAAGTAACACAGTTAAAACATTTAATAACATCAAATTCAATAAATGACAACAATAATATAACTTCAAAATCAAGACAGTTATTTTAAAATTGAGATCAGGACCAGAGAATAAAAAACTACAGCTAAATAGGAGTGCCAAACACAAAATAGATATTGAGAACCTCTTATGTACTTGAGTGCAACTCTACAACACAAATACCAAAGAATGGAGCATGCATTCATATCTCAGCTTTTTGTTATCATCATTTTGGAATGGGTGCCTATGAAGTTAAAACAATATTAATCATAATACAATATATTTCAAAAGCCTTTCAGAATGAAACAACTAATGGCTGGTGCTGGATAAAAAATATTTTTTATTTATTTATCGCCCAACTCCCAGTGATTTGATAGCTCACAAGTAAAGAGTATTTTTTAAAAAAATAAAATAAAAATAAAGAATAAAAGAGAGCAGATGACCAAAACATTTCATATATTGGCCCAATCAGTATGCTCTGCCATTGACTCCTAGAGATTTTCCAATATATAAAATAGACTCTCTACCTCTCACCAGGCTTAAATCCAGGAAACTAATTTGGAATAACATACCACAGTCTTATAATCTAGGTCAGGCATGTCAAATTGCCGACCCATGGGCCAGATAGATAATACTGAAACTGTGCCCACCCCTTTGTGGGCAATGGGGGAAAAGTGATATGTCACCCGACATCACGTAACATCAGAAGTTTGACATGCCTGATCTAGGTGAAGTATAGTGATTAAAATGGGCAATTTTAATAACCATGACCAAACAGATCATACAGATCCAACAAAACCACTTCCAGGAATGCGATGGCTCCAAAAACTATGGTGCCACCTGAATGGAATTGAGACAGGCCATGCCAGAACTAGCAAAATCTTTCAAAGGGGAATGGCTGAAAGCTTGCAATGTGACTGTGATGCACTAGAACTAACTATAACATATATTGTTCAAGAATGTCTCCTCAGGAAATTTCAAGGCACCTGGGATAAACTCACTGCAACCACACCAGAAGCAATTAGATAGTTAGCTTCCTTATCAAATTATAGTATCTATCCCATTGCAATTCTCTGATTCCATATTAGGGTGATTTTATTATGGTTTTATCCTAATTTAATATATTACCTCCTATATTGTGTCACATATCTTGTGTGTGTGTTTGTGTCTGTGTATGCATATATGCACATATATGCATATATATACATACGTACGTACATACATACATATATACATGCATACAAATATTAAATGAACCATGCAATGGTTTCTACATTGGAATTATGGTTGACTGGCAAGAAAGAATATCAGAAAAATATTGTTCTGAGAATGTCGTGACTCTGTAAAATAAAACTTAGACATGGGGAAAATGGAACTCCATTGTGTTTTAAGATCCTTTCGCTTTCCAGTGTTAAGTCAGTTGAAATTTTTAAGTACTAGTTTGCCAAACCAGAAGTGGGATCAGGCTGTCAGAAAGTTTATACAAAACATCGGTGGCATGGGTTGTATATGTGAAGTTATCAAGACTGATGTTCTTTTACCCTGAACTCAGTTGGCAGAAACATGCTTCTCTACTTCAGCTACTACTGTTAATAACTCCTGCCCATATAAACAGGCCTGACCTTTTTCTGGCAGTAGCTAATAACACTGGGAAAACATCAACAGTGTTATAATTACTCTAAAAAAATATGGCCATGTATATGTGACCTTGCATTAAGGCCAGGAGAGATTTAAAGCAGTGACCGAAAAAGCCCAGTTGTGCACTTTTAACTAAGCCTGCTGTAGATACATCTCTCCTGTCAGCATGCTATAATGCAAACAAACTCCTGAAGATTTCAAGGTTTTTTTAAGCAAATTTACCAGGTTGCTCTCAGCCTGTAGTACAAGCTGTGAATCTACATTACATTTCTAAAATATCACAAGGAATCTTCTGCTTTTTCCTTCCTCCCTCCTTCCTTCCCTCCCTCCCTCCCTCCCTCCATCCATTCATTTTTCTCTTTTCCTGTTGGGATTTTAAAAACAAAGAAGTACTGTCTACCAGCCTGTTCTCAATTATGTTTTTTGTTTATTTCTGGGGAATTTGTCTCTGCCCAAATAATTTATCAAGTGACAGACAGCACATATGTGTGAAAGGCACTTCTCTTTCAGAGGGAATGACCATTAATTGCTTCTGCCACCTGTGAGGAACACTTCTATTGTCCTTGCAGTTTTAGCTTTGATCTGCCCCTCATATGAGTGCTGTTTGTTTTAATTGGCTGTGGCTGACATTCCTTCAGGGATCTCACAAACGCATATAGCAAGAGAGGCCTGTGGGAGAGAATTTGATATCCATTTGGTCAGGGCTTATATGCAAGCTGGACCAAGTGACTTTGCTTATACTTTATAGTATTTCATAATTGTTCCATCTCAAATACATTTCCAGTATGATTGTGTATATACAAAAGGGAAGGGGGGAGCAGATAAATAGATAGGAGGCAGACGAATAAGACAGATTTGTGTGGAATCCACGGATACATGCAAATATATAAGTAGGCATGGTCACATACACACATATGCATAAGCACCCATGCTGTGCTAATACAGATCAAGAGGAGAGAGAAGATCTGGGAAAGAAACATTCCATTCTGCTTCCAGTGTTGGCATTATTGCAAAAGCTGACAATTTTAATGACACACTAGTGTCATAGCATAATGCATTTTTAAGAACTAATAAACCTCTCCTGAATACTAGGGTGAAGGATATTAGGACTGAATTCCTGAATTCATTATCAAAATCAAATGGCATGCATTAGGAATATATATATTCAGAAATCTCTTCAAGGAAACCTGATTCTCTGCTGTCAGAATAATGGGGCAACAGCCTCTTCTTTTTCTAGCTTTTCAGCCATTGCACAGCCCTCTCTGCCTTTTGTGTTTCTAAGCTAGGAGATTTGCATGTCATTTTAGATTTGCATATTTTAATTTTCAGTCTTGCTTGCATTTCACAGTTCACAAGGCTGTGCTGCTTTTTCATATTAATCCTGGTCAGATGCAGAAATTAATGAAGATAGGGCAGTGGCAAGGCCAGAAAGCAAACACAGCTCACTTCAGCAGTGACTCAGTTTTATAATTAACAGGAACTAGTTCTACAAATGTGATTCTTTGGGTATGATGGTAGCATGAAAAGTGGACTGATCCCCAAAGCTAGCAAGAACATGGTTTTCATCCCCTACAATGAATGCTAATTTGTCCAGGGAGGCATGGACAGCATGAAAATGTTGACATATATGCTGTGTATATTGGTGAGTTCCACTGCAACATTCTACAACCGAGACTTGGTGCTTGGACCAAGCACCAGGCCAGTGTTATTTTTGCTTTATCCTTTGAACAAAATGTTTTTTTTAATTTATTTCATTTATATGGCTGTGTAACTTAAATATTGCAATTTCGGGCAATATACAATATATCCCCAAAATAAAACAAGATAAGGAATTTCAACTGAAATCCCATACATTAATGGCCAGTGTTTAAAAAACAAAAACAAAATACCAATGAGGTTTTCCTTCTTTTGTCTTGCTTCTCTAGTGCTGGCGTAAGCTGAGCTCAATCTGCATTTAAAAGCTCATTGGACTGCACTCTTATTGATAACAGCCTGAGACACCTTCTTTGCCTGTTGTAGCAAACATAACAGAGTGTCACAGCATTTTAGAAAAATGGAGAGCAATTTTTATTTTTCTTTATTTTTTGTTGGTTGATTGATATGTTTTGAATTTATTTGTGGAAACTTCTTCAAGGCTATGAGAGAGTAGCAGTGGTTTTACCAAAAGGAGTAGAGCTGAACCTTTTGATCTGGGATTTTAGGAGGCCTCAGCAGATAGCTTTCCAAAATGAAACAAGGTTAATCCCGGGGAGTACTTAGATAGGAGACTATATGAGATTCCCAGAGCTGATTGGGAAATCAAGTAGTATCCTACAAGCAAGCAATGACAATCCTCCTCCAAGAAAATTCCTAGATGGATTCAGCAAGAGTTGAACTCAACTCAAGAATGTCTATAGCTTTTTTAAAAGATCTATATGAATATTTTTTTAACTCTTTACAGAATTGGGATCCCCTGGCTCTTTTTTTTCTTCTTCTTCTTCTTCTTCTTCTTCTTCTTCTTCTTCTTCTTCTTCTTCTTCTTCTTCTTCTTCTTCTTCTTCTTCTTCTTCTTCTTCTTCTTCTTCTTCTTCTTCTTCTTCTTCTTCTTCTTCTTCTTCTCTTCTTCTCCTTCTCCTTCTCCTTCTCCTTCTCTCCTCCTCCTCCTCCTCCTCCTCCTCCTCCTCCTCCTCCTCCTCCTCCTCTTTTGGGTGTTGAAGAAATACAAAATTCTGATTCTTGCATTTCTGGAGGCCTCAACGGTTGTCATTTGATGATGTTATAGTGAGTCTCTGATATTGTCTCTCCATCTTCTTCTAGGTATGCCTCGTATTCTTTGGCCTTGTCCTCTTTTTCTTGCCTTGTATGAAATAGAATCCCAAGACATTCTCACCAGGTCAGCAAACCACTTAACGTTGCTTCTGTATGTAGTGTAAGATTGGTTCTATTCCAATTCATTCTCTTATGGTTTCATTTTTTATTTTATCCCTTCTGGTCATTCTGTTAGCTTATCTCAAACATCTCATTTCCATGGTGACTAGCTTTTGCCTATGTTTTAATACAAGTGTCCATGTTTGGACTGGTAACATAAGATAGGGATGAATATGCTTTGCATGAGATGCTTCTTTGTGCTAATCAGTACTGCCTTGTGTTGTAGAAGTGGAGTTAGCTGTTCCAATACATGGTTAATCTGACTGCATCATGTGCTAATCTGTTTGCCCATTTTTCCATCTTCAGTGAATATCATTCCTAGATATTTAAATCTAACACTTATTTTATGTGTAATGAGGGAGGGTGTGGCCTAAGGAGATCAACACCTATATCAAGGTGTGCATAATTATTACACAGCTTCTTTTTCCTCAGGCAAAATGGGCCAAAAAAGAGATTTAACTGACTCTGAAAAGTCAAAAATTGTAAGAAGTCTTTCAGAGGGATGCAACACTTTTGAACTTGCAAATATGTTGCAAATATTCAACAGATTTTATGCCATGTGAATAAAAATCATAATAATAAAAAACAAAGAAGAGTGGCTATATTGGTCACTGATTTTTTTTTTGAAATGTCAAAAATGTTTATTTGTACATTTTGAGTTGTTTATTCTCATTTTAACAGATGCAAATAAACGAGTGAAATGGACAAATTTTCATTTTTCATTTAGTTGCATTATAATTCTGCATAGTAATAGTTGCCCAATAATTGTGCACGCCTATTCTCCTAAGAGAGCCAAAACCTCACTTTTACTTTCTTAAATATTCAGGTTTGAGATTTATTAGCATTTTGGATTGACCAAGAGCTCTATAGTTGTTCAATAAGTTCAATAAGTTGTTCAATAAGAAAGTTAATCCAACAAATATAAATACAACTTGTTCTGTTCTTGGGCTTAGGTGCTTATGGTGTCAATGTAGGTGACAAATAATAGTGGTAATAGTGCATCTCTCTGCTTTACTCTGGATGTTACTGTGAAGGGTTCCTATGTTCTTTGCTTTGCACTAAACACTTCTGCATTCATTGTATAAACTTTTACATAATCCAATAAAATGTTTACTTGGGCCACTGTTTGCCATAGTATTTTCCTGTCTGTCAAATGCTTTCTTCTTGGCCTACAAAAGCTACAAGGAGATTATTTTCTATTAATTAATTAAGCATAACAAATTGCATCTCTACAGCTTCTATTTCTTCTAAAACCCATATGTTCTTCTGCTAATTGTTTTTCTATAACTAGTCTTAACATTGTTTCTATTATCTTGGCATAAATTTTCCCTACATGGCTCAAGAGTGAGATGCTTCAATATTGTGTGCATTCTCATCCACTCCCTTTGTTTTTCCACAGTAGAATTATTGCTTTTTGCCAATCAGTGGATGTTGTTAGTTGTGTCCATGCCGTGTTAAAGATTCTGGGTAACCATCTGATGCTGCTTTCCCCTGCTGCTTGAATTATTTTTGTTGGTAGCCCATCTATTCCTGGTGCCTTGTGCTTAAGTGCCTTTTATCAACTCTTGCTACTTCTTCAGTCTTTATTTCTGGTTCTAACACTGTTGTTTTGTAGTCTTGCCCCGTTGCCTTGTGACACTCTCCAGGAGGGTCAAAAAGTTTTTTAAAATGTCTCCACCTTTCTATTATTTCTGATGGTACTATGAGTGGTCTTCTGTCCTCGGCATTGATTATTTTTGTAGAGTTATAATTCTTCTCTCTTTTCTCTATACTTTTGACTACTTTGAAAAATGTAGGCTGTTCTCTCATTATCCACTGATGATTTTCCAAAACACCCCCAGGATTCTTGTTTTGCATTTTTTATTATCAAGCTGGTATATCTGCAGTGCAATCTGTAGTTTATATAGTCTTCTTTCCCTGATTTTTTCCAACGTTTGTATAATTCCTTTTTCAACTTTATCACTTCTTTAAACTCTTTACACCTCCATGCAGTCTGTTTGGTCCCATTCTGATTTTTTCCACATAATTCTACTGCAAAGTTAAGCAGTGTAGTTTTATTTTTTTCCATTTGTCTTCCTCATTTCCCACCATTGGTGATAGTTGTTTGAATGCTGTCTCCACCTTTTGTTGCAACTGTTATACACTTCTTCTTGTTGCTATCTTAATTGATTCCTGGTTTTTATTTGGTCTTTTCCTGTTAATGTTAGATTTCCCATATCTTGCTGTTAACTCTACAATCTTATGGTCAGTGAAGCATAGTCCATTTGGGATTGCTTTTGCATCAAATTTCTGAATCTTCTTTTTACTCTTGTTAAATCAATTGACTTTTAATTATGATACCATTTCATTTATACTATATATAGCATTGTTTGTTCAAAAAAAGTGTTAGTGATAAAATGTAGGTATTGGCTATATAAATCTAGTATCTTCTGCCCATTCTTGTTCTTTTCATCATTCTTAGTGGCATTTGGACCAATGAACTGTACCCTTTTCTGTTACTACCTAATCTACCAGTGTAATCTCCCATTATGTTCTTTTAATCTGTTGAAGAACTCATCTTTTTGCTCTCTGTGTAGTTATCATTGCATGGGGCATATAATAGTACTGTATATGCCAGCGTACAAGGCGACCCGGCGTATAAGACGACCCCTGTCTTTGTCGTCGAGTCGCATTCCTAGAACGTCGTCTTATACGCCGGAAACTACCAGTATTTCCGGCGTATGACTCGGCGTATAAGACGGCGCCATCTTTGGTGCCGATTTTAACGCTTGCGGAAGTCGCCTTATACGCTGGCATATACGGTACATATGTTTCAATTTGCTCTCCTCTCTTTATTCTCAATGTTATTATTCTGTCCAAATAGTTGTTGATACCTAGTATACTTTCTGCTATGTCTGGAAGTATCAAGTAGTTAACTCCATTCTTTGTTGTGTCCCTCCTTAGTAAATAAACAAGTATATTTTATGAACTTTCTTAATACTATGCCCTTTACCTCTTATATTAGCTAATCCCATTACGTTGATCTCTCCTTTTTCCATTATTACTAAAATTTCTTTTGGTTTATTTCCCAAGCTGATTATGTTCCTATTTTGTATTTTGTTGCTCTGTCTCCTTGTCCTTTAGCCTTGCCATGGGTCATTTCCCTTTCGATCAATCCATTTGTATCTCCTTGTAATAGCAATATATTGTTCACTGCAGACTTGCTGGGCCTGTTGCAACTTCACCAGAGTCCCTTTAGCCAGGCTAAAGGGTCACCCAGGATGATCCAGGATCGCCTTCATGGCTGCTGTAACAGTCATGTGGCACAAGACTATGCCATAGTTCACCCACTCCTAGAAAGCTCTTATTTTGTCCTGTTATCACTTTTCATGCGTGGACTTGCAGTTGGACTTTGAAAGTCTCTTTGGGCAGAGAAAATTAAGACACTATTTGTTGAAATTTTTATTCTTAGAATTGTTAACTGTTGATTCCTCCAATTGGTTACATGTGGATGAAAGGTGAAGAAAAGGAGGAACAGTTCACTAAATAAGAAAGTTCTAGCTTTTCAGCTTTATTTGAAAGAAAGTCCACTAAGAGCCTTTATTTACTATACTATTCTTAGCAGAATCTAATACTTGGATGAGAAAAGAACTACTGGCATAACAATTTATTGTCATAATCTGTCCCAGGTGTTTTCAAAATATAAAAGATACTATAAGCCATGATCGGTGCATGAGGGAGACAGGATATAGAATTCAGGTTTCTCTTCTTTAGCAAATTTTGGCCATGAAAATTACCAAGCACATTTTATACACTATGTCAGTGGTGGCGAACCTATGGCACCGGTGCCAGAGGCAGCACTCAGAGCCCTCTCTGTGGGCAAGCACACCATTACCCCAATCCTAGGCCTTCAGCTGGATTTTATAAAACTTTTTCGCTTTAGGCCTCCACCGCCGTGTGCAAAAAAAAAAAAAGGTTCAATCAGTCAATTTAAACTTCTCACAGGAAAAAAAAGATTTTGCAAAGTTTGAATTGATTGATTGAACTTTTTAGATCCACCCAGTCTGCTGTTACCACTGCAGCCATGCCCACCCAATGAGCCATGCCCACCTAATTGGCCACAGCCACCCAATGGGCCATACCCACCCAGCACTCTAGAATGCATAAATGGGTTTTGGGTTGCAGTTTGGGCACTCGGTCTCTAAAAGGTTCGCCATCACTGCACCATGTAATTGATGGTACAGTTACTGGAATCTTTCTAGTTCCTACCATCATTTTAAAGCTGTTGCTAGCCTGACCTTCATGGGGTGTCCATGGCCATTTTGGCTTGGAGGAAGAAGAGATTGGACAGATTTGGCTTCCTCATTGGTATCTGTGGCATAGAATATATAGATCTAGTGCAGCGGTTCTCAACCTGTGGGTGTGACCCTTTTGGGGGTCGAACAACGCTTTCACAGGGGTCGCCTAAGACCATCAGAAAACACATATTTCCAATGGTCTTAGGAACCGAGACAATGCTCCTCTATCTGGCCGCCACCACCACCACCGCCCTCCTCCTCCTCTGCCGGCTCCTCTGCCACCAGAGCGCCCTTCTCTGACAGTGTCTGCTCCTGCCGCCGCAGTGCCATCGTGCACGCCCCCGCTGCTGCCCTGGGCTGGCTCAGCGGCCGAGCGGAGCCACATCTGGGCCACTGCTGGCGCTGCCAGCTGAACTGAGCTGCGGCGCTGAGAGGTCCCCACGCCTCCTGGTTGCCCAGCCATGCTCCGCCCCTGGACGCCCTCCATGCCACACGGGAGCCTCCCCTGTGCCACCCGGCCCGCCTCCCTCATTGTCGGAGGCAGCCTCGGCCCTCTGGTGCCCGGCACGGCTGTGAGACTGCCAGGCAGGAGCAGCTCCTTCCCAGCTCGCCGGGCTCCGGGCCTCGGAAGCAGCCAGGGGGCGGGGAAGAGGGTGAGGCAGCGGCGATGCCCACATGTCCGTTGGAGGCCAGCCGGCCAGGCTGAGAGGGGAGAAGCGGCATCTTCTGAGCGGGAGCTGGCACTCCAGCTGCGCCTCTCTCGCGTGCGATGGGCTGCGCGGCATGGAAAGGGGCTCCTGCGACTCCACCGCTGTGATGGCGCTCAGGAGGCTGGAGGGGTGGGCAGGTCCTGAGGGGGTAGCTGGGAGAGGGCAGGAGGTGCTGGGATGAGGATGGGGGGCTCCAGGTTGGCGGGTGTAAGAGGGCGGGCGGCAGCTCCGAGGCGTGCAGATCCTCCACGCAGCTTCCAAGGCCCCAATGTGCCATCGCTTGGCTCTCCACCAGGCTCGGCTCTCCACCAGGCTCTCCGCCAGAGCCTCCCCCCTCCCGGGCAATTGTGCGGAGCTGCCTGTGCGTCCTTGGCAGCACTTCCCCCCTTCAATCTCCTTCCTTCTCCATCTCCTTCCTTTCCCCTTCAATCTTCCTTCCCTCCTTTCATCTCCCACTCCATCCCTTCCCTTTTAATCTCCCTCTTCTTCCTTCCTTCCTTCCCCTTCAATCTCTTTCCTTCTCCATCTCCATCTCTTCCCCTTCAATCTCTCTCTCCTTCCTTCCTTCCTTCCCCTTCAATTTCCTTCCTTCTCCATCTCCTTCCTTTCCCCTTCAATCTTCCTTCCTTCCTTCCTTCCTTCCATCTCCATCTCCATCTCCATCTCCATCCCTTTCAATCTCTTTCTCCTTCCTTCCTTCCTTCCTTCCTTCCTTCCTTCCTTCCTTCCTTCCTTCCCCCTTCAATATCCTTCCTTCTCCATCTCCTTCCTTTCCCCTTCAATCTTCCTTCCTTCCTTCCCCTTCCCTCCCTCCCAACATTTTTGAGCAAGGAAGAGTAAGCTTCTCCAGCGAACATTGCTATATTGTTTTTGTGATTAATCACTATGCTTTAATTATATTCAATTTGTAACAATGAAAATACACCCTGCATATCAGATATTTACATTACTATTCATAACAGTAGCAAAATTACAGTTATGAAGTAGCAACGAAAATAATTTTATGGTTGGGGGTCACCACAACATGAGGAACTATAATAAAGGGTTGCGGCATTAGGAAGGCTGAGAACCACTGATCTAGTGTTTCCTTTTTAAAGAACACAACACCTGTATTTTAAAGAGCAGAACTGTTATCAGTCTTATATTGCACAGTAGGGCTACAGTCTCAATCACAATGTGGAAATGATGACTATACAGAGACAACTAGTGAGCTTTTTACTGTCCCAAATCTTGGTATTTTCTTTCATTTCCCCACTCCATCTTTTCTGAAAGGAGGACAATATCTGGGATTGGGAAAAGGAAATGTGGCTGGTGAAGAGAAGGCATAATGGGTAATCACGTTGTGATGACAGTTACATGTAAGCATTCATTCATTCCTTTACTTTTTGCAGTGCAATTTGGGACTGAGGCAGCTAATGAGATACAAGAACAGAGCAACATCCTTTTTTTTGCACTTTTTTATTATTTTTAATTAAAGTATATACACACACATCTCTTCGTATATTTTTTCATGACCTTGTTCAATAGAACAAATAAATCACAATAAAATTGGAATGCACAGACAAAGAGACAGACCTCTGCTCTGCTAGATTCCTCATAAGAGCTGCAAGCAATCTGTGGTAAGATTTGCATGCTCAGCTTCTGAAAATACAAGTCAAGCATTTAAAAAATAAGACTTTTAATAACAATGATAAAGAAAGGATACCTAAGATTATTGCAATTGTTTACCACTACCAGTAGCTTCATTTTTATGTAAATTGCAGCCCAGCCAAAACTCAAAAATTACTTGTATTATGAAGGGAAATTGAAATATTAAGACACATTTGACTCCTGAGTTAGTTCATCACCTTTATGCAGTGGGAAAAAGAGGATGTAGGAATATGGTAATAAACTGGTATCACTTTTATTAACCAAAGGACTTCTCTTTTTCCTGCTAAATTTGCGATCAAAAGGAGAAGACTGTCATTGTAAGGTTCAAGTCAAAATATTTCTTTGTCTAAGCTGCATTCCAAAATAGCAAAAGTAACTGATTAATCTATTTCGGAATTTTTCAAACTGGATAACTTCAAAATGTGTGGACCACATCTTAAGTTAAGGTTGCCAAGTTTGAAAAACATGGATCTATTTCATTTCTATCCTACTTTTCTCTGAGATTTCTTTTTTTTTAAATAATATTTTTATTAATTTGCTAATTTTACATTTAGGTATTTAAAAAGCAACATGGTGGCTGGGCTCATCAGTAGTTCAGTAACATACAAAAATCTTTAGTACAAATCTCAAACTACAACCTCAAATATTTCCTCTCTTTTTCCCTTAATATCTACTATATTTAAGCTAATATAGTTCTTATTATATCAACTAAATAAAAATATCATTATTACATTTATCAATAAATTTTTAGCTTCCCATCAATATTCAAATTTAACATTTGATATTTATAATTTCCAGTTTTTAGATAACTAACGTTTCCTTTATCTCAATTCATAACAGAATCTGATATTCAAAATACATATCTTATCTATTTGAGTATAATCTTGTTCTATTTCCTAAAAGTTATCTATTTCCCCCCCATCTTACATCTTCTAATTAATAATACAGTATCTTCTTTAATCAAAACCCATTATATATATTGTCTGGGTTAATCAATAAATCAAAACATATTCATAATATTTTTTCTTTTGGGTCTAATTTTTAAGTATTAAACAAATAGCATCCTTATTTTCAACTAATTTCCAATGTTTTAAATTTAAATTTAATAACCAAAATTTCCCTTATCTCAACTTCTCCCTTTGACCCTCTAATTAGTAATATGAAATCCCCTCTGATAAATCAAAACCCCAATTTTCTTCAGCCTTATTCTGGCTGTCTTTCTTGGTCAACTAGCCTTTCATGTCAACACTTTTAAATCATCAAATAAATCTCCCTCTATTATTATATATATTGTTTGGAATAAGAGAAACCATTTAGTTGCTATTGTTTTGGAAGAGCTAGCCCATTTGTATTCCTTAAATCATCTTCCTATTATTCCAAATCCCCATAATTGTCTTGCTATGTTTATCTTCCATTCAGTCTGTTCTTCTTCTTGCTCCTCAAATTTCTTCTGATTTATATAGAAAGTCTTTTCCATTTTCAGTGTTGTCAATCCCTTTTCTGGATATTCCATTGATTGTATTTATTGGTCAATTGAGTCTTCTGTCTTAGTATTTGATTGCTCCACTTCTTCTGTTACCTTCTGCATTGTTAGTTCTTTAGTTGTAGTCAGAATTCGGGTTTGTATATCTAAGCTGACATCTTGTTCTTTTCTGTAACATCTTATTTCGTCACAAGCTGAAAGGATGGTTTCATGTATTGCTTTCAACATGGAAAGAATCTTTTCCTGGTCTTCATCCATCTTCTCTTAATGGGCGTTAAGTTGGGGACTTTAAAATCAGACAATGAAAATAATTTTATAGCTCGGTATGGGTCCTCTATTTCATGTGTTTGTAGGTAATCTTTATAGTAAAAGTTGTTTGTCAAGTAAAATTTTATAATCCAAGGTATTTCATCATCTCAAATAATGACCAATATTCCTCAAAAGTAGGAAGGCAATTCCCCACATACAGCTCAAAAAATCAATAAAGGCATACATTCATAGTTCAAGGAGGCCGGCAATGCCACCCAGAAGTTCTTTTTACAGCTGAATGTCTCACAGGTGGTGTTTATCAAAGTTAAAAGAGTCTTATCTGTAGTCTGGGCTTCAAGCCAAGTTTTCTTTAGGCAATAACAAGTTGTAATACCAAGCTTCACCACAAAATGTCACCAATGCTGCTTAAGATTTTTTAAGTCCTAAATTTTTATAGTCCTTTTTCCAATTTTATTTCTTTTTTTATAGATAAAAACAAAAGTCTTCAGTAAAAATAAGAAAACTTTTGGTCCCCAAGTTTCAGAAACATATAAATCCAATTAAATTAAAGTTATACTTTTAATGCTTTAACTCCCCTGGGTAATCAGTCACCGCTATTCTTAGAGGGTGAGATAGAAATTCCCTTCCCTCTCTCCTCACAGGGGGAAAGATATTTTGGGCAGCTTTTATGGGAAGAAAAATACTTAGGATCTTAGCGAGAAGATCAGATCAGATCCAGTTTCATCCGCGTTGCTTTAGAAGTGCCTGGTGGTAAGTTTGACTTCAGCTGTCTGCAGCCTAGTGACAAGCCATATTGCTATGGCTGGTCTTTCCTCTGCTGGCTTGGAGGGCTGCCCCGGATCAAGCAGAAGGGCTGCCACCCTCCCATGATCAAGCAGGGGTCCCCTCCTTGCTCATCACCCCTATAGGGCAACTTTTGACCCTTTTCAGGGTCCCCCAGCAGAATGAAACCAAACTTGGAAGATTGAGCTTGCCTTCCAGTGGCCGCAGCAGCCACAATGGCAAACCAGAAGTCAACAACATCCTACCTTAAGAGGAGAGAGAGAAGATTTGAAATTTGATGAAAAATAAAAGTTGGTTGTCTTCAGTCCTCTTTCCTTGATAAGCCCAGAAGATATCTGTGCCCATTATTCAGTCTATATAAGACATTTCCTCGATACATCCATGTTACACCTATCCTCCGTGAGCTGCACTGGTTGCCTATTGGTCTCTGGGTCCAATTCAAGGTATTGGTTATTACCTTTAAAGCCCTATATGGCTCAGGACCAGGCTATTTGCGAGACCGCCTACTACCTCATAGTTCCCTTTGTCCGGTTAGATCCCACAGGCTGGGCCTTCTTCAGGTCCCGTCGGCCAAGCAGTGCCATTTGGCGGGGCTGCGGAGGAGGGCTTTCTCTGTGATGGCGCCCACGTCTTGGAACCAGCTCCCCCCAGAGATTAGGACCACTCCCACCCTGTTGGTTTTCTGTAAGCTGCTTAAGACCTGGCTTTTCCGGCAGGCCTGGGGTTTATAAAATCTGACCCCTGGATGACTGTTATTGTACTGTTTGTTTTGTCATGTTTTATGGTGTTTTTATTGTTAGCAGCCCAGAGTCCTGCGGGAGTGGGGCGGTTTATAAATTTTAAAAATAAAATAAAATAAAAATAAAGTTCCTTAGGATAAACTATTGGGGAGGGGATGAGCACATTGGGTGGAGGAGGTATGCAATCATAATAAAGGAGAGAACAGCTGGTGAGCTACAATGGAAAAAGGAAGTCAGTGATGGATTTCATTAAAACTACTCCATTGACTATTGAGGAATTGCAATTAATTGACCTCAAGGCTAGAAATCAACATTTTGGGTGAACTTCACCCATGATCCTAGAGGTATCTAATTGCATTTTGTTTCTCCATTTCCTTCCAGCCAAGGGAAGAGAGCTGAGACAATAAATTACTCTTTCCTACTGGGTATTCTCCATGTTATAGCTCCCATTATTATTGTGGACTGTGGGATAGTGGGAACTACAGTCCAGCAGATCTCAAGGACATGAGATTGATGAAGTATTGAGCTGAACCTTTTTAATATGCCTAGAAGAGTGACTGAATCCGGTAGAGATTCAAACTTGGAAACTAAAATAGTTCTAAGTCATTATTGTCATTTATGAAACATTAGAAACTGTGGAGGAGTTGTGAATAAAGCTGTAAATGGTTAGTCAACTAATACCCACACCCACATATTGTGTGTTGTTTCCTGATCTCTCCACAGCTCCTTCCCCTCTTTCTGCAAGCACAAATAACCAAAGGAAAGAGGCTTACATTTCACTGATTCTTTTAAAAGGGTTCTTCAGTTTGAAATGTAATCTGTCTGCAGGCTTGCCTGCTTTGAAAAGTGAGAGCAGGGAGGGTGGGATAGTGGAGATATTTATAATTTCCCCAGTGTATCCTAAATGGACATACAGATCAGAAGCACATGTTCAGTTCTTTGTTTATAGAAAACATAAAGTGATCTGGTAGCTCAAAAGAAATTGTAACAAAAATTTCACATGTTACTATTTCCAGCAGCAAGACACTCTATCAGAAGCATGGAGGTTTTTTTTTTTTACATCTTTACAGGGAAATGTTGTTTAATTTTGTTTTTATTGTAGCAAGGCAGCTGAGTAGTCATGATTCCTTCTACTGGACCCACTTTATAAAGTAGATGTGATGATAGGATTAAAATATGCTCTAAGCCCTGCCAGCAAAGAGACAGATAGAAAATGTCACATAAAGTGACACAAGTCTACCTAACTCACAAGAAAAATATCCACTCAAGTGTTTATGGTTTAGGGTGTGATGAGACCCAACTAGATTATGGAACAAATAGTAAGGGAGCAGGTCATCCTTCCAGTCACAAATCCCAAGAAAACAAATCAAACAATGAGGTAGGCAGTGATGAGAAAAAAGAAAAACTCAAGCAACAATCGGGAGATGCAGGAAACATACCCACGGACAGGCATAAAAGTCTTAAATGTTTATATACAAATGCTCAAAGCTTGGGGAACAAACAGGGTGAACTAGAAGCAATAGTACATAGGGGGGTATGACATAGTTAGCATAACAGAAACCTGGTGGGACGAAACCCATGAATGGACTGATGGATGGATACAAATTGTTCAAAAGAAACATATCTACAGAAAGAGGAAGGGGAGTTGCACTATATGTAAGAGAATACTACATATCTACAGAAATGCACGTCATCAAAGATAAAACCTCTCCAGAATATATATGGGTCAATGTAAAAGAGAAAAAAGTGACATTGCCATAGGTGTATATTACCTAACCAATCAGAAGAAATAGATGAACTCTTTACCAACCAGTTAACAAACATATAGAGGAAGCATACCAAGTAGTAATGGGAGATTTCAACTATCCAGATATCAACTGGGAGGCAAACTCTGCAGTGACTGGGAGATCAAACAGATTCATAACCAACCTAGTCATCAGTTTGTCAAATGGTGGAGGAGGGAACTAGACGTAAAGCTATACTGGACTTAATCCTTACAAATAGAGAAGAAGTAATAGAGGGAATTGAAATTGCCGGAACCTTGGGTGAAAGCGACCACGTCATACTGGAATGTAATATAATGCAAACATTAGCAATAGAAAACAATCCAACCAGTGTTTTAAATTTCAAAAGTGCTGACTTTAACAAACTCAGAGAGAATCTAGGAAAGATCCATGGATGAAAATCCTAAGGGGAAAAACAACCTGAGAAGCATGGGAAACCCTTAAAAATGTGATCATAAAAGCCCAAACCAGCACAATACCATTGAGAAAGAAAAACAATAAATTCAAGAAGAAACCAGCATGGCTGCACAAAGATCTCTCTAACAAATTGAAAGACAAAAAGGACAAATATAAAAAATGGAGAGAGGGCCACGTAACTAAGGCCGATTATCAGCAGACAGGCAGGACATGCAAAGATGAAGTCAGAAAAGCAAAGGCTCAGAACGAACAAAGACTTGCAATAGAAATCAAGGATAATTTTAAAAAAAATCTTCCAACATACTAACAACAAGAAAAAAGTCAAGGAAACTGTAGGCCCACTAAAGAGAGAAGATGGCAAGGAAATAACAGGCAAAAGGGAGAAAGCAGAGCTGCTTAACTCATACTTTGCGTGTCTTCACACAAAAAGAAACTATAGTCCAACATATCAAAAAAACCCACTGCAAAAGACATACTAGAAACAAAAATTAAAATAAGTAGGAAAATGGTAAGAAAACACTTATCCAACCTTGACAAATATAAATCACCGGGATCTGACAGATTACATACCAGAGTTCTGAAAGAGCTGGCAGATGTTATTTCAGAACCATTGCACCATATCTTTCACAAATCCTGGAGCACCAGGGATGTACCTGAGGATAGGAAAAGGTCTGATGTGGTTTTCATCTTCAAGAAAGAAAAAAAAACTGACCCAGGAAACAATAGACTAGTGGTGGCGAACCTATGGCACATGTGCCAGAGGCAGCACACAGAGCCCTCTCTGTGGGCACGTGCCATCGCCCAGCACTGGCCTAAGGCCAGCCAGCCTGAAGCCGCCATTGGGGAGCCCACCATCCCACCTGCCAGAGACCCCCTGGATCTCCCCCAACCCTGCCTGGCTCCCACAGATGTCCCTCCCCATAAGCAACATCAAGGTAGCCATGCCCACCCCAGCCATGCCCACCCAATCTGCCATGATTACTGCAGCCACAATCATCCAGTGGCCACGCCCACCCAGCAAAGCCCATGTAGCTGCACCCATCGAGTGGGCCACACCCACCCAACACCCAGCAATACATAAGTGGGTTTTGGGTTGCAGTTTGGGTACTTGGTCTCTAAAAGGTTTGCCATCACTGCTATAGACCAATCAGTTTAACATCAATACCTGGGAAGATCCTAGAAATGGGATCTGTGAACAACTAGAAGCAAACAAAGTCATAACCAGTAACCAGCATGGGTTTGTTAAAAACAGATCATAACAAACCAATCTTATTTCATTCTTTGATAAAGTGACTAAACTAGTAGACCAGCGAAATGCTGTGGACATAGTATACTTAGATTTCAGTAAGGCATTTGATAAAGTAGACCACCCATCCATTCCTTGGTAAACTAGAAAAAGGTGGAATAGACAACATCATCACCACATGGATCTGTAGTTGGATGACAAACCGTACTCAACGAGTAGTCTTTAATGGCACTACATCCACATGGAAAGAAGTAAGAAGTGGGGTCCCACAAGGTTCTGTCTTAGGCCCAGTACTCTTCAATATCTTCATAAATGACTTAGATGAGGGAATTGAAGGGGAACTCATCAGATTTGCAGATGACACCAAACTGACTCCAGAAGACAAACTCAAGATCCAAAAAGATCTAGACAAACTTGAACAATGGGCCCTATCCAACAAAATGTATTTCAGTGTGGAGAAAAGCAAAGTTTTACATTTAAGCAGGAAAAATCAAAGGTAGAGGTATAGATTGGGCGAGACCTGGCATAAAAAGAGTTACTGTGAGAGGGACCTTGGAGTCCTAGTGGACGATCACTTGACTATGAGCCAGCAGTGTGCAGCAGCAGCCAAAAAGCTAATACAATCCTGGGTTGTATAAACAGAGGAATAGAATCAAGATTATGCAAAGTATTAGTACCGCTTTATAAAACCCTAGTAAGACCACACATGGAATACTGCAGCTAATTTTGGTCACCGTATCACAAAAAAAGATATTGAGAGTTTGGAAAAAATTCAGAAAAGAGCAACTAAGATGATCAAAGGCCTGGAGACTAAAACATATGAAGAACAGCTGCAGGACTTGGATTTGGCTAGTCTAAAAAAAGGAAGAAATAGGGGAGACATGATAGCAGTATTCCAGTATTTGAGGGGCTGCCACCACGAAGAGGGGATCACACTATTCACCAAAGCACCAGAGGGAAGGACAAGAAGCAATGGTTGGAAATTGACCAAAGAGAGAAGCAACCTGGAATTAAGGAGAAACTTGACAGTGAGGACAATCAACCAATGGAACAGCTTGTCTCCAGAAATCGTGGGCGCTCCATCACTGGAGACTTTTAAGAAGAAACTAGACAATCACCTGTATGAGATGGTATAGGTTCTTTTGCTTGAGCAGGAGGCTGAACTAGAAGACCTCCAAGATCTCTTCCAGCTCTGTTCTGTCCTGTTCTGTCCTGTCCTGCCCTGTTCTGTTCTGTTCTGTTTATTCTATTCTATTCTATTCTATTCTATTCTATTCTATTCTATTCTATTCTATTCTATTCTATGCACTGTTAATGTTTTAGATCAGCGTTCCCTAACTTTCTGGCTTTGCAGACCAGTGCGGAGGGGCAAAGAAGAGGAGATAGTTCCGCATAAGTGACTGGCAAGCGCGCATGTGCAGCTCCATTTGTGCAAACGGAGCACATGCATGTCTGTCACTCACACATATGGAGCACGCATGCACGTGTACACTCACCCGTTTCCATGGCACAGTTGCACACAGTTCATGGCCCACTAGTGGGCTGCAGTCCAGAGGTTGGGAACTCCTGTTATAGATTTCATAATTATGTTCTTATGTTCTTGCTTTAATTAAATCTTATTTTTATTATGTTTTTGTAAACTACCCAGACAGGTTAAGGGAAAGGAGCAAGATACACTTTTTATACATAAAATAAATACATGGAATAATAATTTTAGGTATTTTCATTTAAATATGCAGTTCTTGTTTTCTTCAAGCTCCTTTTGCTGCTGAGTGTGTTTCTAGAGGAATTCTGGGCTCTGCATTCAGCAATAATTACAGCTAAGCTAAATAGGACTGACTTTCAGATATGAATATTAAAGATGTATCTGCTTCCTCTCTTTTTGTTACCGTGAAACGGAACCAGTCCATTACATTGGCCCAAGTACACATATTTTGCTCCTTTACGGCATTGAAAGCCTTTTTTTCTGTCAGACCTTACAGAGGACATCCCAATTTATCAGATTTGCACATTCATGTTCGTTGACTGCACTACAAAAGTGGATTCCTGTTGTTTTCTCAATTTTTCAGTCTTTAGTTCTGGGTTTTGCTGGAGGTCTACCAGCCAGATTCAAACTTGCTTCAGTTTTTCAAGCTCAGCCAAGATGAATTAAGCCATCTGCTATATTTCATACTGAAATATTGTTTGCCACTTGGAAGAAGTTTACACAACCAGCTGTGACTTTTCTGATTTGTAATGGTAGGCATGAATACAGGCTTAGTGGATGGTTTGGTATATTAAATACCAACTAATTCTAAATGATTTCATTTGTTCTAGATTATTAATCATATCCTTTTGTCCATCCTGCACATTTCCCCCAAAAGATTGAAACAGTATTCTGCGTTACTATTTTATTATCTAGGGCAGCCTTCTTTAGTTTGAAGACCTCCAGTTATGTTAGACTACAAATGTGATCATTTCTACAGTCTGAGGGCAGCAGTTTCTAGTGTACTCTCTAACATGATACGTACAATTCTCTGAATTCAGAAGAGTTTGCTTTTCAGACTGCAGCAATTTCTCATCTTGCAAAACCTATTGAGATTTAACAAACCATCTTTGATCAGCAGAAATCCTAAGCTTATCTTTTAATTACAAATGCAAATTTAGTTGCAAACACAGCTGCAGCCATTTTATTATTAGCCTGACAGACATTCCACCAAAAAAAATAAAATAGTAATAGTCAGTCTTAGCTTGATTCTACTCCAACTTTACCTTTCTGTATATTAGTGTTTCTCAAACTTGGCAACTTTAAGATGGATGGACTTCAAGTTCCAGAATTCCCCATCCAGCTGTTTGGGCATTCTTGGAGTTGAAGTCTTAAGTTTTCATCTTAAAGTTGCCAAGTTTGGGAAATACTGTGGTATATTGATATTTTATTATAAATTTAAAAGGACTCCAAAAAGGCAAAATGGTAGCCATGATTGCATGATGAAAGTCCCACTCCTGATTCAAACAAGATATGTGAAACAGGGACAAATCTTCAATTGAGACTTTGGAGCCAACATCTTGCCTTTTTTCCCACTTGTTTTCTCCCTCCCTCCCTCCCTCCCTCCCTCCCTCCCTCCCTCCCTCTCTCTCTCTCTCTCTCACACACACACACACACACACACAACCTCTATTACTGTTCTCTCAGTTGCAGTGGCACCTTGGGAGACATTGCCATTATTTCTGCTGGGAGAGGTGGAGAGGGGGGAGGATGGTGGTGACATGGGGAAAATGTTTGTGTTGCAAACAAATGCCTCCCCCCCCCCCATGTAATAATTAGCTCTTCAAAGAAGTCCCAGGAGCTCCATCTTCAGGTCCAATCTCTGAAGCAACAGCTCTTGCCTAGCAGAATGGAAAGCTCTTTTGTGCCTGGCTTTTCAGCTAGCTGAAAAATAAACAAACAGGAAATATCAAAGAGGGAGCCATCCGGAAAGGGATGCATGCCAAGAGACAGCATTTGGAAAAAAAATACATTGAGGAAATGCCAGCTATTAAATACAGAAGAAAATGTGCTTTCCAAGCCTTTATATATCTTTCTACAGCTCTAAGATGGATAGGAAGAAACTGAAGTCCAAAAATGCAAATACTTACAATGTAGGGACATAATTCTCTTTCTGACAATCTTTTCTTCATCCATTTGCAGAAAATAAGCAAACTTTTTCATAGATGAGGGCATTGCTGCTTTTTATGCTCTATCACTGTTCTAACCAAATCTTTCTGCCTATCAATGGCACTATGTCGTACCTTTATTTACCACTTGCACCTGTTTCCAGGAACTAAGAAATCAACAGAAATGTACAGTACCTGGTTGCTTCCTATTGGCCTTCAGACAGTTTTTACTGTTTCCATTGGTCTCATTCATTTTAGCATCTTCCACTGCGTCACCAGATTATTATTTCCAATGCTTTCCTGGAATACTTGCAGGCTTGCAGCAATTATGGAGCATGGATATCTACAGGGCAGGGGCAAATGATGCTATGTGCATCACACCCTTATTGTAAATGTCACAAATTACTTTTTATGTCATTTGCACAATGTCATGGTATACAGTGTGGCTTATGCTAAGCATTTAGATTGGGGAGCTAAGTCATGTTCAGGAAGTGAAGGAAAGGCATAAAGACAAAAAAAAGACTGATACAGTACTAGCAACTAGAATCTGAGATAACGTTAAGGAATCTCTTAAAAACTTCTGTGATGGGATTTACTTTGGCCAAAATATTCAACAGCAGCACTAGCATCAGGAACTGGGTCCCATATAGAATCTTATTTCTGTCAGCCCCTGGCGCCTCCACCTCTTGGAGCTTAAAGTACTATTTCACTTTGTCTTATTGGCTTCTTCTGGCCAATAGTATGGTTTGGACCTATAGACAGAGGGAGGACAAAGGAAGTAGTAATGTTGACAGTGGCAGAGAGGGAAATTCACGGAGTGGGCAGGAGCAAAAATGTTCTTGTTCAAGAATGTAGTGTCCACTACAGCTGCTCTGGTGAGTGGAATTCCCAAGAGACCAAAGCAGCCACGTTGTCTTAAAACAGTGTACTATTTCAACTTGAGAAATTTGTCTTTTTTTAGAATTAGTGTGCCCAAATGATATGGAGCATCCAATGATAAGTTTTCCACGGTCTTTCCTGAAAATCTGGTCAGCTAATATATAAATTGCTGCTGTCAAGAAAGCTGTGTTTTACTAAATAAATACTGATTTTTTTAAAGCACTCAAGCAGTTTAACCATTGCAGAACTGATCCTTTTCTAAAAGTTGTATGCTTGCAGTTATATTGGAAGAAAGTATCTTTCTCCATTGAACAATATCAGTTGTACTCAAATCAACTTTTGTTGACTGACAATTTGCAAGATAAGAGCATATTTTTAATTCTTTTGGGACTATATCATCTGTGTGCATTTATGCAATCAGAAATATATTTTGTAAAGAATGAATGCTGTTATTTTGAAGGCAAGCATTTTATTTAAAAAAAAAACCCTTAAAAAGCTATCTATGTTGTTTACCTAATATGATTTTTTTACCTCTAAATAATCTGTGAATTGGATGTGTACAATGGGCTGGAAGGAGGCAATGAAGAGAAAAGATTGATGAGTATAACGTAAAAATGAATGCAGATCTCATCACCTAAAAACGAAAAATTTTGATGATCAGCCACTATTTGGAGAGGTATCTTGCCTACTAAAGAAGCTACCCTTCCGTTCCTCTTATTTTCTTTTGACACTTTCTGTTTGAAAGAGAAGAGGTGCACTGATGTATCTGACAATAATGTAAGGAGTTCATATTTGTTGATTGTGTTCTTAGAAAAAAAACTACTAAAGTTCACCTTGCCATCAGGGTAGGTGACTAACTGCTCTCCACGTATCACTCAATTTCATTTCCCAGCAACCCTGCGAGTGTGCCCAATAGTGAAAGATTCTGGGCATCATAGTTCAATACTGGAGGATCAGAAGTACCCCATTGTTAACATGAGACTTAAGCTGCTTATGATCCAAATACAACGGTGGGTATTTAAAAAAACAAACCTAAAACAGATTATAAGAATCCTCACATTTATTGTTTAATAGCTTTATGAGCAATGCATTTTTTATCCTTCATTTTCTTCAACCAAATATTATTTATATACACAGGTGTGTGTGTGTGTGTGTGTGTGTGTGTTTCAAAGCCAAATTTACTGACCAGACAATATAACATAGTGTTTTGTATATGTGCATGTGTAGATAGAGATAGTGATAGAGAGATAGAAATATGTAGGTCTTTTTATGTCTGTCTTAGCAACTGCCTAGACAAGTCCCATTTTGCCATTTTCTTGACAAGATTTCAAAAGAGATGTGTAACTGGTACAAGATCATCCAGCTGCCTTTATGCCTCGGGATTAACTATGGTAGAATTCAGTCTTCCAGTTTCTAGACAGATGTCTTCACCACTACACAAACTGGCTCTCTCTCTATGCATTATATTATGCTGTCGGGCCAATGAATTTAATTTTGAAAATCAGATGAGTTAATTGGAAGCATGCAATGTTATTTTTATTGCAAGTTAAGCCCCCCTCAATATTATTTAAGGACCTAATTCACAAGATAGTTCTTTCTCTCCAAGACTTTGATTTCATCCATTGGAGGATATCCAATTTATATACTTAATCTCCCACATTCTTCATTATTTTGTAACTAGTCTGAATCATTTCTAAACTATGATACAGTAGCTGTTCTCTTGCATATTCTTGAATCCTATTTTTTAAAAAACTATAAGCAAATCTGTGTGTGTTTGTGTGCATATACACAGGGTTATTTGGCAAAATAAGGCAATCTCAAGTCAGCAAATTTTGGAGGGCACTTGTAAAGTGTCACCACAGAAAGCAAACTGAAGTATCCCCTTTAGCAGATGTTGTGGTATAAAAAAATAACAGGTTGTCTGGTTGATTTTCATTTAAGAGAACAAGTTGATATCTTATTCATCTCTGAAAGCAGCAAAAAAGCTCTGTTCTTGTGTGTGCATGTGGGCCAAGTAAGAGCAATCAAAACTGGCACTAAGCATCTCTGATTCAATTACATTGCTATGCTCATTTCTATTTTGAAAATGAATGCTGCAAAATGCCTTCTGTTTGTTGCATATCCTAGTTTTGAGAAGTCATTCCTGGCAATTATTCAAGTTCTTAACAAGTGGGGATGCTGTGAAGTTGATTCCCCTAATCTGAAGACAGACACAGTGGTGAAAAATGAGAGATGTATCTCTATGTATAGAGATCTTTACTTCAGTGAAACAAATCATTGAAAAACTCCATGCACATTCTTAACAATATAGAATCAGTGCATGATTACTCAATAGGTTTTAAAAATTAACTGGGCTCAACAAAGCCAGCGTGTGCTTTAAATATATTAGCTAGAATACAGTTGGCACATACCGTTAATAAGAATCATAGCACATTTGATTGTAAGGGATCGAACAGTTATAGCAGAATTTAGAAAGATCACTAAATTACAAATTTCAACGAACTGAGGATGTTACCTCCATTAGTGACTTCTTCATAAACAAGAACTGAGCCTTTTCTCATAGGAACTATACTGTAGATCAATCACCTTATGAGAGGAACAAACTTAACCTCTTCTCACAGGCAGCTGTTACAAAGAATCTTAAGCTATTATAGAGAGGTCTACGATTTGATGCAGCTGAACTCTTTCATGCAGAAGAAGAAAAAATATCAGATCTTTTCAGACTGTTTTATGACTAACATTGTGTTACTAAATGCTGTTCTAGGAGCTAAGAAAAGGTAAAAATGCTTAAATAAGATCTTCACTATATAATCATTTTGCTATATTCTGCATTTCATTACTTAACAAACTCATTTTGTAAATCAATAGTTGGAGAGCAGAAATATATACATTATGGTATCTTTATGCTACACTATATTTTTAGACTTGCGAATTGACCAAAGTAACTTAGTTAGCAAAAGATGCCAGTTCAGACTATGTTTAGGCCAGGATATCACTAACTAAGAGGAGTAATCAAGAAAGTTGGGTGCATCCTTTTTTCTCATGGATGTGTTTTGCTCCTTTCGTGAATCCTGTAATTTGTTCCTTTCCTAAGCATACACAAATATTGCACAATACTAATAGCCTAATTGGCATTCACAGTAACCCAAATTATAGGGCTGCTGCAGCAAGTGTTTCATTTTGCCAAGACCAATATTATTTCTGTATCATTTAAAAGAAATATATGAAACCATTTTTATACAATACAGTGAATTTTGGCAACAAGGATAGGATTTGTGATTAGGCTTCCTTGCTTTATAAAAAATAAAGCTGAGTATGCAAACTTACTAAAAAATTGCACAAGAAAATACTAACATTTGATCCAGTAAAATAAAAAATAAATCCTACATAACTCCTATAGTAATATGATGATGATGCTGGAGGGCACCAGACTAATATTTGGGGTTCATGATTTTTTTCAGGATCTGATGACTTTCAAGATTTGATGGCTTTAAATAGAAGGTGGTATAAAACAAATACATTTAATACTTTGTCAAAAATAATGGCAAAATATCATACTGTGAAAAAGGAAAGGAAATTTATCTGGAAGTTGAGGCTATACCTACCTTGCCTTTCCAAGAGTTAATAGCACAATTCTTAGATGTTTTGATGACGTTTCTGTAAAGAGGTGCACAGCAGTCTGTGCTCTGATTGTGTTATTCTTTTACAGGTATGTTGAAGAACTACTGGGAAAATAAGTTGATGTCAAATAGCCACACACCTCAAAAGCAATAAGCAACCTAATCAAATCTTAGAGCAGCTTCATGATGCTTATTAGTAGTCACTATTACTCATTCATCAAGGTAGCTCTTTGCAAGCCAAAGTATAAGGTGGTGTTCCATGGAGAGAGATAGCAAGTAAATTGATAGTAAGGCCAGAAAATTTTTTTTAGATGTTTCTTATGGCTTTTTGTTGTTGTTGTTGTTCCTGGGATAATACTGAATATTTCCTTCCTCTTCCTCCTTTTCCCTTGCTATCTGCCCAACTATCAGGGATTTATTAACATATCAAGATTTTATAAATGGAATGTAATTGTCAGAAAGAAACAGAAGAGTTGAGATTATGATTGAAAGTGA
This sequence comes from Crotalus tigris, assembly GCF_016545835.1. Lineage (NCBI taxonomy): Eukaryota > Metazoa > Chordata > Lepidosauria > Squamata > Viperidae > Crotalus > Crotalus tigris. The sequence goes on from NW_024100606.1 coordinate 8,001,754, forward strand.
AAATTAAACTTTCCCTTCACACAGGATACTTAAAATATGAGGTCAGTGATAAATTCCTTAAACAGGCATTCTTTTGGGCTGATCCAAATTCACATGGCTTTTGGTCATTAGAATCTCCTTGAAGCACTGTATTTTCTCAGAAGTAACAGAATATATTGCTATTTGGGATGTTCTTCATTGCTTGAGGGTGTATATATAAGTAAAGAAGCCAACTGATGTTCAGCTTGAGAAACCTAAGGTGCATTCATTCTGTAATATTATTTCTATGCAGCCCCTGGAGAGCTCTTGTTACTTAAATATTGAACCTTTTAATCTTTATATATCATGGAAACTTAGCCTGAGACAAAGACAAAAGAAAAACAATGTTGGCTTCACAAAACAAATGTTATTTGCATTTGGCAGTGGATATTGAGTTTTATTTTGCTGTTATCTGGTGCTATGTTGTTTAATGGAGAGGTTGTTGGAGTGTGTTTAAAAAAGGAAATATCCTGCCTTATAAATGCTGAGAAAAGGTGTGTATTCATACATTTTTAAGCAAGATTCAGTACCATGCTTTTCTTTTTTTCCCCACTTCTACTTCACAACTGCTTTTCAACCTTTACAAAATCTTTCCTAAACATCAGTTTTCTTAAAAGCCACTCCTAAAAGTGATAAATGAAACAGTACAACAAAAGCTTGGTTCTTAAAAGGTCAAACATTCATTGGTTTACTGCAAGTAGTAGAAGAGAAACAATAGTGGAGAGATAATCAAGAAAGTGGAAGTACAAGAATAATAGGTAATTTCTGCTTAGACTGAACCACAAGCCCTAGCAAAAAGAACAACAATCATACAACTCTGGTGCTTACTGGATAATGTTGTAATTTTCCCTCAAAGAAGAATTTGATGGTACAATCTATTTAGCAAATCTAGGTGCATCCAGGAAAAGTCCTGGCCTCCCTGTACTTGGACTTGCAAAGCTACTGAGAAACACAGTTCTTTTAAAATAGGCATATGACAGTCTTTGTTCTTAGCATGAGTTCCAGAAGTCAACTGCGGATCAAAGGTGGAAAGGGTATGTCTTCCTGTTGTCATAATTGATTGGTAACATAACAGAAGGTTAAATATTTCCCACTCCAGTCTTGGCCAAACTATATTTGCTTGCCACTCAAAACAAAGATAAGAAAAAGAGGGTTTTCTTCCTCTCTTTCTTATAGAGATGAAGAATTTATAGAACTGGGTGGTAATTTTCTACCCTTTCCAGAAGTGCTTCAGAATATCCAGGGGAGTAATATCTGAAAGAGAAATAAAGGTTATTTTATTTTTAAAATTATCATGTTAAACACTAAAGCTGCAACCTATCATAGAATTAGGCATTCTTAAAATCAGTAGAATTGTATATAATTCAGATTGCACTGATGAAATAAAAATTAGGCTGGAAGACTAGAATGCTTGTTTCATAAGAATGATTTCCCTCCAAACCCACAGGAAAAAAAATTTGCATGCTCCAAGCATATTTGGTGTCAGATTAGAAGTAAAACAAATATCAAAATATTTGTTCAACTTCAGCATATTTTGTGTAGTAGGCCTTTAACAGCAGTACTCTGGAAGAAGAATCACAGGAAAGGAGCTTTGCACTCTTAGCATCTAACTGTATTTTAAACTGGACACTATCTGAATTCTATATCTACCCAATTTAATTTTTCCTGTTATAATTTAACAAGAAAAGTAAGAATTTAATTTAGGAAACTCAAACAGGAGTAACTTATAGCATACAGTATATGATTCTTAACAACCTCACTCATTTTTAAGATGTACTTTGTCATTTAATTAGAAATACACATCCAGGAGGAAATCTTTGACCCTTGCTGTAAAACTCAATTTCTATATGTTCAATGGGGAGAATTTCCTTACTGTATTATAAGATTGAGAAACAAAGCACTAGTGTCCAAAAATTTCTCCACAGAAAATTTCTTTAATGCTGCCTGAACTCTTTCAAAATGTTATTTTGAATGATTGATTGCTATCTACCTATAGCTTCTTGGATAGGCAATCGAAGAATAGTTCCCATCTCCTCTCAAAACCCAGTACAAAGGTCAGATCTAAAAGCAGCCTCCAGCTTTTAGAACAAAACAAAAAATAAAATGTTGGCAGACAGTAAAAACTAAGAGAGAAACCAGTTCTTTTACATTTCAAATCAGAGATGGTGCCTAAATCAATAAATAAAATGTGAAAACCAAGCAATAAATCCTTTTGGTGAAGAAGGGGGTAGTTAAACTCAATAATAATGTGTAGATGAATAAAGTCTTCATTACTAAATGAAACTAAAATCAATTGGCAATATTAAACTAATAAAATAATCAGACCTACATCTGCTGATATGGAATATGTACATTTCACTATGACAGTGAGTGCTACAATGTTCTTTGGTATTCTGAAAAATAGAGGACTTGAATAATTCTGTTATATTAGAAACCTGAGTGTATTACTTCCTACCTAAGTAATCAGGATTACTTCTGATTAAAGTCCATGAACTTAGACCGTAGATTTTTTGTTAAAAAAGCACCTGAAGTATCTCAAGATAAATTTAATCAGATGAAGCATACTGATAGTTCCCAGCTTAGCCCTTCCAGATACATTAAAATTACCATGCTTATGGCTATATTGATTGGAAATTTGGGAGCTATAATAGTAATGGATCTAGTTGGTATCAAGTCAGAAAAAGCTGTTCTTTCAACTCTTGGTCCCAAGTTTAGGTAACAAAATCTTTAACTATGGTACGTGTTTTCAGAGGGTAGCAATAAAGGAGCTTTTATGAGACATACACTAAAATAATTTTACAAGCAAAACTAGAGTGAATGATAATATCACTTTATGGAAAATGCAGCTGACCAGTAGAGGGAGTACATATGAATGGCACAGGATCAGCAGTGCTGGGCATACAGCTATATTTTTAACTCAGTTACTATAAAGAGCCCATTTACAACCAATTCATTTCTATATACCTGAAAGCAGGGCTCTGATGAGGGTAGGAGGAAAGGATAGGGCTTAGATTTTGACAAACAAATAGAAGCTATATGACAATTTGGAGTTACAAAGACAAGGATCTATCCTCTTAATGGGCTTACTTTATCCAAAATCATTTTGATAGCCAGAGGCCACCTTGAGATCACTAGTTGGCCAGTTACAGTCTAAAAGTTCTAAAAACTACTTCTTATATTATTTGTAAGTTTTTAAGTAGAGATAACAACTGCATTAATATATTTACTGTGGCCAACCCTACGCTGTCTTCTAGTACTGAATTCTTAAACTCTTCTGTTTTGGTGGACACCAAACTAAAAAGAGCATTTCAGCATTTCTTGCTAAGGATTGCTTCAGATTATAAAACTTAATAACCATATACTTATAGTAATACCATGAGATCTACATAAAATGCATTAGACCTAGATTGAACTTAATAGGTAGATGATAATAAAGAAATAAGTTTTATTGAACAGCTCAGCAATAAATTTGGTCAGTCCCCAAATTTGCTGTTATGCAAAAATCATTATAATCTCATAATACATATATATTTGTAAGTATGGGAGAAGAAACATTCCAGCTCTCCTAACCGTCCACAAGATCTGGCTTTGCCAGTTGGGATGGGGCTCCAAAAGAGGGATTTCACATTGGGGATGGTTGAAAGATAAATAGCAGATCTCATCTCCTCCCCCCCCCCTTGTATTTTAGCTAGGCTTCTTATTGTACTTTATATTTTTGTAGTATTTTATTTATATAATTTTATCTTTTTAATATTGTAAGCCATCCAGAGTTACTCTGTGGTACGATTAGCAATCAATTAGTTAAAAAAAATACAAATGAATTAAAATTATTTTAAAATTTATTTTTTCGATAAGACACTTTCTACTACTTGCTGAAGACATTTTCTACTACTTTTAAATATCCCCAGGGACAGAATCTGTCCATAGAAGTTAACATATTCTTAGTTATGTAAATTCCAGAGTAAATAACAGTTCATATTCCCAGAATCAGCTAATGCTTGTATAGTATTAACTATACAACTGTTAATGGTGATACCTAATAAAATGCCATTATTAAAAAGTTAGTTAAAGAAACTAAACTATAATTGTTTAAATATAGCATACGTGAAATTAATTCATTATTTTCCATCCTCACCTGACTATTTCTTCTGGATAACAATTATTAATTGTGTTGATATACTCTTGAAGTAGTGAGCCAGCGTCTGCTTTTATCTCCTGAACTTTTTTAAGACCACCACTTGTTACAAAAAGGCGCCGGGCTTTGGAATCATGTGGCAGAACCTATTTAAAGAAAATAGAAATTCAATAATTCAATTTTTCTATTCAAAAGTTCTTATTTCCTTTGAACTTAATATTATGTGAAGCTAAGATGCAAAAGAACTATCATTCAAGCCTCAGTTAACAAATGAGGACAAGAGCATTGTTGCCAAAAAAAGAATATATGAAGGAGAAAAATATGTTGCTGACCTGCAATTGTGGGGTTTTTTACTGATCATTATTCCTGAAAAAGACATAAATCAAGAGGTACTGCTCTATCACTCAATTTCTTGAGCTCACACAGCTGTCACTCACAAACACTAAGAATATTCATCAGATTTTGGCTTGTTTAGGGACAAGTAATAAAAGCGCACAGGTGACCATTCACAGAGCTAAAATTACAGGAAAGCCACACAAAATGAACAATCTAAGCACATCAAAGGTGGGTCAGGCCACCATGGAAAGCAGCAGGTAAGATCATAATGGCTAAGGGGCATGTCCATCTGGATATGAATATCTACAGTAGTTCATACACAAAGGTAAAAGCTGAGACTATATTACAAAAGAAATATCTTAAGAAGAGTCAAGGATGCAACCACAGTTCATGACAAATGGAAGTACTGTGTCTGTCTCATCTGGCAGGAAGAGCATGTTGCAGGTCCCATCCATGAAGAAATGTCACTTGATAGCACCTCTCTTCTGCTGAGGCATCTACCTTTTGGAACATCATTTCCCCCAGAGATCAGGCTGGCCCCAATCTTGCTGGTCTTTCAGAAGAGTCTGAAAATATCTTTGCCATCTGACCTGAAAATCCTGTAATGTGGATATTGCTAGGGAAATAGAGTATGCTCTCCCACTGACATTTTTAATAGTTTTTATTTATTTATTTTATTATTTGTTATGTGTTAGTTATCTTGTGGCATAGTGGTTAAAGTGCAATATGGCAGACAAAATTCTGCCCATAGCCTGGAGTTCGATCCTGATGGGCCTTAAAATTGATTCAGCCTTCTGTCTTTCTGAGATTGGTAAAATGAGGACCCAGACTGTTAGGGATAACATGCAAATAATGCTTCTTCATTGTAAACCATCCATAAAGTGCTGTAAAGCACCTCGAGGTATATATAAGTCTAAATGCTATTGCTATTGCTATTTTATGTTTTTAATTTTGTATGTTACTCAGTCTTTATGTAAAATGGGCAGCTATATAAATTTACCAAATAATTAATTAAATGCCAGACAGAGCAGGTCGAGTTACTGGGTGATACATACCTGACAATGCACTGAAATGAAACAGATTATCCTTCATATAGTAATTCATAACAGATTAGAGGCTGTTCTGCACAGCAACACTACAATGTTTCCTCTAAGCACACGCGAATTTAAAATATGCTGATTTACAAGAGTATTGACTATTCTTTCAACCCCAATTTCACCTTGGCAATTAAAGAGAATAGGGGTTCAGTTCACATAAGAGGCAGGATATCATACCATTTGAACATCCCTGAGTACAATAGTCATAACAAACACTCTTTTCCAACAACCCAAGAGACGGCTCTACACATGGACATCACCAGACGGTCAACATAGAAATCAGATTGACTATGTGCTCTGCAGCCAAAGATGGAGAAGCTCTATACAGTCAGTAAAAACAAGACCAGGAGCTGACTGTGGCTCAGATCATGAGCTTCTCGTTGCAAAATTTAGGCTTAAATTTAAAAAAGTAGGGAAAAGCACTAGGCCACTCAGGTATGAACTAAATCATATTCCTAATGAATATACAGTAGAGGTGACAAATAGATTTAAGGAAATTAGATCTGATAGACAGAGTGCCTGAAGAACTATGGATGGAAGTTCGCAACATTGTACAAGAGGTAGCAACTAAAACCATCCCAAAGAAAAAGAAATGCAAGAAAGCAAAATGGCTGTCTAAGAAAGCTTTGCAAATAGCTGAGGAAAGAAGGGAAGTGAAAGGCAAAGGAGAAAGAGAAAGATACACCCAATTGAATGCAGAATTCCAGAGAATAGCTAGAAGAGATAAGAATGTCTTCTTAAATGAACAGTGCAAAGAAATAGAAGAAAACAACAGAATAGGGAGGACCAGAGATCTCTTCAAGAAAATTGGAGATATGAAGGGAACGTTTCATGCAAAGATGGGCATGATAAAGGACCAAAATGGCAGAGACCTAACAGAGGCAGAAGAGATTAAGAAGAGATGGCAAAACTACACAGAAGAACTATACAAGAATGAGCTTAACATCCCAGATAACCACAATGAGATGGTCACTGACCTCGAACCAGACATCCTAGAATGTGAAGTGAAATGGGCCTTAGAAAATCTGAGCAACAACAAAGCTAGTGGAGGTGACAGTATTCCAGCTGAGCTATTCAAAATCTTAAAAGACGATGCAGTAAAAGTGCTACACTCAATTTGCCAGCAAATTTGGAAAACTCAACAGTGGCCACAGGATTGGAAAAGGTCAGTTTACATTCCAATTCCAAAGAAAGTCAATGTCAAAGAATGTTCAAACTATCGCACCATTGCACTCATTTCACATGCTAGTAAAGTTATGCTTAAAATCCTACAAGCTAGACTCCAGCAGTATGTGGATCGAGAACTACCAGAAGTACAGGCAGGATTTCGAAGAGGCAGAGGAACTAGAGATCAAATTGCCACCATACGCTGGATCATGGAGAAAGCTAGGGAGTTCCAGAAAAACATCTACCTCTGCTTCATTGACTATGTTAAAGCCTTTGATTGTGTGGATCACAACAAATTGTGGCAAGTTCTTAAAGAGATGGGAATACCAAACCATCTTATTTGTCTCTTGAGAAACCTATATGTGGGTCAAGAAGCAACAGTGAGAACTGGACACGGAACCACTGATTGGTTCAAAATTGGAAAAGGAGTCCGGCAAGGCTGTATACTGTCACCCTGCCTATTTAACTTATATGCATAGCACATCATGAGAAAGGCAGGGCTAGATGAAACAAAAGTTGGAATTAAGATTGCCGGGAGAAATATCAACAACCTAAGATATGCAGATGATACCACGCTAATGGCAGAAAGTGAAGAGGAACTAAAGAGCCTCTTGATGCAGGTGAAGAAGGAGAGTGCAAAAGTTGGCTTGAAACTCAACATTAAGAAAACCAAAATCATGGCATCTGGCCCTCTCAATTCCTGGCAAATAGATGGGGAAGAAATGGAGGTAGTGACAGATTTTATTTTTCTGGGCTCAAAGATCACCTCAGATGGAGACTGCAGCCAAGAAATTAAAAGACGCTTGCTCCTGGGGAGGAAAGCTATGGCAAATCTAGACAGCATACTAAAAAGCAGAGACATCACCCTGCCAACAAAAGTGCGTATAGTCCAGGCCATGGTTTTCCCAGTTGCAATGTATGGCTGTGAAAGTTGGACCATAAGAAAGGCTGAGCGCCAAAGAATGGAGGCCTTTGAACTATGGTGCTGGAGAAGACTCCTGCGAGTCCCTTGGACTGCAAGGCGTTCAAACCGGTCAGTCCTAGAAGAGATCAACCCTGACTGCTCTTTAGAAGGCCAGATCCTGAAGTTGAAACTCAAATACTTTGGCCACCTAATGAGAAGGAAGGACTCACTGGAGAAGGGCCTAATGCTGGGAAAGATTGAGGGCAATAGAAGAAGGGGACGACAGAGAATGAGATGGCTGGATGGAGTCACTGAAGCAGTAGGTGTGAACTTAAATGGACTCCAGAAGATGGTAGAGGACAGGAAGACCTGGAGGAACATTGTCCATGGGGTCACGATGGGTTGGACACGACTTCGCAATTAACAACAACAGAGTACAATAGTGCCTTCCTATCTAGAAAACTGGTTTACAAAGGTTCCCAAAGATGGGCATTTGCAGAAAATTAAGGAGCCAATATTAAGCCTGAGATGTTCTTGACAAAGGAAAATGCAATCTTGCTTTACAGTAGGGACTCCAGCTTTACAGACATAACATGGACAAATAACTAATAATTCTAGTAATCTGAGAAGTAGGAGCTACGTTATAAGTGAGAAAGACTGGACAGACTTGAACACTGGGCACTAACTAACAAAATGAAATTCAATGGTGAAAAAAGCAAAGTTCTACATTTAGGCAAGAAAAACCAAATGCACAAGTACAGCATAGGTGGCACCATGCTCAATAGTAGTAACTGTGAGAGGGACCTCGGAGTCCTAGTAGACAATCACTTAAATATGAGCCAGCAGTGTGCTGCAGCTGCCAAAAAGGCCAACACAGTGCTAGGCTGCATTAACAGAGGGATAGAATCAAGATCACGCGAAGTATTAATACCACTCTTCAATGCCTTGGTAAGGCCACACTTGGAATACTGCATCCAGTTTTGGTCACCACGATGTAAAAAAGATGTTGAGACTCTAGAAAGAGTACAGAGAATAGCAACAAAGATGATTAGGGGACTGGAGGCTAAAACATATAAGGAACGGTTGCGAGAATTGGGTATGTCTAGTTTAACGAAGAGAAGGACAAGGGGGGACATGATAGCAGTATTCCAATATCTCAGGGGCTGCCATAAAGAAGAGGGAATTAAGCTATTTTCCAAAGCACCTGAAGGCAGGACAAGAAGCAACGGGTGGAAACTAATCAAGGAGAGAAGCCAACCTAGAACTAAGGAGAAACTTCCTGACAGTGAGAACAATTAATCAGTGGAACAGCTGCCTCCAGAAGCAGTAAATGCTCCAACACTGGAAGTTTTTAAGAAGAGACTGGACAGCCATTTGTCCGAAATGGTGTAGGGTTTCCTGCCCGAGCAGGGGGTTGGACTAGATGACCTCCAAGGTCCCTTCCAACTTTACTACTACTATTATTATTATTATTAACTTGTTCAAAAGATGATCTTATTATGAAATTCTTCACCATTTATAACAGTGGTTCTCAACCTTTCTAATGCCGCGACCCCATAATATAGTTCCCCATGTTGTGGTGACCCCCAACCACTTATACATCACCAGGTGCCAGGGGCGTGGCCAAAGAAAAGGGGAAAAAAATGGCAGACTGCATTGTTTGGCGACCCCCGTGAAATGGTCGTTCGACCCCAAATGGGGTCCCGACCCACAGGTTGAGAACCACTGATTTATAAGCATTTATACTTTAAATTCAGGAGCAAGTTACAATCATCAGAGGATTGGGGAAGCCAGAAACATTGATACAACAGAGGAAACCATTTTGGAGATAGTAGCTATTTGAAACTGAAAGTCCAACTTCTAATCTTCAGTGTAGATTTTGTGTCCAAGTAGGGACCTTAGTTAAAAATACAATTTGATTTGGGATGTGAGAAGAAGAGGGGAGCTTGGTCTGGAGATCTTTAAAATCTGCTCCCACAATATAGCAATAATGATCTACCATGCTTGCTTTGAACAGATGTGAAAACAAGTTCAGTATGCTGTTCTCTGGTGTAGAGATTGCACAAAGACTACCTATTTGGTTTATCATTGCAGGGGATGTATTAAGGAAAAAGCAGCTTTAGTATCATAAAATGAAGGTGAAATATAATAATGATAGATAAAAATGTGGGAAATGTCTTTGCTAGGAAAATTTAAGGATGCTACTTTCTGTAATCCTCAAATGTAACTGAGATGATGAACAGCATCTTCCTGAATATATGGCCTATTTGATAGATGTTCTGCACTGATGCAGTACCCACTTGTTAAAGCACAGCAGCTACAAATATCTATTTTGTATCCAGAGAGTATAAAGAAGAAAAAATACATTACTGTACTCAAATACCACTATGGAGGAACTTACAGTACTTTTGATCAGTTTGCAATATGCATGTAAAACTTCAAGTGAGTACTGTAATAATGGGATGACCAATAACTTTTATCTGATTTTATTTATCACTGACAAGTACTATGCTATGTTGAATGCTACAATTTCAGTCTTACGCATGAAAATATACTTTACCTGATTCAAAAGATTTTATTTTTGAACTTGATATCATTTAAACTGAGTTTAACAGCATTTCAATATCTGGGATTAGGATTACCTATTGAAAATTATTTCTGTCTGCCTAACATATATTATATATTAGCTAATTCACATGATCTCATCATACCAAAATTTCCTTGATAAATTCCTAAAAATACATGGGATATTTTTTAAATTCACTTTGCTATCTATGATTATTTCTAACATTTAACATTCATTAAGCTGTGCTATGAACCTATAATCCTTAGCAGACAGAACCAATTCAGCTAAGAATTTTCCAACATACTATAACACAGACTATTCTATTCCTTCTTAGGTATAAAGGCATATTGTCTAATTAATAAAGTTGTTGATAAAACAGAAATTTTTAGCAGGGATTCTGGTTGCTGCCCATTACAATCTGAATCCAAAATCTGGTCCTTGATAGCCAAAATGTCCATTCAAGCCAAATAGTTTGTTTGTGGTCTCTGAACTGTTGTTTTTGAGATTGTTAGGCCAATATAAATACTATGACTACTCTTGCTTAATCTACAAAATAGGATGCTTTCCCTCTGCACTCTCTGATCTAGGGCAGACAGAAGCACTGAATTGAGGAACAGCTAATTAAACAGTTATTGAAACCCTCCCTCTCTCCCAAAACAATCTCTGAAGAATCCCAACCAAAAAAGGAAATGCCAAAAATGGAACCATGCAAGCCAAATAGTCCAGGGAGTTTTTCTTCTAACAGCTGCCACCATTCTTAAGAAGGAATATTGATCTTGGACTGATTCTTACCTTGCTGAACTGGCCAACTATGTGCTTCAGGATATTGGGGGGAGCATCATGTAGCAGGGGCTCAAGAGCTGGCAGATGAGTACACTTCTGTAAAATATTCTTCAAGGCTTTCTTAGCCTATCAAAATATAAAATATCCTCAGTAAAACATCATTAGACAATAACACTTATAAAAGTAAACTTGCATTATTTCTACAAGACAAAAAGGTCATAACTATTTTCCAAGTGCAAAAATTGAAACATACTTCTTGCAAATGTTTAAAAATTATGTTGGAAGGTAGCATTATAATAAACAGATAAATGTACATTAATGGCATTTTTAAAAATGCCAATCATAATCTTACTTTTATTTTGGATTATATGGGTTTCATTTTGTAGCTCTGGTGAATTTAGAAATTCAAACACTCATTCTATTGGTAAGCTAGAAACCAATTTTTAGCTTACAAATACCAAAGAAAGACAAAGGGAGACACTGACCTATTCATGTTTTAAGCCTTTTATGTGGTTCAAAAATATTTACCACTTGATTAAACTTGAAGGTTATACTTACTGAACTATTAGATCACATGGACATAAAGGAAATAGACTGACCAGTATTTGAAATGGCTTGACAGGTGCTATAATTTATAAGTATAGCATCTACTTATACCAAAAAAAGTTCCCAGTTGAGGCCTAGATAATGCCATAGTACATGTGTGCACACAGACCTATCTCAAATATCTGATTCAGCATTATAGATTCCTTTAGCAGTTTCCTCTCTGTCCCTTCCCCAGTGTTACTTTCCATGTTTCTGCTCTTTCCGGCAGTTGCTTCCAGGTCTAACTTCGGAAGAAGAGTCCCCATCTAGCTTATCCCTGGAAAATTAGTTATGAGCTATATATTGGAGAGGGGGAGGAGATTTAAAAGGGAGAATTGTGGGGATGGTTATTTAGTTCACTCCCCAAAATTCAAATGTCTAAATTAGAGAGAGAAAGAGAGACAGGAAGAGAATCTGTTCTACCCAGGTTCCCAGTACTTGGCCCACGGAACCAATATTTTTGCCACCAGAAGCTGGAATTCTAAATCAAAGTAACTTTTACATTAAAGTAACATAAACACTAAAAGGGGCAAATTACATGGATGGAATGTTAACACTGCTTTCTGGTGGAACACTGAAAGTTGCACACAGAGAATGTCTTGGGATCACCACTACAGTCTCCCCCTATAAAGATTGTTGTTCCTTGGAGATCAGAAATACTTTGTCACATTTCACTTATTGGCTAAACTTACATATTTGTTTAACTACATTAATCAAATAAACTATATTAGACTAGTTTAAATAAGCCACAAAATACGAATTGCAAAACCTAACAGCTGAGTTCATATGACATACTAAACCAAACTCCCCAAACTATATTATATTTATTGGGCCCAAAAAATTAAGGTAATATATAAGAAACCATTTCCATCTTCTGCGGATATCTTGGATTATTGACATATTGCAGGATATTTGCAGTTTCTTCTCTATCAAATACTTTTAGTTTTAGTTATATAGTGAAGCTATAATAATAATAATAATCCGTATATATAGCAACTCTATTGTAATGGAGTTTGGCTTGGACAAATGTGCCACACTTACTATCAAACAAGGAAAAATAGTGAAAACTGAAGGAATCAAGATGCCCCACAAAAATAGCATTAAGTGTCTGGATGAGGAAGAGTACTACAAATACTTGGGTATCCTTCAAGCTGACAACATCAAGCACACTGAAGTCAAGAAAAAGATTAGAGGTGAATATATCAAGAGAGTGAAGAAGATCTTAAAGTCCAAACTCAATGGAGGAAATACCATAAAGGCAATCAACACCTGGGCAATCCCAGTCATTAGGTACACAGCTGGAATAGTGGACTGGACTCAAGCAGAACTAAAAGCAATGGATAGGCAGACCAGAAAAATAATGACAATGAATCATGCCCTTCATCCACGCAGTGACATTGATAGACTTTATCTACCAAGGTAAATAGGTGGGCGTGGAATGCTACAAGTACATCAGATGGTTGAAGAAGAAAAAAAAAAAGGCTGGTGCTTTCGTGCTCCTAGAAGCACGAAGCCGAAAGCACCAGCCTGAAGATGACGAATGAGACTTCGTCGAAACGTCGCCAAGACACTTCCAATTTTACGTGGGAGAAAACCCGAATAACCAAAGACCTACATACAAACACCCGCGAAAACCTCAGAAAACAAATATATATATATGTATATATGTATGTATGTATGTATATTTTAGCTACTCTCGTCAAAAGGAAACAAAGTCTGGAGAGGTCTCAAAACTTTCCATGACTCAGTATGATGTCATATCCCTTGCAACAGAAATGGTAAATACCAACACTGATCTTAACTATGTTTTTCTTGGAAAAGAGGCCCAATTGATAGGTTACTGAGCACTGGGGGAGCTATTTCCATGTATGGTAGCTTCTTCCCTCTGTTCTGGTAATGGCCTGGTCCACACACAAAGCAGAATGACATGACAGGATACTGACTATATCATTTCAAATGAGGTTATGGGTAATTATATTTTTTGAGGTTTTTAACAAATTTTTTAAAAAATACCTGCAAGCAGAAAATTATTACAATTCAACTCTATGTTAGCTCTAGTTTTCACTGCAAGAAATTTATTCTTACACACAGAAGCACTTGATTTCAACTAGAAGTCATCTCTACTAACTCAAAGTTCATCCAATTCTAAGTTATATATCAACTAGACCAAAGTTTAGAATAACCCTCATAAATTGGAGGAAGGTAGTTCATGTCTAAAATCCACATGTGGTTTCAAACCCACATTTTGTGCTTCACCAATATATGTCCTCAGTCTAAATCTGGATGTAACTTGTAATAACATAGAAATTAGTCCTGAACCACAGATTTTCAGTAGAAGATACTGTTGCTTAGTATCCCATAAGGCCGTAAATTATACAAGAGCATGAGAAGAAGCTGCCAATGAGAAAGGATAATGCTGGGTTAGATAAGATATAAAAAGAATTCCAACTCCAAAGATTCTTGCTTCCCCGTAATTCTAAAATAGAACATCATTATAATAAAAAAATAAAATCAAGCACTATGTGAAACATATTTATAAAGTACAGTTTGGTATTTGCTTTATTTGCAAAAATGCCAAACAGCTTATTCTAATTATCTCACCTATGAAACTTTAACTATACCATTCATTGTAGTTTCTAACTTACCTCTTCCCCCATACCTTGTTACTAATTATCTTAATACCAATATTAAATGAGCTATTTGGAAGAAAAATACAGGAGGGACACATCCAATGAGTCAGGGACTGCAACTCATTCTCCCAATCTTCAGGAAAGACATGGGACACCAGCAATACAATGAAATCACCAGAACAATCATGATTAAAATATTACAGTCCCTTGTTGGTATAAATATGATGATACTCTATTTTTAAGAAATCTAAGAAACAGGAACAGGAGAACCCTGTGCAGTGAGCCATTAATATTCCATTATTAACTCTGCCTACATAATCATGAAGAAAATGCCAGAAATAATGACATTCAGCTATTTAACTGTCAAATCTGGTAGTGTCATTCACAAAGATTGATATTACAAAAGAGTTGCTGGGAGAGCTGCATACAACCATGGGTTATTCTCTTATATTATTATTCAACCTATCTTTTCCTCAAAGCCTAAAGAGAAGCAACAGCATTTCAGGTTTATAAAACTGCATTGATTTTTTTTAAAGTGTAAAATGTTCTGGCGCATATAATCAGACTAGCAAGATGCCTTAATAATTAAAAATATTAAACTTTCATAAAACCTATATAAAATGTAACAAAAATATCAGACTTAAAACTGACACTAAAATTGAACATTACATTTAAAAGTTTAAATATACAACAGCAACAACGTAATTCTTACATAGATCCTCCACAGAAATCCCCATAAAACTCAGAGTCCTATCAGAGGCCTTCTCTTCCCAGGGTCTGAAAGCCATGTCAGGAGGCAGAAAAAAGAACTGGGTGAAGACTATGATTTAGCATTAGAACCCAAAGTTTTGGATGCATCAGGTCCCAAAGGCCTGAAAAACTGTTGGCTTGAAATCCTGGAGACCAGTTGCCAGTAGCATCAGCAATACTACATTAAACAATCCAGTGAGTTCACTCAGTATAAGGTAGTACCTATGGAATTAGATAACAACTCATTGGGGTCCCTGAGACTCTCATTGTTTAATGGGAATACAGGTATTGTGGTTATGGCATAACTGGAACATAAGTTCTTCTTTAATACCTGCCTCAATTCAATATGAAGTATGTATGCATGATTTATTATTAATTCCATGGTCACTAATATCCTCACTCATACACACCTAGCTAAATAAAGCCACTTCAGTTCATCAGTTAGGTTTTCATATGTGTGGCTCCAATGTAATGATTCCAACAAGTATAGTGATAAAGATAAATTTCTTTTTAGAGATATAAAGCTAGATTCTCAAGTTGCATTCTTTGTGCTAATCAAGAAACATTGTTCTCCAAATAATAAACCAGGTTTCTCAAAAGTGATTCCTTCAATGCTCCCTAAAAACTTATCCAAACACTACCATGTTCAAAGTGTGTTGTAACCTCCAGGAAAATCTAGTTAGCCCACTCCTTCCAGTTGGGTATCATCATACTCAAAAATAATATTTCAGGAAATACTTTTGTACCATAATCCGGCATTAATATATATTTAAAATATTTACCATGATTTTATATTTTTTCTTTTAAATAATAATTGGTTTCAATCCTTGTAAGGATTATTTTTCTTTATTTTAGCTAATTATTAGCTATATTATATCTGAAGGAACTGAAAGGCAAGTTATAATGTATAAAAATCAGTGCACCTAAAAATTACTCTACATTTCTAAATGAATCAATACATATACATATACATATACATATACATATACATATACATATACATATACATATACATATACATATATATATATATATATATATATATATATATATATATATATATATGTTTTCTGAGGTTTTCGCGGGTATTTGTATGTAGGTCTTTGGTTGTTCGGGTTTTCTCCCACGCAAAATTGGAAGTGTCTTGGCAACGTTTCGACGAAGTCCCATTCGTCATCTTCAGGCTGGTGTTTTCAGCTTCGTGCTTTGAGCAGCAATGTGTGGTCTTAGCTGTTTCTTCCTTTTAACTGCCAGTGGGGGTATGAACTGATTGGGTGGGAGCTTGGCTGTGTTCTGATTGGGTGGAGGTGTGTTCTGAATGATTAGGAGCTTGGCTGTGCTCTGATTGGCTGGGGGAGTGTTCTGTTTGGTTGTGCTCAGGTTAGCTGAGTTGCAGAGGGGTTTAAGATTTTGGGCTGCCTTGCTATTTTTTGGCTTCGCGTGGTCATGCCTCCTCTTCATGGAGGGTGTCAGTTTGCTTCATGTATGGATTGCAGGGGTTTAAAGTGGCTAATGATGCAGCTGTGGTCTGGCTTCTGGTTTGTGGTCGTGCCTTGTCATCGGTGTGGCTTTGGGTTTGTTTTTTGCGTGGATGTGTGGTGGTGACATCCTGTGTGGTTTTTGTGAGTGTGGGTCTGGTATCATTTTTTGTGTTAGGGAGTCGTTTGTCAATAAGGGCGGGTTTCCAAATGGCTGGTAGGCGGGAGGTATCATCTCGCTTGTTCATGCTGTGTGGGCGTTTTTCTATCTCGATGGCTTCTCTGATTATTCTGTTATTAAAATGTTCACTTTTGGCAATGGTTCTGGTATTTTTAAAGTCAATTTCATGTCCTGTGGCTTTAAGGTGTTGGACCAGGGAAGATGTTGGTTCCTCTTTTTTGACTGAGTTCTTATGTTCTTCAATGCGTGCACTTATTCTTCTGTTGGTTTGTCCGATGTATGTGGTGGGACAAGTGGTGCATGGGATTTCGTATACTCCTTGATTTTCTAATTCAATTTTATCTTTGGGGTTTCTAAGGATGGTGGATATTTTTCTGTTTGTGCAGAATGCTGTTTTGATGTTGTGTTTATGGAGGATCTTACTGATTCTGTCTGTGGTGCCTTTTATGTATGGGAGGAGGGCTTTGCCGTTTTCTTGTTCTTTGTCTTGGATTTTAGTGGGGGTTTCTTTTTGGATTAGGTTTGTAATCTTATTTCTATGGAATCCATTGGATGTTAGTACATTGGTGAGAGTGTGTAGTCAATCAGAGCACAGCCAAGCCCCTAATCATTCAGAACACACCTCCACCCAATCAGAACACAGCCAAGCTCCCACCCAATCAGTTCATACCCCCACTGGCAGTTAAAAGGAAGAAACAGCTAAGACCACACATTGCTGCTCGAAAGCACGAAGCTGAAAACACCAGCCTGAAGATGACGAATGGGACTTCGTCGAAACGTCGCCAAGACACTTCCAATTTTACGCGGGAGAAAACCCGAACAACCAAAGACCTACATATATATATATATATATATATATATATATATATATATATATATATATATACACACACACACACACACACACAGCTTGGCAGCCACACTTTACACACACACACACACACACACACAGCTTGGCAGCCACACTTAATTGAATGGGTTAGATCCTCACTGCTTGATTAAATTTAATAATAGTAAAAATGATGGAACTCATTTACTTTGACCTGCAGATCTTCTGAACTTTCAGTTGCCATATACAGGGAAAGCAATACAGGTAAGACACTGGCTATAGCAACAGCACGGGCATGTTCTGGAGTATGTCTCCCAATCTGTCCTAATGACCACGCAGCTGCAGCCTTAATATGATCTTCTGGCTCTTCTGACAAGCAGACAGCTAGCTGTGGAACTCCCTGTGATTAAACAAAAGCATAAAGCACTAAGAAACTAAATCAGATTTGGAATATTGTGTACAAATTGCAGGGTGCTAGGATGAGGCAAGAATGGCAGTGCTAAAACAAAATACATGTTGTTTGTTCATGACCATTCCCTTTATATATACATTTCTCAGCCCAAATTATTTGAATAGTCTGCAATGCTTACACTCTGCAGATAACAAGTTTAATAAATCGTAGTTCATCACATAGGTGACCAAATGTTTAGACTGAATTTGGCATTTCTATCCACCATTTGAGTCCCAAAAACATAGGAGAGGCAGATGTTGTTTAAGGTGTTAAAGGTATCATCGTAAGATGTAAGCTGTTTCTAGTTGAACTGCCTTTTGCAATTATATTATTATACTATTATCATCTGTTTACAATGTAAAATCACAGTTGTCAGTTCTTTAGCTGGTGTTGGTCTTAATACACACCAAATTCTTCCCAAGAATCTAGTATATCATAATGTATTAGTGTAGTTTAGGCATGTATCCAAGCAGTATGGCCTTTTGCAATTGGCATATGGAAAATTTGTCATTGCACAGATTTTGTAAATGTTAAGAATTTTTGGTATAAAATCTGATAAGCTGATAACCACAGGAACCATCACAATCAGTTTGTGCCATAATATTTCAGTTTCAGTTTTCAGATCTTAATACTTCTCCAATTCTTTGTCAACTTTTACTATCCCCTGGTATTGCCACATTAATTATCCATGCTTTTTTACAACCACAGTTATATCTGGAGTGTTGTGATCTGAGACTATCATCTGCATTTTGAAATCCCATAATATTTTAACCTTTTGATTGTTTCAACTCTGTGTTCCACCAATTTTTCATTACTAGTACTGATATAATTTTTACAGATGCTCCAATAAATCATTGTTTTACTTTGTTAGGTCATTGTTTACTATCAATTAGTGCAATCTTATCATTACTCAACATTACAAATGTATGCTTCAATAAAATATTAAATCTGCTAGCTTAATGAGACATGAACATTAAGAGCTGACACTTTTATTGTTTTCAAAAATGTTTCAGATAGCAGATGCCACAACTGAAGCATAAAGGAAAAACAATGCCAGCTTTTTTTTATCAGGGACTGAAAGTCCAAAGTTTTAGGTTTCCTTCCCAGGTTTTCTGGAAGGGAACCAAGCTTCATCTTCCATTCATTTCAGTATGGCACTGTCTTGAGCTTCACTGAAAGGCATGTAAAGATGCAGACTTAATATATGAAATAGCTACAAATTTCCTCCTATTTGCTTTCTCCTTCTCCACGTAGGAATATATTATGCATTTGGTTCTCTGTTTTGCTTTTTGTTCATTGCACATAATACAGTACATTTAAATATCACTGATAAGTTATTATTCATGTGCACACTGACTTTTATGGAGTAGATTGGAACTTTCATCATCAGATTGCCTTATGGTACTGTCAGTTTTATAATTACGATGCTTTGTGCCCACACGCATACTCATAAATTAATGCATTTTACACCCACTAATAATCATTTTATGAATTAAGAGAGAGAAACAGTATTATCTATATCTATAAAGCACACAAAATATTTAAATTTCATATTAGGACTATCTAGAAGCTCTTGTAAGCTGAAAAACCTCACATACAAAACCTCGTTTAAATGTCTGCCCAGCTGAAATAAACAAGTGTAGGAAAATCAAATTATATTTAAGTTTTTTAGAGCTTATCTTCTGGCTTATACATTCAACAAGGTTTCAGAAGAGTGTATACTTGTTCTTTTTTTCAGATGGACTAGGTTTGTGTTTGTTTTCTGCTGAATATAATTTTTATGTCTAAAAAATATCACAGAAGCAAAACTCACACTCGGATGCAACAAAAGATAACTGACTTATACTGTATATTCTCATTTTAAAGGCAATTAAAGATAGTTTAATAAACCATTGGTAGTCTTCTTTTTGCTATTTGGAAAGTGCAAATTAATTAGCATCTCATGAAAATGCAAAAACTCTTGTCAATTAGCAAACTAATGCATACTCATTTTTAAAATGAGACAGGCCCAAAATTCAGCTATTTCCCTGCATTTCAAGAATAAGAAATAAGACGTGTAACTGAGGTGATTGTACAATTTCATAAAACAATTGGTATTTTTTTTTGTTTTGGTAATATAAATATCTACTGTGAATAAGACACACACAAGCAATTTACATATTGTGGAATGTTTTAAAGAAAAATAACTGACTATTGATAAACAAACTAAATATACTATATTGTTGCTTTACTATCCCATTGATTTCAGAGTCAGTATGAGAAATAAATGTGTGATTCATAGTGCTGTTAATCAATGGGATATAGATACATGTTTAAATATACCTGGGTTGTGCTATTATGTCAATTCAGTATGACACAATGGGATCAAAACTCTGTGTGATTGTGTGTGCCTTATATAGAAATAACTTTTTCTTACAGAAATATTTTTAAAGAGAATTAAGACCGCTTACAAGCAAACAACATATGGAAAATCCAACCTTTCGTAATTCTTTAAACTCAGCAGCACACCTTTGTCAGTATTTGTAAAATAAGTTATGTGTATTTCCATACTTTTTAGCTGATAAAAACAAGTAGATATACAAAAGATATATTTAATGTTTACAGTATTTATGGTCTGCCTTCCCTTCAGAGGAAAATAGCTTTGCCTTTCCTATTTATTCTCACAACAACCCTTTAAAACAGGATTGATGGAGCAATTGGCCCAAGGACAGTTGTTAATTTTATGCCATAACATAGCTGAATCTATCTTTTCAGTTTTATTAATATCACAAAAATCCTTCCTATAAACATATTTATTCTCTACCTTTTGCTAATGTTCTTGTCCCTGACCTGTAAAAATAATCATATGCACTTGAGCCAAGTTCTATAAACAGCATTCTGGTTGTAGCATTGGAAGGTCCAGAAACTAACCTTAGAGATAATCACTGCCATGGCCAGGTTTTCTGAGTGAGCAGCTACGTAGCCCAACATCATAATACCTGGGAGTCTAACATTTCCTTTGCAGCTACCAATGCAGTCAATGATGGCAGCCACTCCTCCAGCATTTACAATAAGTTGTGAAAGCTGAAAATAAATACAGTCAGGGTTGCTATCATTTCACATATAATTACATGTTTTTTTCTAAACTATTACATGTTGAATAAATGCTCAATGAGACACACAAATTAGAAAAAAGAATGCAATGCATACATTTATCTACTTAATGTGCCTTCAAGAGTTTAATATTTAACTTAAGTATTTTAATTATGTCGTCTTTATTTTTTTTAACATTTGGAATGTTGCTAACCATCTTGTTTGTTCTGGCAAGAGAGGATAATTTAAATAAATAAAAATAAATAAGCACTACTAAGAAGTGGAACATATCAGTCCTGAGCAAACAAACAACTGGTTTCAACTAAAAGTCAACTAAGTGCCTCCTGACATTTTCAAGTCTAAGAAATGTATTATGGCCTGCACTTTCATCAACTCCAGAGAAAGTACAGCATTGCAGAGACAGAGGAAAGCTGTCTTATGCGGTAAAGGAAGTGACAATGAATAATATCAAAAACCAATTAAATCCAGCATTCTGATCCCAGAGACTAAGCAAACAAGTAGAGTTGAATGGAAAAGTTTTCTAAGTTTCTGAAGCTGTTTGGGTCAAGAATTGATAGATCAGGACTTAACTGAGGTATATCTGAAAAAAACTGGAAACAATAGAAGGTTTTAGATAACATGCTTCCAGCAATCATTCCCTAAAGTCAAGAAACAAAACTTATTAAAACATAGCCTTCATACTGCAAATACAATTTTACACATAAGTCCTACTACGTGTATATATTATAGCATGGAGGAAAGCATATTTGCCATATTTTTGAAAATATATGTAGCGCTCATCATTGCATATTAATTCTCTGATAATATATTTATATAGGCATCATTTTCTAGTGCTACTATGAATCTCTAAACATGCCAATCTGTAAACTGAAGTCCTCATCAGAGGCCTGCCTCTGGATTACAAGATGTCATTGGAAAAGGCCTTTTTGAGGATAAGGCTATAATTTGGGTTTCTATCTCTAGGGAAGCCCCCTCTCTTCCCCTCACCCTAGGGCAAGTTTATTAATGTAGAATATGCAGCATCACCACAAAACAAGAAGCAGAAGTGGGCAATGATGCATAGCCCAACACTCAAATAGAATACCAGTCAAGGAGTGGAATTCAAGGCATTTGGGGAAAATAAAAAAGGCAGCTGTGTCCAAATATCAAGCAATTATCTTCAGAGTGTGTGGCAGTTTGTTTAAACAACATGGAGTAGCATCAGCAATAAGGAATATTCTAGAATACATCCAACTGTGCCAAATGCTGGTCTCAAGATTCATTGCCTATGGTTTTGGCATCAAACTTTGTTTTTAAAAAATTCTTAAGACTTTTAGTACATCAGTGTCACTTTGGCTGTTCTTATTTTTCATAGCTATCCTAGTGAATATATGTTGTTGGAATGATTTATTGGGCATTTAAAATAATGGCTATTCTCTAGGCTAAACATCAACCAGCCAAACAAGTAATCTGGCTACATTTTGAGGGCTATATTATGGTCTGAATATTTATAATCTCTACTAACTAGGTGCCTTTGTAGTGAGGTCTCTCCACTTTCCAATAACATCTGCCAAGTCAGTCGCTGCAGAGCTGTGCAACTAATGCTATGCGTGACAGAGGTTTCGCCAGCTAAATAGCTTTAGGATGCCTGCCGAATGCGTACGGCAATCCTTTGACAAGCAAATTATCAACAGGATTCCCTCAAGATCAAAATAGCGCTTCCCAGCAGAATACCGGCGAGAGCGAAAAAGTCTCGCACCGAAGCCCACGGCCAGAACCAGTTAGAGAGGTGGCTGCGACAGATTGCAATTCGACCGGCCCCTTCCCCCACCACCGCCGTTTCAAATATCAGGGCTTTTAGACGCACAGCGAGGACTCCTGCGGAGACCGGGCTCTGCGGCACAAAGGAAGTTTAGACGGCAGCGGCGATTCCCCACATCCTCCTACCTCCTTCGCCTTTCATTCCCATTCGACTCGCAATATCTCCTTCAGGGTCCGTGGGCGGCAAGGGATAGGGGACCCTCAAGCCCTGAAGCACCTGAGATAATGAGGATATTGAATTTCGGTGTGAGATGTTGTGGCTTAAATTAATAAAAAGCTCCTTATAATGAGATCCTAGTGGGTTGTAAGAGTCCAGGAACCACGCGAAGGGGAAGGGGAGAATTTATACTCCTCAATACATTTCATTCTTTTAACCCAATATAAGCCCTTGAGCTGAGTTGGTTGTTTCTGAGCATATAATGTGGTGCCTAACAATTAGGAAGCTGTGCCTCGTAAACTATTAAAGGTTTGTGGGGTAAAATATCTTCTCCTGATTTACTAACACCAGCAAACCAGTTATTTCAGAGTTGGAAAGAAATAGTTATGGGATGTGTAATTTATTCCAATACACTTACAGCCCACTAGGATCTCATTATAAGGAGCTTTTTATTAATTTAAGCCACAAAATCTCACTACGAAATCATCTTCTAGTGATTTCTTCTTTGTCAATCTTCTTTCTACTACTCTGGCAATCTTCACAGTTCACAGGTTATGTCCCATTTGGATCTGCTCAGCAGTATGGCCATTATTTAAAGATTTCCAGTTCAGATCATAGAGGCATTTTTCAAGACAACCCAATGATCATCATCTTACTAAGGAAATTTCTTTTAAAAATCCAATGTGTTTGCCATGTTCAAGAGCAATTGAACCTAGCAGAACATCCAACACAATGTTAAATAAACAGGAATTTCTTCATTTTGTTCACTGTACTCTGAATCGCAGTGAAGGGATGCTTTATACTTCATTATTAATTTGTATAGACTATCCCATATAGCTGAACCATTAAATATTTCTGATATACTAATATCCACCAATAAAAAAGCTGATTTGCCCATTTTGATTTTTCTTACATATTTGTATAGCCTTTCATGCCCCAAAACAGCAAAAACATTTCTTTTTTATTTATACTAAAAGCAATAAGGGCTTTGCCTAATTGTACTGTAGAACAATACTGAAGATCTTGTGCATATCTATATGTCATTTATAGATGCGTGTTTGTGTACTCATAGGCATGCACACATACACATTTAAACATATTCACTTATATACAAACATCATGACCTTATTTATATTCACATGGTTTACCTCAGGAGTATGTCTTGCTATCTCTCTAATTAGAGTTGCAGCATTTTTTTTGACATATTCATCAGAGTCCTTCAGGCACGTGAGTACAACAGGAAAAATTTCTGCTTCAACCACCATTTCTGCCAGATCCACAGAGTGCTTTGCTATCTGGCTAAGAGCTGACAACACCTGACGCTGGTAAATAAGAATGAATGTTTTATAAATGGTTGTTGGGTATATAGACAAAGCAATCAAAAAAAAGACAGAAAACTCCCTTTCAAATTGTGAAGGCATTACCCCCCTCAAAATATATAATTTCAAAACAAAAAAATGATAAAAATTAAAAAAAATTCCAATAGGAAACATATATATTTACTTGGAAGAAAATTTTTCTTAGTTAAGTGAACCTATTTTAACTAGTTTTATGGATTTTTGATTTTTTATAGATCCACTCAGGATCATAGTACATAAACGGACAGCTATGTAATTCTTTTAAAGAAATAAACTAAATATTGTAATTAGGAAATGTAATTTCTAGCAATTCAAAACAGAAGCCAACGCATGCTATTTATTGCTTTTTTAAAAAAATCCATACACTTTAAAATATTGTTTCTTTTTATTAGGACAGACCATACAGATCTTCATCAACTATATAGCTTACAAAGTTTGAAATAAATATTGTATAAATCTGTTGCTTTTTGTGAAAAAAAAATCACTGACTTTTAACTGCCCCCCCCCCAAAAAAAAACTGTACACAGGACAAAAAGAGTTTAAGTAATTTTAGATAGTATCCACTGTTATTGTGCACAATTTTCTATAAGCCAAAGATCCTCCTGGAGCACATTATTAAAAATCTGGAGGCTTGTACCTACTGTATGACACTTATCTGACTTATTCAAGGGTGCATGTCACTGAAATAAATTGAGTGTCCAAAACAAAATATTGTGGAGTATGGCTTTATTGTTAAAAACACAAAAAAGGGCAAACATAATGTTTAACACTTTATAAATTACTCATATTGAATCCATTATAACAAATGAGTTTTCTGGAATTCAGAAAAGCTCTTGATGATAACTGCTACAAATCTGTATCTCATTGCTGAGAATCCAAATAATCTCCATATCAAAGAATTGTCCTGTTTCTTATCCACCAACTATTATTACCCCATACATACTATAACACAGTCACATTAAACAGCCAGATCTCCCCTTTGTTCCAATCCAAGTTAGCAATGCATATTTTTGAAAAAAAAGTTCATTGAGGATTAATACAGTTTTTCCAATATACTAATCGTGTTCTCAGTTGGAAAAAAGGAAAATTAGTTTGGGAAGTACCTTTAATTTGGCATCAGGATTGAGGATCATCTGTGCCAAGTGAGCAATGGCCCCAGCATCTACGACAGTCTGCGCTAATTCTGGAGAATGCTTTGAAACATCACTCAGTGCTGAAGCAGCAATCCTTCTCAAAGCAATCTCTGGCTCTTGGATACATAGGACTAAGAGAGGAATAGCTCCAGCATCCACCACAGCCTGTGACAGTTCTGTTGGTTCAATGAAAGTAATTAAGTGAATATGGATGACTGACCCTTGTACAAGCCATTTTTCACCTTGACAGATACAGCAAGAGAGAGGGGGGGAGTTCTGGTATCTGGACATCTGCATTTCAAATCAGCCCTTCAAGTTTCATAACCATGTGGACCAGTCCTCAGCTGAAAACAATACAGGTCAATAGATAGACCATTTACATGTACACATTTGAGGTACCTTAGACTGAAATGACTTGCTATCCTGTGTGTGTGTGTGTGTGTGTGTGTGTGTGTGCGCACGTACATGTGCATACATGTGTGCATTTAAAAAGAGTAAGCAGATGTCAGCTGTTTAAACTCTGACTGTTGCACTGATCAATAAGCAAGCAGCTTTTGCATTGCTAACAATAAAGAAAAGCCAAGTTGCCTAAATGTGTCTTCTTTCTCCACAAATCTAATATAGACTGCAGAGTCTTTGCCTTGCTCATACAAAGTGAAAAACAACAGGCCTGAATTACACTGATTTTTAATTTCATTATAAGTGACATTATCACCATTTATTCAAAGATCTACCTTGCTAATTCTGAACACTAACATATATTTTAATAGTACCTTTTTATCAGTAAACTACTGGTCTTACTCTACATTAAATCACTGCAACAGACAGTTACATTAAGCCACCATGGCCAATTACTTATATTAAGCCACCATGGCAAGATCTTAACACAAAAATCCACAATAACTGATACAGACTCCATTATATCAAATATTTATTACCCTTCTTCCAACATATTTATCCTTAAACTTCAATAGTGAAGTAAAAAATTACTGGATAGCAAACAAAGTATTAGGGCATGGACTATTTTTGCAGATGATGAAAAATGAGCACAAGTCCCATTAATTTCAAATGGGCTATTATAGGTTCTTAAATAAGGTTTTGTTAGGTCTTCTCCTTATTATGCACATAGTCTCTTATCTTTAACATTTAACCTGCCTTGCATTGCCATGGCAACAAATAGCTCTCCTAATTCAAGAGCCCAACTTTGATTTTGCATTTACAGTTCATCAATCAAGGCTTTCTGCAGAACTTTCTTAATGGGGGGGGGTAATGCCCACAAACTGATTCTCCACATCTACTTACTCATGTATTACGTTGTATATATTCATTAATTTTCATATAGTGTGCTAACATAAATTTACCTATGATAAAATTTGCTTCTCAGCTTGCATAATTGAAATGCAGATGTTGATATATTTATATTGTTACATTGTAATACATTTTTGTCATGATCTAAATCCCTGCTCCATTTACAACTTTACCCTACTTTATTTCCAATATGACACTCTGTCACATATCTAAATAATATGCTATTTGTCATAAAAGCTGTTTGGGTATTGTAGGTGTGTGTTTACAAAGTATTTTCCCTCAGTAAAATATACCTGATATAGCAGTAGACACATAATTTATTTAATGTATAAGCCTCGTGAAAAAGAAAGATATCCCAAATTCCTTTTATAATCCATCTTGAAAGTTAATAATAAAATACTATCCAAATCAACTGAAAGAAATTTCAGCAAAAAAGTAAAATCATTTTAATGAAAGATTCTCCCCCAAGTTCTTAGCAACAAATTTCATATAACTATGAACTATATAACTATTTCACAGTAACTATATTACTATAAAGAGGTTGAATAATAATCATTTTTTAAAATCTAAAAAGAGATCATAAACTAATTAGCCATAGAATTTGCATTAAGAACTTCACAGAGATTAATTGCTGTTCTGTTAAAAACAAACCTTTACAGTTACATTTTAAGTGTTCTTTAGATCTCATCTTTTCATGCATTTAAGTTGGTTTTTAAGTAAAAATATGATTAACATGATGTCTAACTACAGTGAGGAACCAAATGTTTAAAAAGCATGGTGGGACTTAAAGCGCCTTTTGTTTTTTCAAATCTATAGAGCAATCTCATAAAATTGCCAAAATAACAAATCTAAATGTTCATTTTTCATTTTAAAAAAAGAGTGTAGAGTTTATTTGTACATTGTTTATCACACAACAGAAAGAGTTCTCCTTTTTCTGTCACCCAACTATCTCAACCTGGTTGGCAAACAAAAGATTATTTTTAAAAAACCTTTTAAAAGAGGGGAAAAGAATCTAGCAGTGTGAATTAATTCTTGATTGGAGGAAAGGCACAGAAGACTTCTATATAAAGAACAATTTTAAATAAAAGAAGCAGATAGAAAACCTGTGCAAAACCTGTGGTAAGATAGATAGATAGATAGATAGATAGATAGATAGATAGATAGATAGATAGATAGATAGATAGATAGATAGATATTAAAAAATAGTTTCTACCATTTCCTCAGACATGAATTGGGATAGCCAAGCCTACAGATTTTGAAACGTAGAATCGTTCAGTATTACGGATGTCATTTTTGTATACTAAACTAATTTGATATGGAGAACTATTTTTACTGCTACAGTAAGAGAACAATATCAAATATCAAAAAATAGAAATCAAATAGCCTTCAAGAAAAGTAAACATTAGGGAGATACAAAATGCAGTGTGTGCTGAGAAAAATAAAATAAAGTCACTAAAGTTTTAAGGAGGGGAGAAGGAAAATTGGCATACCAAAGAGTTAACATTTTATAATAAAGAATCCTAAAAAGATGTTACACTTAAGATATATTTACCATAAATGGTTAAATTTGCCTCCCTATACAAAAATGTCTATATGGAAATAAAATAAGAAAGAAACTTTTCCTTTTTAATTTCCTAGAATTCCATTTTCTGCTTTGTAATGCTTAGATCAAGGAATGACACCCCCTCCCCTCCCCAATTAAGTCTTCTGGTATTAGAGCACATGATTGGACAAGACTGGATAGTAAAGACTATCTCTGGTTTCTTAAACTAACTTTGTTTTTTAGTCTCTAGGTCCTGTAATAGCAAGTTACCAAAACACAAATAATTTCCAAAATAATAGCAAATACCAAACACAAATACTACAATAAATCTAACACACCTTAAAATATTTTATAACTCCTATTCTTCAAAAATCTTAGTTTCACCCATTCATTATTTTAATATATCATAGATCATTAGCCATTAAAACACTTGCAACCGAAAGCTGATTCCTCTTCATATAAAACAATATTAAAAACTTCAAAACATTAATTTGCCCATCTTCAGTCTCTGAACCACCTATTGTGACTTTTGTTCCAGGATGATTTATAGCCTTGACTAGAGACTAGGAATACACTGTAACATTTTGTTAATGTATCCTGCCTTGTTTTATTATGTAGCCATCTTGAATTCAGTTTCTGCTAAATCAAGATCAGGTAGGTCAAGGAGTTAGGAATTACTCTCTTGGCCTAGAATCCAGATGTATATGGAAACTATTTAACCCCCATGGTGGCTGTCTTCCTTTGAACTTCAAGATGTGCCTTATTCCCTAAGAAGTTTACAGTGCTGGTAGCTATGCTGATTAGTTTTCAGTTAGCTTTTTTATTAGTTATGTGTCTTCTGCACACTAGCTGTCAATTGTTAATTGGGACACTTCAAGGAAATGTTTAGTGATTTGTTATGCTCCTTTTGATATAATTCAAAATCAAGGACTATTGTGATAGGGAGAGGAACTATTCCCCTGATCTGCTGTGTGGTCAATTTTGTGCACTTTGTATTACTGTTTCCATGGTCACAGGTTCTCTGCGTGTCTGAATCTACAATTGCTTCATGATGGGAGAAGAAACATTGCTCTCCAGAAGCATGTCCTGGTAATTTACAAATTCATTGTAACAAGTATTTTACTCTGTCTTCGTCTTTGCCATTTATAAACTAGAATGATGTACAAGATAGAAATCTATTCCATATCTCTTTGGGGGGGTTGTAAACCAATATTTTCTTTGCCCTAGATAAATCCCCTTTTCTTTTACAAAAAAACCCTCATTATTTTGTCCCTAGTTTGTTTAAATATTTTTACAAATAAAAGATTAATAATATAGAAGAGCTGAAAGGTGTTATTTGAAATGTATCCCTTTTTCTCAAATTATATTATCCTTTCTGGTTTCTAAGTATACTTAACAAGAAAAATAGAGGTATTAAATAGGCTAATCAAGTCTCCTGGCAATGCTTTCCTTGAGAATATTTGGTAACTGTTAGGGAGTTGTGCTGTAGAGAATCTGTAATTTGAAATGCAGAATAAAAAATGCATAGTTATTCCTCCCTTAAAAATCAACCAGTTATTTTAACGTCTACATTACAGCAGTACTGGTCAAGAAATTATATTCCTAATTAGCATTTATATTGATGCTAGAATCACAAAGAGTTCCATTCTCGTCCTTATGTCTTTGTTTACAGAAAATAAAATATATGAGCATTACAAACAAGAGGATCAGAAGAAAGGGTGGAATTTCAACTGTGCCTATTTTTTACTTTTTGCCAGTAACCCAACATTATTTCATGCCACTTTTTCAATATGTATTTTTTTCTAGCAGTTTTTACAACAATATTGTAAAACGGGCAGCATTATTCTCCTTTTTAGAAAGAAGCTAAATTTGAACCAAGCACATATTCATACACAGTCATTATATTCCATTTGCTTTTCTTAAATCTGATACATACTATCCATGTTTATTTGCTCATATAGGAGTTAAGACCCATTACCTATTTTCTGTGTGGGGTTTCATAATGTAAATACTTGATGCATCCTAAAATGTTAAGAAGTCTCTTACCTGAATTATGTCTTGCTATATAACCAAGGGCCCAGGATGCAGCTTCCTTCACCCCAGGATCAAAATCTTCTAAGCAAATTACCAGTGTATCCAGTGCTCCACAATCCACTATTGCCTGGGCAAGCTGAGGAGAATGCTTTCCAACTGCACGTAATACAAATGCAGCCGCTTTCTTATAAAAACGCTACAGAAGTACAGAAAAGATTAGAATAAATTGCAATTATTTAACCAGGGAGTCTTATGACTGAAAAGAAATGAATCAACTAAATCTGTGTGTGAGAAGGGCAGTATCCAAATTTGAAAAATAAATAAATAAATTTATTTAACATACTTATACGCCACCTGTTATGGCATGCTTCCCCATGATGTATAAAATTAAAAATACATTTTATTACAATAGAAAAACAATGTAAGCTCAAAATATAAAAATCCAATTCAAATATAAAAATTACCCTTTGATTTTTTATTGTCAAATTAAATAAAAATATTTTTTTAATAATGTGCCTAAGCAGCAAAGTCAGCAGAGGGTTTTTTTGTTGAAGGGGTGTTCCAGTGAATGAACCACAACAACAATAACAAAGGCTTTCTATGTAAAAAGAGTCTATAGAACAGATGTAATCAGGAAGGCTTCTGATACTTGTAATGATCAAGCAGATGTCCATGAAATAATGTCACTTTCTCGGGAATCCTGATCCAAAGTAATTTTTTTGTAGAATAATAACAAAGCCTTAAACCTTTGGCAGCAAATTGCCAGTGCAATTATTTCAAAACTGGTATTATACATATGTACTACAGAATAATTTTGCCACTGCACATTGCATAAACTGTAGTTTCTCTACAAAAAGACAGGTCCACATTGAATAATATAATCCAACAATACAATATTCAATATATAAAGTTACTAATGCATGAATCAGTGGCTAAATTATCTGGCATGCACACACTAAAATAGTAAAAGAGAAATATTTTGTCTCATTTACATTAAGTATCAAGTTTAATTTATAGG
Organism: Crotalus tigris; assembly: GCF_016545835.1. Lineage (NCBI taxonomy): Eukaryota > Metazoa > Chordata > Lepidosauria > Squamata > Viperidae > Crotalus > Crotalus tigris. The sequence continues at coordinate 8,033,108 of NW_024100606.1, forward strand.
ATCTTTGTTCCTCAATATGTGTTCTTAAAAGAGCACACATACTTTGTAATAAAACTAGGAATGAAATCTTATCCTGTAGCATTTATATCTGAGTTCAGAGAATGGAACAACCATAATCAAGGTAAAGGAAACTGTCTTCGAAAGAAAAATTGTGGGAATTGGTCTTGTTAGAAAAAAATCTGGAGGGGTACTAGCCAAAAGACCAATCCCTGTTCTCTAATGTCCAATAATGCATGATTCTGAATAATGCACTTCAGTCAGAGGAAACAAAGTATCCTGTTAAATGTTAGGAAAAACTTCCTAATAGTAAAAAGAGTTGAAAAGTAGAATCAATCACCCAGAGAGGGCTCTCATTCACTGCATCAATAACAAGTAATTTGTTGTGCTTGTTTTAATTTGGAATTCTGCATAGAGCAGGGGCTGGTTCAATGGTCTTAATGAATCTTTTCAACTTTTGTGTTCAAAAGTGATGGATGGACAACATCTAGCTTCCCATAACAGCCAAGTAAAACTTTTCCCATTCTTCATTCTTGGCTTTTATGTGCTAATAGATTGAGCACTGCAATTAATTTATCCAAGAAGAATCCTCTTTGATCATATCACATTTGTCCTTAGTAATTTCTGATGGATGTATAATATGTGAAGTAAAGCATAGATTATCACAGGTTTGCCTTTCATCATGTGATGAAGGATTTCTAACTAGAAGAATGCTGCAAGGAAACATTACAAAGCAAAAACAGAAAAATTCCCAGCTGATTATAAGAAAAAAAATTAGCTGCTTTTTGTGCAAACATAGTAGTTGCAGAGCAGTGAGTGAAAGTGTATTCAAACTTTTACATCTGCCATAATATATGCACTTTTTATTTTGGAGCTCATATAGTTAATATGCATTCAAATTTTTCAGAAAAAATGTGTGTTTAACTCTGTACCAACTTCTGTTCATTTAAAGTTCCACTATAATATATAATTTGACTAGGCGGCTTAACTTTTGCAGGCAACTGTATATGTGGGGGGAGAAAGGGCATCAATTTCATCATGCAAAAGGGCAGGACAGTGGACAGATAAGAGAATCAAAAAAAATATGCATTAGATTGGAAATGTACATACTAAATTAAAAATGTTATATTACCAAAATGCATGTATACCAAAAAGGTAAAGATAATCATGAATTTACTTGACTAGCCTTTCCATATCTGGTTGCTCTCAAATGTAATAATCCTCAAATCCTATAACTTTCAGTTAGCAAATCCAAAAATTATGCTGAATGAGAATTATGAAGGTGAAATTCAGTACTGCACAACTGAGAAGTACAAGTCTTGGAAAAATTATAATCAAGTTAACAGTTAAAATGAAAGTAGGAAATGGCATTTGTTCAGAACATAAATTTGATCAAAACAAGCATCTAAATTTCAAACAATAATAGAAAAATCTTCAAAGAATAGTTTAAGAACTAGGACTTAAAAGCGGAAAAATACAACCATTGTTATATTTGATTTCTGCTGAAAGAACAATAATTACAGAGCAATAATAGCATGTGCTTATATGTGTACAAAAAGCATGCAGATTCTTACTTCCAGATAATTATGTTTTAAGTATAAGGTCATGTTTTGAAGGTCTTTTTAAAAATATCAATGAGTGAAATCTGGAATGTTAGCCTATATGGTCTCCATTCATTTTACTGGTGCATAAAAAGCTAAATTCCCAATAGATTATATCTGTTATTATTCAAAATATTTAAAGTCTAAAATAAAATACACAAATAATAATTTATACTCAACAAGCTTCAGAACCAATGGCATGAATGCAAACCAGTCCTGATTCTTTCATAATTGCTTTTCCTTTGCTAGATTCTATTTTTTTTCATACAAATTCTGTTTCCACCAGAATAGGAGCAGCTGGCTTAACATTAATTTTTAAATGTATGTTTTCAATCTTAGTTTTTATCATTCTACAGAATCACTAATCTAAATAGCAAACTGAAGACAGCAATAATTCACCATTGGTCAGAATGTTATAATAACCCAGGACGATGAAAATTCTTAAGCAAAGGAAAATGCAGAGATGGAGAACTCATAATCAAATACATAAATTATTACAAAATCAAAATCAAACTAGAACAGGATTCATAGCATTCAAATAAGGGATAATTCTTTGTATTCCTAATTCCAAAAAGAAGTTATTATTCTATTCTATTCTATTCTATTATTCTATTTGGAGCTGCTCCCATGGTCTCATCATGGAACTTTTTAGCAATTCTGCTATATTGAACTAAGTTTTGCAGAGTTAATTCTGAAGCTGGAAGCAGGCAGTTTCCCATTGTAGATACTCTTACCTCATTCCATCTGCTTAACTCTTTCTGCTGAAGTCAATGTACCACCATTTTATTTTTTTTAATGATAATTTTTTCTTATCATAAAAATAAGATCAACAAAGTAACAACAAAGACCAAAAGAAGGGTGTTATCTGGATACCAATGTTTGCATTTCTCCATTTGTCAGTTTGAGGTAATATGGCTGAGTTGCTGAGGGGAAATACTGAGTGTTGCAAATGTGGTACAAAAAAGTTTCTGAAGATTTGGAATGAACTGATAGCTAGGTGGAAGTTATCTTAGTAATAAAAAAACACTACCATAACTTTTGTCCTCTGGCATGATGGATGGTATGTATTCCGAAAGAAAGAAAGAAAGAAAGAAAGAAAGAAAGAAAGAAAGAAAGAAAGAAAGAAAGAAAGAAAGAAAGAAAGAAAGAAAGAAAGAAAGAAAGAGAATCCATTTAAAGAAGAGAGCTAGAATAAGCAGCTTTCCACCTTTGTTGTTTGTCAAGGAAGGCAAGATGGTTGATATGGAAAGAGAGTAGATGAAATGATCATGAACAACATAGTAAAAAAATCCAGGTTCTTTCATATCTTTCTTTGAGTTAAAGCCCATAAAGAAACAATTGTTTGCCTTCTTTCTGCCAAGTTACCTTTTACAAAGAAATGGCCAGAGGACTTCCAAATATAGCAATTCAGGGCAAAGCTAGCCCTAGGTAGTTGAACACCATTCAGGGTTTTATGGTATAGAGGAGGGCTTTTCAACTGGTGGTACACATACCATCTTTGGCACCTGGCAGGTGGTACGCAACCATACTAGAGAAGTGGTAGCAGGGGGGAAGAGGAATGAGCTGAAGTGGCGGCAGTGCCACACAAGCCTGGGGGAGAGACAGCTGGAGCTGCAGGGCTATCGGGGCTTGGCAGAAGCCCCAGGATCAGCGCCAGGCTCCAGCTGATTGGTGCTTTTGGAAGCTGGAGATGCCCTGAAGTGAAAAGGAGGAAGCGGGGAGAGAGGAGAGGATATAAAAGGAGGTTTTGGTGGGAAAGCAAAGCGAGGGGCTGCCCCCATCCCACCCCCTGGGCGCATGAAGAGGAGGCGACAAGCGCCCGGCATCCCTACTGATCATCCCTGCTGACCACTGAGAAAGAAAAGAGGCAGGAGAAGTGCTTCCCTTTCCCCCAAGATGCAGCACTCACACGCTCGCTGCCTTCTCTGTGCACCCCCAGGGGGCGGGCAGAGATGGCAGGAGGGCCCTCACTGGCTCCAGGGCTGCCCCGTGGATCTAAGGCTGAGTGCGTTCCAGCTTTGATGGCCCCCACTAGTAAATCAGCACCATGCCCGCTTGCTGACCTAGCCTCGCGGCCACCAGGCTTCCCTTTCACCGGGACTGCCTCTGCCTGCGTGGGATAGTGATGGTTGGCGGCAGCATGACCAACAGCAGTGCTGGCAATCTCTCCCCGTCCCATCATCCCTTCCTGAGCATGGAGGAAGGAAAGAGAAGCAGGGAAGGAAGGAAGGAAAGAAGGAAAGAAGGAAGGAGCTGGGAAAGTGACTGCCTTCTAAGCGCTTCACACGTTCATTTTTTTTAAGCTCCCCAAGGCTCTGGGCAGAGATTTTCCATTTTGAGCCCTTCCTTCCCCCCTGTCCTTGCCTCTGTGCCTGAAGGTCCTCTGCCTGGCCCTCAGCTCGCCTCACGTGTTTGTGTCTATGTTAGTGTGGGTCTGGGTGTGCGCATGGGGAGGTCTCACTCCTTGCAGCCCCATGCTGTGATATTGGGGAGGAAAAGAACGGGAGAGAGAAGAGAAGCTGCAATGGGAGCTTCTTGCAGCCTTTCACGGGGCTGGGGGCAGGAGCTGAGGGGGGCAGGACACAATGCAATCGGTGGCACATTAAGAAAAAGAAACAAGGACTCCAAAAAAACAGCTTTCATTAGTTTGAAGTTTGCCATCGCAGGTTGAGGGTGCAGGTTGAAGGCGCAGGGCTGCTAGGAGTGAGACCCCCCCCCACCAATTCGCAGGCATGCACGCACATACACACAAACAAACATGCACAGGCCTGGGAGAGGTGAGCTGAGAGCCACGCAGAGGCAACGACAGGGGGGAGGGGTTAAAATGTGAAGCTTCTGCCCATCACTGCCTGCTGCCACTTCTGCCCAGAGCCTCTGGCAGTTTTTAAAAAAAAGCAGGGAAGGGAAGGGAAGGGAAGGGAAGGGAAGGGAAGGGAAGGGAAGGGAAGGAAGGAAGGAAGGAAGGAAGGAAGGAAGGAAGGAAGGAAGGAAGGAAGGAAGGAGAGGCAATTTGGTTGGAAATGCCCCAGTTCAAAGGACAAAGCAATTGTGTGTTCTGATTTGTCATAAACTGAACTTTGTTGGCAATCCAAACATTGTTATTCTTGAATTGTGAGCTCTTAGGAAAGTATCCCCTCCTTGTGTGTTGCTAACAGCCATTTCCAGTGGGGAAAACAGGACAAAGCAGAGTGGGGAAAAATACTTTCCTCTGCTATATTTGCAGTCTGAATTAGACCAAGACAGGCTCCCTACAAGAGAGCCCTTTTAAGGATTATGTATTAATAGAAAAGCAACTAAGCTAAGCAAATAGTAGGACACAGTGGGGAGGAAGAGGGGGAAAAAGTGAGGGGGAGAAGGAGTAGAATGAAGCCTTAACCTCGAACCTCAACTTTTTACTTTTCCATAATAGTATAAACTTGCCATTTCTATAACAACAAATGAATCTAATCAGTAAAACCCAAAATCCCGCCCCCTTTTTTTTTAAGTCAACGAGTTTTGGACATCTTGCTAAGCACTGGTGATATTCAAATATTGTCATGCCCTAAAAGTGGTACAATCTGTGAAAAGGTTGAAAAGCCCTGGTATAGAGGAGCAGAGATTATTATTTATTAGATTACATAATAAGAATGTATTACATATATATAATACATAGACACATTAAATTCACTATTTCAGTGTCTTATGTATGTATGTTACAATGCAAGTTTTATACATGGTTTACAACATATTGTAGCCAATTAGTTGCACAATATTTCTAATCATTTAATTAATACAGCAAAATTTTTCATATCATTATAATAGTCTAATAAATAAAATTACAAATAACATGCTTTCTATTTGTTATAACATACAACATAATTAAGCAGACTTCTAAAACGATTCAACTAAATCACAATAATAAATGCTCTTTATCAAAAAAAACTCTATGGTGCAGCAATGAGAGCACATACATCTAAAGAATGATTTAAAAGCTAATCAGAACAGAAGATTTAATTCTGATAGAGAAAGAAATACTTAACACTGTGTGTTTATGCCTTACATTTTGTTCAGCCAGTGAATACACAAGCTGGGGAAGAATATCGCCTTTAACTACAGCTTCTGCAAGATCATCGTTGTAATTGGCAAGTCTCCCAAGGGCCAAAGCAGCTGTCTGTTGAATATTTGGAACCACATCCAATAGCAGTGGCCTCAGCAGAGCCATTACACCTGAATAATAAGGAAAAAACCCCACAGAATAATTAGAGGAAGAAGAAAAATGTTATTTTTGAAATACAAAACATAACAATCTTAAAATTAAGAAAATCTGAAAGTTATATATTACCCATAACACAATTTATGATTAGTGGATTTTACATCTCCAGGATAGTACTGGGACACTAAAATATCCCTAGGTCTATAAGATGCCAAATCTAAATATAAAAACAGCAATCAAGTAAAAAGAACAAAATCGTCCAAGGGGGCAAAGCAGGTTTGAAAAACAGAAGTCTCCACATACTTTTTAAAGCTGCCCTATTCCAAATTCCAGAAGATACTTCCTTGGAACAGGGACTCTCAGTGATGGATAAGCACGGATTTCTAGCCTCCATGGTTCTGAAAGACCTTTGGAGCATCAGTGCTGTTTCTTGGAAACCAAAGAGAGAAGTGGCCCAACTTCCTGAAATTATGGATTTATTGCATTGTAAAATCATTTTACTGTCTTCTGGGTTATTAAAGATGTGGGAAGGAAAATGATAATAACAATGACAGACACAATTTTTATACTTTTAAAAGTATCAGTTAAACATACATGCATTGACTTTATGTTTAGCTTGTTATTTGATCTTACAATAAAACGGCATCTTCCTATTACCCTATAACGAAACTTCATATTTTTATGTTTATTTATACAAAGAGCATAGGACCAAAAGGAACTTCAATAGAAACAGTTAATCCTATTCCAATATAGCTTTTCTTAATGGTTTTCACCCTAAATATTTTTGCCACTATTAATTATAAGCATCATTTTCTTTAAAATGGGGACAGTGGTTTATTAGTCCCAGAAAGATTATACCTAATTATGATTTATACCTGTAGACTACACCAATATATACTGTTATTGCTGCTTCCTTTCATTAAACCTGGTTTAAACACTCTAAGAAATATGGGGAAAACATACAAAAATATATATGCAACACTGTATTTCATCTGCATAAAGATCATATTTTTGGATTCTCTTGCACAAACTTAAAGTACTTTGACATATGATTTATTTTTTAGCACTGAATACACACAGGCCTGAACAAACAATTAAAAATAAACATAGCCTATGCCAAGTTCTTCCAAGCTGATGAAACGTTTAGCCATTTTAAGCCAATAAAAATGCTTTTTGAATGCTAACATACAGGGTATACTGCTTTCAATCTTTCAATGGTCAGTGATTCATTTCTAAAAAGAAATGAGCTAAATCTAATAACTTCCTATGAATCACATTCTGGGCAATAGTAACTAACTAGTCATTCTCCAGCCCCTTAGCTACTAACTCAAAATGGATCTCTCATGTTATTACTTATTATGTTATTAGAGTAATATTACTCTACTGCCTATCATATACACATACTTTAGCAATATATAATAATACAATAAAAATAGACTTGATAGATGCATCCATGCAACATATTCAATAACCATAATTAAAAGTAATCATAAATCACTAAATATCAAGAAAAAAAACCTGCCCAATATGCAGCCATGTTATAAAAGTCAGGCATATGTTTTATTTGGGAATGTTTTTCAGAAAGAAAATATCTTCTTTTGGGTTAATGTCAGAGGAAAACAACCAATGCTTTTTTTTGTCATAGAACTCACTGGAGTTCTGGCATCTTTTTTTGACAGATTTTCCAAGTTTTAAAAGTAACTTTTGAAAATTTGATGTTTGGTCCACAAGGACTTGAATCACCCTGTTCAGTATACATGTCAGCAGCAAAATCATTAAAATGGTGCACGCGGGCTGCTTGTGTGTCAAGTCCAATGCATGCGTACTTCGTCCAGCTGCTCAGCTTGGGGCACTGCTCGGCTTGTGATTGGTCATGTGGTCACACGCTGCGTGCTTACTGCGGGCGACGACCATTATGTATTGTTACACAACTGACATGTATGGGTGTGTGGACCGTGATTGACTATGTGCGAAAGGTAAATAAAAGATTAACAAGATGGGAGTTCCGGCACCTTTTATCTTACAAAAAAAGCACTGAAAACAACTATGTTGATTTGCAGGAGATTCAGGAAAAAGAATACACTTCCATAACATATGTGAAATTCACTAGTTTGCTATTTCTTAAAGAATTAAACACTTGGAGGTGAGAGCTATCAAACTCAGTAGCCATGAAAGCTAAGTAAGACTGTTTTATTTACCAAAGCAAATTCTTTTTTTAATAATAGATGCTGAGAACCATCACTCCTTTATCCACAGTTTGTAAATATCTGGTGTCTTACCTATCAGAAACAAAACAGTGATGTGCTTCAATTTTGCATCCTACGCATCAAGTAACATGGGACTTTTGTATTGCAAATACAGCCCTAGATCACTGAAATCCCCATTGTCTAATTAACTACACATAACTTATAGTCATGAATGCATTTTAAAACTATGATTATAATCATCTGATTAGTCATTTCATATCCCTCCCACTGATGACTTCTGAAAACCCTCTTATAATAATATTCCATGCCCACTAGTGTGTCTCAGATGCTTTGTGAAAGTTGTTAGATTTCCACACGAAGGACATATCTGCTATTTGGGCTTGTCCAACTTCACATCCCTTGAATTATTGCTCATATGATACCCCATTTGACCCTGATATTATTATAAATTGCAGCAACAAATTTGACTCATATCATTTTGTGATCTGCACACAGAAGGCAACATGATGTACAAGCATTGGAGATGGGATATGCATACACAATTCTAATATTTTTTACAAGCATTGGAGATGGGATATGCATACACAATTCTAATATTTTTTACTTCCTTTTATTAAGAATAAGTTCCATTTGGTATAATGGTTAAAGTACTGGCTTAGAAACCAGGAGACTGTGAGTTCAAGTCCCACCCTAGGTATAAGCCTATGTTTATATGATACATCCACCCCTAATCAAAAGTGTTTTTTATTCAATTAAACATTAGCATTTACTTTTCTTTTTTTATATTTAATTGTTCTTATGATTGTTTGCCACCCAGAATTACTGGTTTGAGATGGGCAGCTATAAAATTGAATGAATGAATGAATCCTATTTTCTATCATTCCATGATATTCCAAATTATACATACAATAAGTCACAAACAAAACAAGCATCGCTAAAAACTTAATACATTATGCAAACGCATTCTTAGACTGCTAGTTATAGATATTCTATAGTTTAAAAATTAAAAACTTAAATCATAAAACTTCAATATAATAATAATAATAGTAAAGTTGGAAGGGACCTTGGAGATCATCTAGTCCAACCCCCTGCTCAGGCAGGAAACCCTATACCATTTCGGACAAATGGCTGTCCAGTCTCTTCTTAAAAACCTCCAGTGTTGGAGCATTCACTGCTTCTGGAGGAAGGTTGTTCCACTGGTTAATTGTTCTAACTGTCAGAAAGTTTCTCCTTAGTTCTAGGTTGCTTCTCTCTTTGATTAGTTTCTACCAGTTGCTTCTTGTCCTGCCTTCAGGCGCCTTGGAAAATAGCTTGACACCCTCTTCTTTGTGGCAGATGCTCAGATATTGGAACATTGCTATCATGTCCCCCCTCGTCCTTCTCTTCATTAAACTAGACATACCCAATTCCAGCAACCATTCCTTATATGCTTTAGCCTCCAGTCCCCTAATCATCTTTGTTGCTCTTCTCTGTAGTCTTTCTAGAATCTCAACATATTTTTTACATCGTGGTGACCAAAACTGGATGCAGTATTCCAAGTGTGGCCTTACCAAGGCATTGTAAAGTGGTATTAATACTTCACATGATCTTGATTCTATCCCTCTGTTAATGCAGCCTAGCACTGTGTTGGCCTTTTTGGCAGCTGCAGCACACTGCTGGCTCATATTTAGGTGATTGTCCACTAGGACTCCGAGGTCCCTCTCACAGTTACTACTATTGAGCAAGGTACCCCCTATACTATACCTGTGCATTTGGTTTTTCTTTCCTAAATGTAGAACCTTACTTTTTTCACCATTGAATTTCATTTTGTTAGATAGCGCCCAGTGTTCAAGTCTGTCCAGATCCTCCTGTATCTTAAGCCTGTCTTCTGGAGTGTTGGCTATTCCTGCCAGCTTGGTATCATCTGCAAATTTGATGAGTTCTCCATCTATCCCCTCGTCCAAATCATTGATATAGATGTTGAAGAGCACTGGGCCCAGAACAGAGCCCTGGGGCACCCCTCTACACACTTCCCTCCATGTAGATGCGGTTCCATTAAGGACCACACGCTGAGTACGGCCGGTCAGCCAGCTACAAATCCATCTGGTGGTGGTGCTTTCTACCCCACATTTTTCTATCTTGTCAAGTTGTGATCTACTTTTTCAAATGCCTTACTGAAGTCCAAGTAAATTATATCCACAGCATTCCTCTGATCCACTAATTTTGTCACTTGGTCAAAGAATGCAATAAAATTTGTCTGGCATGATCTGTTTTTGACAAACTCATGATGGCTTTTAGTAATGACTTTGTTTGCCTCTAGGTGTTCGCTGATTCATGTTTGATTATCTTTTCCAGGTATTGAGGTTAGGCTGATTGGGTCCATTTTTTTCCCTTTTTTGTAGATGGGAACTACATCAGCTTTTTTCCAGTCCTCTGGTAGTTCCCCAGTGCTCCAGGATCTTTGAAAAATATAGTTCAGTGGTTCTGAGATCACATCTGCCAGTTCCTTGAGAACCTTGGGATGTAATCCATCTGGTCCTGGTGATTTGAACTCGTGTAGGCTGGACAGGTGCTCACTTACCATTTTCTTGCTTATCTTAACTTGTGTTTCTATTCTGTTTTTTATGGCACTATTTTTGATAGGTTGGTCTGTTTTTTCCCTTGTGTAAAGACAGATGCAAAAAACGAGTTAAATAGTTCTGCTTTCTCCCTGTTGCTTATCACCTTCTTGCACCTTCTTTCACCCACTAATGGACCAATCATTTCCTTCACTTTTTTCTTGTTTTTCACATGTTGAAAGAAGCTTTTTTTTTTGTTATTTTTGACTTTGGTCGCAAGCCTTAGTTCATTTTGAGCCTTGGCTTTCCTCACTTCATCTTTGGAGGCTTGGGCTATTTGCTGATATTCTCACTTAGTTATGTGCCCCTCTTTCCACTTTCTATACTTGTCCTTTTTATCTTTCAATTTGTCAGAGAGTTCTTTATGCAGCCATGCTGGTTTCTTTTGAGAGCTGTTATTTTTCCTCTTTGTTGGTATTGTGCTAGACTGGGCTTTTATTATCTCATTTTTCAAAATTTCCCAAGCTTCTTGAGTTGTTTTCCCCTTGAGATTCTCATCCATGGAATACTTCCCAAGCCCTCTCTAAGTTTATTGAAATTAGCTCTCTTGAAGTCCAAGACTGTAGTTTGACTGTGTTCTATTGCCTGTGCTTCCATAATGTTGAATTCCAATATTGCATGATCACTTCCTCCCAAGGTTCCTATGGCTTCAACACCTTCTATCATTTCATCTCTGTTAGTGCGAATTAGATCCAAAATGGCTAATCCTCTAGTTCCCTTCTCTACTTTTTGGGAGACAAAGTTGTCTGCTAGGTTTGCCAGGAACCTGTTTGATCTTCCATTTAGTGCAGAGTTTGTCTCCCAGTTGATGTCAGGGTAGTTAAAGTCCCCCATTATTATGGTGATGTGCTTCCTATATACCTTAGTTAGCTGACTAGCAAAAAGTTCATCTATTTCCTTTGTTTGGTTGGGTGGCTTGTAGTATACACCAATGGCAATGTCATTTTCTCCCCCCCCCCCTTTTATATTGACCCAAATGCATTCAAGACAGTTTTTATCATTGTTGTGCTCTGTTTCTGTAGAGATGTAGTTATTTCTTATATAGAGAGCAACTCCACCTCCTCTTTTATTTGGTTTGTTCCTTTTAAATAATTTAAATCCCTCTGGCTGTATGTTCTATGTGTGGGTTTCATCCCACCATGTTTCCAAAATGGCAACAGAAATAAATAACTTATTTATTTAGTAACAGAAGCAGTATATAAACTGATTATTTCATATTCATATTCATTATTTTCAAGGAGTACTGCAAAGTACAAAAGTCTAAACACAAAAGACATATTGGGTCTATTTTGTATTTATGATCACTGAAATGTCTATCACATAATATATAATTCTCAAAAGGATTGAAAACTTGTTCCAAATTTTCTATTGGTCTTATCTGCATATGCTTAATAACTTTAAAAACCTTCCTTAGGTGTATGTTTTAAAGAAATTTAAGAGGTAAAACTTCCTTGTTACTAAAATGATAAGACTCTATTTTATTCCTAAAGATTAGAGTTGCTACCTCTAGTGCTTTACCAATCCTTTTTAATTGCAATGATAGAAACTCTGAAGTTAGTGATTTTGATCCTTACATTTTTCTCTGAATCTTACGGAACAAAAAAAAGGATGAAAAATTGCTTCTTCCTTGAGATCCTGAATTTCTCCCATCCCAATGATGCCCTTGATCGTCTAATTTTATTTTCTACCAAATAAGTAAGTCTACTATTTGTTCTTATGGAGGATAATACAATACTGCATTTGAGAATAATGTTATAGCAAGGACAAAACTTACCAAATTACTCTATATTTGATAGCTCAAAAACTAGGTTTAGGGCGATCTAGGGGGAAAAAAACTTCAATCTTGATCATAGATTACACTCAGTGTAATTTACATAACCATAATATAAGACTATACTACAACTGCCTGGGCTCACACTCAGAACAAGCCATGAGAGTGACACAACAATCTGTCAAAAATAAATAAAATGACTAATAGCTTCGCTTCATGTGAAAAACCAATATTTGTCTTTTTTTGGGGGGGTTGTCATAGCTCTGCTCCAGGGTTTGAGAAAGAACTAATCTTGGGCTTACAAGTCACAATTAGTTTGAGTTGAAATGAAGCAGCATAAAAAGGGAGCAAAAGTAATATCTAGAGAGGGCATTAAAAAGAGAGTAAGTCTCTCCATCCCAACTACATCCATCGACTCAATCTTCAGTAATCTTATACCATCATGGTTCTAATGTACAATCTCTCTGATACTGTGGTTCCTACAGTTGGAGAATTCTGAAATCTCTCAGCAACTGAAAGGCTATATAAAGCCTATTGTATGAGGTTCTAAGACAAATTAATTATTGTTTTAATTAACAAATGCAAGCAAGACTATACCATCTGAATCATATTAGTAAAACAAAGGTGAGTAGTTCACAAGGAATTCTTAACCTGTTCCCAAAAGTATTTTATCCAAAGTCTGGCCACCAGCTGTCCATAATCATACATACTGAGAGCAAACCACCAGGGCTGAACTGTCACAAAAAATACAGAGTCAAAGGTTAAAAAACAGTAAATGGAACAACAGACTTAATACATAAATCGTAGCCAGGCAAAAATAAAAAATGTGATGGATAAATTCCCTGCTAAAAATCTCAGAAATGCTTTCATCTATCATATGAAAGAGCTTCCCCTGCCTGCCGACATCTTTCCACCACCCATATACTGTATAAGCTTAGGTATGAATTCAGAGCCCAGTAGCTACATCCTTAAGATGGAAAGAAAGCATATTAACATGGGATGGAGGATGTTGTTTTTTATTGTTTGTATATTGTTGGTTTTTTTTAAGCTGCCCAGAGTCACTGACAGTGACAGAGAGGCCATGTAAATTTTCTTAAATAAATATGGCTGTGAGGGAGAATTTTCTGCCTCACAGAAATGAGATGGCAGGTAAGCATACTTATTGAAAAAGGAAATCCGGAAGCCTAAATTCACTGCAACAAGGAGACCGGCAGTGCTGTTCCCACACAAAACGTAACCTGTGGTAATGTCAAGGTGGGAATTGGTGGCATAATTTATCCTCTCTCCTGGATTGGAAAATCAAACACTAGTCTCCATGCCATGAACATGGGAGTGGGGCTGGGGAATTCCATGCATTTTCTGCCTCTGCATCCACAAGCCCGCATACACTCCAGGTAGTCAGCTGGAACATGTTCTGAGTTTGTTTTATGACAGTTCAGAGGCAACTTTTATTTACTTGCCACAAAGATATCAATCAGTCAGTCCCCTGAAAGACTGATAAGTTAATATTCCTTTTACATATATAGCCTGTATTTGAAAAAGCTGCAACACAGAAAGCCCATACAAAGTTGCCTTCAGTTCTTTGCTTTGGTGCTGAGTTGTTTTAACAGCTTTATAGCTGACTTGGCCTGGCTCATCCCTATACAGATAGTTTTCATTTAAAACTGCCTCATTTAATGACCATTTGCAGTTATATTGGTGATGAAAAACTTTACAACCAATCTGTACATTCATGACTTCATGGGCCTGTAAAGCAAAGGAAAGCTGAAGTTAGATCATAAACTTAGTCACAATTTCACTTAGTGACCTCTCCCCTTGATGGCAAAGTTGCTAGTCCCAATTGTGGTCACTAAACAAGAACTATGTATACTTTAGCCATCCACCCTGCATTCTCTGAATTCCTACACCATGAGCCTGATAGTTTCTTAGAGGAGATTCCCCCCATAAGCTGATGCCAATCTACCCAGGCTTTTTGTACCATCTAGTCTGACCTTAATGGTATTGCAACAGAGGGCCACTCATGATCAATTTTTATTTCCGTTGCCCCAAATTTATGTTCTGCTCTCTTCTAGTCAGTCTTGGTGCTTTGCTCTGAGCCAATAAAGAACCTTTTATAACAAGTTATTTTGTGTGATGCTATGCATTGTCAGGCAGAAAGATTCAGAACCAAACATTAAACAACAACAACAACAACAACAACAACAACAACAATAATAATAATAATAATAATAATAATAATAATAATAATAAAAAGTTGGAAGGGTCATCTAGTCCAACCACCTGCTCAGGAAGGAAACCCTATTCCATTTCAGACAAATGGCTGTCCAGTCTCTTCTTAAAAACATCCAATGTTGGAACATTCACCGCTTCTGGAGGCAGGTTGTTCCACTGGTTATTTGTTCTAACTATCAGAAGTTTCTCCTTAGTTCTAGGTTGCTTCTCTCTTTGATTAGTTTCTACCAGTTGCTTCTTGTCCTGCCTTCAGGCACTTTGGGGAATAGCTTGACCCCTCTTCTTTGTGGCAGCCCCTGAGATATTAGAACACTGCTATCATGTCCACCCTTGTCCTTCTCTTCATTAAACTAGACATGCCCAATTCCAGCAACCTTTCCTCTTTTAGCCTTCAGTCCTCTAATCATCTTTGTTGCTCTTCTCTGTAGTCTTTCTAGAGTCTCAACATATTTTTTACATCGTGGTGACCAAAACTGGATGCAGTATTCCAAGTGTGGCCTTACCAAGGCACTGTAAAATGGTATTGATACTTTACGTGATCTTGATTCTATCCCTCTGTTAATGCAGACTAGCACTGTGTTGCCTTTTTTGGCAGCTGCAGCACACTGCTGGCTCATATTTAAGTGATTGTCCACTAGGACTCCGAGATCCCTCTCACAGTTACTATTATTGAGCAAGGTACCCCCTATACTATACCTGTGCATTTGGTTTTTCTTGCCTAAATATAGAACCTTACTTTTTTCACCATTGAATTTCATTTTGTTAGATAGTGCCCAGTGTTCAAGTCTGTCCAGATCTTCCTGTATCTTAAGCCTGTCTTCTGAAGTGTTGGCTATTGCTGCCAGCTTGGTGTCGTCTGCAAATTTGATGAGTTCCCCATCTATCCCCTCGTCCAAATCATTGATGAAGATGTTGAAGAGCACTGGGCCTAGAACAGAGCCCTGGGGCACCCCACTACACACTTCCCTCCATGTAGATGCGGTTCCACTGAGGACCACATGCTGAGTACGGCCGGTCAGCCAGCTACAAATCCATCTGGTGGTGGTGCTTTCTACCCCACCTTTTTCTATCTTGTCAAGTTGTAGGTTGTGATCTACTTTTTCAAATGCCTTACTGAAGTCCAAGTAAATTATATCCACAGCATTCCTCTAATCCACTAATTTGGTCACTTGGTCAAAGAATGCAATAAGATTTATCTGGCATGATCTGTTTTTGACAAAATCATGATGGCTTTTAGTAATGACTTTGTTTGCCTCTAGGTGTTCACTGATTCATTGTTTGATTATCTTTTCCAGAATCTTCCCAGGTATTGAGGTCAGGCTGATAGGTCTGTAATTTCCTGGATCCATTTTTTTCCTTTTTTGAAGATGGGAACTACATCAGCTCTTTTCCAGTCCTCTGGTAGTTCCCCAGTGCTCCAGGATCTTTGAAAAATGTAGTTCAGTGGTTCTGAGATCACATCTGCCAGTTCCTTGAGAACCTTGGGGTGTAATCCATCTGGTCCTGGTGATTTGAACTTGTCTAGGCTGGACAGGTGCTCACTTACCATTTTCTTGCCTATCTTATCTTGTCTTTCTATTCTGTTTTTTATGGGTTGGGCTGTTTTTTTCCATTACAAATTTCTCCAATTACGAAGATTTATTGCATAAGCTTAAACTAGAAATCTAGTTAACTATCAGTCAGCACTAAATTGGCGCTAGATAAGAGTCAATGGAATTCAAAGAAGGTTGGCTTTGGAGCATTTGCACACACATAACTATTCTAGTCAGAAGCCTCTTTAGACTCCTATTCCAGAATCTGCATTTTTTTCACCTACAGGTACTCAAGCATCCAAATTGCAATTCTTCAATCTTGAATTGGGCTGAAAGTCATTATTGCAATGGTTTTTAAACTCTCCAGCCATAAGGATGAGAAATTTAATAAATATGTGATTTCCAGCCCCAGAAAAAGATAACTGCCACAATGGAAGTTATCACTTATACATAATGAAGGAGGGCCATCATCTAAATACTACAGAGCTTTTTTTTTTTTAGTACCAGAGTGTGGAAGACTTCAATTCCATAGTTAATAGCCAGTGTCCAAACCCCAAAAAGTGAGAAATACAGGTAGTCTTCGACTTTCAATGACAACTAAACCCCAAATTTCCATTACTAAACAAGAGAGTTATTAAGAGAGTTGTGCTCAATTTTGCAACCTTTTTTTACCACAGTTGTTAAGCAAATCATCGTAGTTGTTCAGTGAATCATGTGGTCGTTAAGTGAATATGGCTTCTCCCACTTACTTTGCTTGTTGGGAGCCAGCTGGGATGATTACAAATGGTGATAACATGACCCTAGAACACTGCAACTGTCATAAATACATGCCAGTTGCCAAGCATCAGTATTTTGATCACATGACCATGGGAATGATGTGTAAAATGGTCATAAGTCACTTTTTTCATTTCTGTTATAACTTTGAATGATCATTAAATGAGTGGTTATAAGTTGAGGACTACCTGTAGACTGTACCATTGAGATCTGTAATCTATCTGGGAAGAATTGTACAAATGGCCATAGAGACATAGGGCCTAGCAGCCATATGAAAAGCAGAAGTCTGCAACAGATGTGCTTTACCAAATCTACCCAGCAGATCTGTCACTTTCAAGGCTCATTCTCCTAGAATAGATGGGAGGGTTATACACTGAAATACTACAGAAAATGCTACTTTCATGCTGTAATAATTTAGACTGATTTCAGACAGCCTCAATAGCAAACTGGCACCAAGAAGAGGCTATATTGTAAGTTTATGTTCTCCATAGCCAATGGGGCATCTTCTTTCAAAGCAGATCACATGGATGAACCAGAGAAAGAATAAATGTGAGGGCATTTTGATGAATTTTCAAACTAAATTATTTCTCTGCTTTTGGATGTGGTCATTCTCCCATAACAGTTTGCTTTGCAGTTTGCATGTCCATCTCTATCAGCTGTATTGCATTAAGGAGCTTAGCCTGATTTCCTTTACTCCAGCAGTTTACTTTACTCCACAGCTGAAACCATACTGCTTAATTTTTTCCAGTGCTCCAAATGAAAGAAACTGAAATACATTTTATTTCATTTTCTTCATTTTGCTGCAGGAAAGAAACAAAGGCATCGTAATGTCTTAAAGACTAACCAATTTATTATAGCTTCAGATTCCTTACACTACATTAAATACATGAAGCATTAACATGAAACAGGAAACTTATATACTGTACTGTATGCACATGGAATATTTGTGTGAGAATACAGTAAAGACAATAGTAAAAGTAAAAATCATAAGAAAGTGAACTTTAGGAGGGAAAACAAAGATAAATATCTATAGATAGTGGTCATTCACAAAGTAAACTTGCCAAAAATAGTTTATTATTGTTACTTATCTATCAGCTATAGCAAGAAGGCTGGACTAAAGAGGGGTAGAAAATAATAATCTGGAAAATGGAAGCTTAATCCTAAATGAGAGATCTTTGCATTAGTTGTTATTAACTGCAAAATTGCAGTGTTCTTCATATGTGCAATGATAGCGAATGATTTATGATTGTATCTCCAAAAATCGGTTGGAATAATATGAATGCAGTGATACATCCAGATATGGAAATGGAATGATATGCTAAACTCATCACAAACATATTTTATGCTCTTGTACTGGTTATTAATCCTCAGCACACTGTTCCTAGAACATTTAACATTTGGAATTTAGTATGAATTGTTACACAAGTTAATTGGCCACAACCCCATCTGTAAAGACCAAAACAAGTGTAATATTTCTCCATTTATAAAATACAAATATATACAATATACACAGGGGGAATAATACCCAAATTCAAACACTGCAGTGAGGACTACATATATTCAATAGATATGGAAATCTAGCTAATGGACTTCTAGCTAATGGAGTTAGGGAGGGACAACAGAAAGTCAGATGGGAAGGTATTAAAGAAAAGACTGTACAGGAGGCCATGGCTGGCAGAATAGAAGCCAAAATAAGAGTATTTCATATTATAATATTTTGTTTGAGTTCTAAAACATGTCCTGGAAAATGTGTAGTTTAGATTAACAGTAGGAATTATGTTGCCATACAAACACTCTTATAATGCATAGAGCCATAAAACATCAAACTTTTTATGCAACTTTTTCTGCTTACAAGTCTGGCTCCTGATTTTTAAAATGAATCTAGATTATATGTACATAGGTGTTGTGTCCTGAGCCTGCAAAAGCAGGCTCGGGACATTGCATTGGTCCCGGGCATTCCAAAAGCTGCCCAGGACCAGACTGAGTGGTGCCGGCTTTGTGCGCATGCACAAGGCGTGAAAACACCTGCTACTTTGTTGTGTTATTGTCTGGGTCTCTGGTCGCTTAAAGAGGCCTGCACGCCTGTTGCTCGTTGTTGGAGTATTGATTAAGGAGAAATAAAGAACTGTTGAATTCGCCATGTTTCCTTATCATTCGCAAACGAACGGAGTATTTTACACTGGCAACGAAAATAGGATCCTTTGCAAACTAAAGAAAAACTTTTGAGGACTTACCAAGAAAGTCCTGAAGAGGGAAGACGGTGTCTGAATCAGCATCTCAGCCTGCCAGTATAGCGTCACTGGAGGGTGAGCTTGGCTAAAAGATCCTTTCCCTAAACAGAAGTTTGCAGAGGAGCGAGTGGTAAAAGAAGCAAGGTATGATGGCGAAGATTGGTCGTTTGGCTGATTTTGATGTCTCACACCCAGAAAGATGGAACGCCTACATTGCAAGGGTGGAGAATTACTTCAGAGTAAACCAAATTAGAGAGGATGGCTTGAAAGCTGCAACTCTTTTGTGTGTTTGTGGACAGGAAGTGTTTGAAATTGCAGAGAATCTGGTGGCCCCTGCACCTCTGGAATCAGTAACGTATGCTGATTTGAAGAAAATGCTAAAATAGTGGTTCTCAACCTTTTTAATGCCGCGACCCCCAACCGGTCGTAAGTCGAGGACTACTCAACCAGTCGTAAGTCGAGGACTACTCAACTGGTGCAGCACCATTTGCAGAATGGGACTTTTGGCAGGCTCAGCAGGGCAGAGACAGCCTGGACAATTCCTATTGGATTTTGAAAATCAATAGAATTAGACTCTATTCAAGAGAGTCTATTCTATTGGCTTTCAAAAGCCAATAGAATAAAAGGGAGTAGCACAGCTAAGGAAAAGGGGAAAAAAATGGCGGACCACGTTGTTTGGCGACCCCCGTGAAATGGTCGTTCGACCCCAAATGGGGTCCCGACCCACAGGTTGAGAACCACTGTGCTAAAGGAACACTTCAAGCCAAAGTTATCTGTTATTGCTTGGAGGCACACGTTCGAGCAGAGAGACCAGAGGCCGGGTGAATCTGCTACGGATTTTATTGCAGCCTTAAGGCAAGCAGCCAGACCATGTGAATTTAAGGATCTGGAAGAGAGGCTGCAAGATCGCTTCGTATGCAGTTTAAGGAACAGAGACTTGCAGCAGAAGATTTTTGCTAAAAAAGATGTCTCTTTCCAAGATGCTCCACAAGAAGTGACAGCTGAGGAAGCAGCAAGCGGGGCTGTGAAGACCATACGGCCCACCAAGAGCCCTCTAGAGTCAGTTACAGTCCATCAAGAGGACGCTAGAGAAGAAGTGGAAGCGGATCCTGAAGAAGAGGTGGATAGTCTTCACCAGCCAGCTGAAAGGAGGCAAAAGGAACATCTGGGCAAGGCCCCAGCATCTCTTCAATGTCTCGGGTGTGGAGGACACCACAAGTGAGCTGATTGCAGATTCCACTCCGCCATTTGCAGAGCGTGTGGCAGGCAAGGCCACATCGCATCCATCTGTTTGGGTCACCAAAAGGTACAACCTCGTGAATAATTGAGTCTGAAAGGTACCAGGGTCCCCAGCCAACATAGGGTGGGCTTCTGCGCATCGCACAGGAGTATTTTAAGGACAGGAACACATAAGCCCCTTAAGAAGAAGCTGTCCATCAATTTAAGGCTGCAAGGGGTTCCCTTATCAATGGAGTTGGACATTGGGTCCGCTCTCTCCATTATTTCTATTAACACATTCAAAAGGATATGCAGCTGCAGTGGCCTTCGAGTTAAACTCAGACCCTCCAATCAAATTCTTACAGATTTTCAGAATTCTATGGTGTGTGTTAAGGGGGAGGCCACCCTTAGAGTACAACATAAGGATTTTGAAGGTCCCCTAGATGTGGTGGTTGTTGGGGGTGAATGCACGAGTCTTATTGGACTCGATTGGTTCAAGGCTCTGGGAATCCAGGTCACTGGGCTGCACAATTTGCAAACATTAAGCCTTGCAGAAGTCTGCAAGGAGTTTGCAGATGTGTTTAGTTCAGAGTTAGGATCCTACAAGGGGCCCCCAATTTCACTACGGTTAGACCCAAACATCATGCCCATAAGGGTTAAGCCTAGGAGGGTACCTTTTGCCCTCAAAGGCAAGATTGATGCTGAGTGGACAAACTGCTCCAGCAGGGCATTTTAGAACCTGTAAATTCTAATCCATGGGAAACCCCCATAGTAAGCCCTCTAAAGGCTAATGGGGATATACGTATGTGTGCAGACTACAAGTGCACACTGAATAAGGCGCTACAACAGCACATTTATCCAGTACCTGTGGTAAGTCACATTCTGGCTTCCCTTAAGGGGGGTGCTTTTGCGAAGCTTGACCTGGCACAGGCCTATCAACAGCTACCTGTTGATGAGGCAGCTGCTGAGGCCCAGACTAATGTAACTCACAGGGGAGCCTTCAATTTGGGGTAAATGTAGAGACTGCAATTTGGGGTAAATGTAGCCCCTGGTATATTCCAAAGTGTCATGGAAAGCACACTTCGAGGTATTCCTGGGATCTGTCCGTACTTTGATGATGTCCTCGTTGCTGGGAAATCATCTCAAAATTTAGCAGAGAGATTAAGGGCTGTCTTGCTTCATTTTTGAAGAGCAGGCCTTAAGTTAAAGAAGGACAAGTGTAAGATAGGAGTCACTTCTACTGACTTCTTAGGATTCAGATAGATGCTCAAGGCATTCACCCTGCTGAATCTAAATTGCAAGCTATCCAGCAGGCCCCAAGCCCTAAGTCTAAAAGTGAGCTGCAAGCCTTCTTGGGGCTATTAAACTTTTACCATGCATTTCTCCCACATAAAGCTGCAGTAGCAGAGCCTTTACACAGGTTCTTAGACAAGCAGGCCTCTTGGCAGTGGACCAAAGTCCACAAAAAGAGTTTCAATGAGATTAAAGCCTTGCTCACTTCTAATGCAGTTTTAGCGCATTTCAATGAGCAACTGCCTGTTTGCATTGCATGCGATGCCTCTCCTTATGGGGTTGGAGCTGTACTCAGTCATCTGAAGGCTGATGGGACGCAGGTCCCTGTGGCCTATTATTCAAAGACTCTGTCTTCTGCTGAGCGAAATTACGCTCAAATTGACAGAGAAGCCTTGGCTATAGTGGCTGGCATTAAGAAATTTCATAATTTCTTATATGGCTGCCATTTCACGGTCTTTACTGACCATAAGCTTCTGTTAGGGCTGTTTACCACTAACAAACAGACCCCACACATAATTTCTCCTCGTATGCTGAGATGGTCCATTTTCCTGTCAGCATATGACTATACATTGATCCACAAACCAGGAAAAGAAATGGGTCATGCAGATGGCCTGAGCAGATTACCCCTAAACCAAGTAGAGCCAGATCCAGCTCCAGCCATTAATATTCTGTCTATTTAGGAGTTACCTGAGTCTCCCCTCAATGCTAGG
Organism: Crotalus tigris; assembly: GCF_016545835.1. NCBI lineage: Eukaryota > Metazoa > Chordata > Lepidosauria > Squamata > Viperidae > Crotalus > Crotalus tigris. The sequence goes on from NW_024100606.1 coordinate 8,055,463, forward strand.
GATGTGGCTACAGATACTGCCACTGATCACATGCTTACACGCATGCTGACATGGGTGCTGTCAGGATGGCCTGACAAGTGCCCAGATACTGAGTTCCAAAGTTTCTGGCTCAAGAAGCATGAGTTTTCCACTTTCAAGGGTTGCCTGTTATGGGGTAGCAGGGTAGTGATCCCAACCTCATTGAGGTCTAGAATCTTGATCTCTCTGCATGAGGGACATCCTGGCATAGTCAGGATGAAAGCGCTTGCACGCAGCCATCTTTGGTGGCCTGGCCTCGATAAAGCCATCGAGGCCCAGGTACACGGGTGCCAATTGTGCCAACAGTCTCGGCCTGAAATGCCTCAGGCTCCAGTGCATAGGTGGGAAGAAACTCAAACCCCATGGTCTAGAGTGCATATAGATTACACTGGGCCCTTTCAGGGGCAATTCTTCCTGGTTGTTGTTGATAGCCATTCCAAGTGGCTAGAGGTTGTTCCTGTTTCCTCCACTACTACTGCCAAGACAATCCAGTGTTGAGAGAAATTTTTGCTTCACACGGTCTTCCAGATGTTCTGGTTTCAGATAATGGCCCCCAATTTACCTCTTCTAAGTTTCAGGCTTTTCTTCAGGCCAATCTGATCTGGCATGCAACATCGGCTCCCTTCCACCCATCCTCCAATGGACTGGCTGAGAGAATGGTGCGCACCACCAAAGATGCATTTAAGAAACTGACTTACGGTAACTGGCATCACAGGTTAGCAGACTTTCTTCTTGCACACCACACCACACCATGCACTGCTACAGGGAAGAGCTCCGCTGAACTCTGCTGGGGTCGCCGTCTTATCACTAAACTGGACAGGTTGCACCCAGACTGGGTGGCTTCACAGATGTCACAACCACGGGCACCTAGGAGACTCCAAGTGGGTGATCTGGTCTGGGCACAGAACTATGGGCCTGGTCATCTCTGGGTCACAGCTGTGGTCTGCAAGGTCTCTGGACCGCTTTCATATGAAGTCGCCTTTCATATGCGTTCTTCGCAGACACATTGACCAACTGCGTTGGAGACTGGACTCTCACCCTTCCGCTCCTGGCTCTGCTCTGGGGGGGGAGGACCATAATATGCATTCTGAGGTTCAGTTTCACAGGCCTAATAGGCCATCATTAGCCGCTGCTGAGGCTATTGGGGAGTCATCCCAAGGTTCCGCAAGTGCTCCCAACAGGAAATCACAGGATAGGGGGTCATCCCACACATTCATAAGTACTCCAGACAGGGAGTCACACCAGGGTATCCACATTATTTACACATGTCACAGAGTGCTCCAGACAGGGAGACTGACCGGGGGTATGCACATAATTCACAAACAACAAGAGAACAAGAATTCCAGCCGGGGCACTGGCCCAATTCTGCAATTGCTCCCAGAAGGAGGTCAACAGGGAAGGGGTAGCCAGGGAGGCGACTCCTGACTCTGGCACTTTCAGCATGTGCTTGGGGGCCACAGAGTATTGGGGCACTTCAGCTACTCAGCACTCTCCATCTACTGGCCTTGGGTTTGAGGGACAGTGTTCCCAAGCAGGATCCATTGTGGACCCGGGGACTTCCACCCCTCCACGGTATGCTGGCTTGGACAGAGGGTCCAGCCAGCCAGCAGATGGGCGGGTCAACCGGGTATTTGGGGCAGCAAAGTCCTGGTCTGCCTAGCCTGGTAAGCGAGCAGGTGGGCCAGGCAACCTCACCGGGGTCCCAGGAAAAATTAAGGCAGCCACACACTGGCCTGCCTCACCCGGTAGGCGAGCAAAGGGGCCAGGAAATCCTCCTGGCCCTAGGAGGTCACAGTGGGCCAAGTGCCCACCCAAACATCTTAGGGAGTTTGTGAACTTGCTGTCAAGTTCAAAGGGGTCTGCTCGTAAGGGCCCTGAATAGGAAGATTATTTTGTATTATTTTTTGATTTCGGATACATCTATTCCTGAACAGGTTGAAGGGGTTTTGCCTGAGGGTAGCCTCGAGTATTCCACATTTAGTGCATTTGATTTGTGGAACTATATAACACTCTCCCAAGGTATAACGCACTTGTGTGCGCGGAGATATGTTCCATCTAGGGGGGAGGGATGTTGTGCCCTGAGCCTGCAAAAGCATGCGCAAGGCGCGAAAACGCCTGCTACTTTGTTGTGTTATTGTCCAGGTCTCTGGTCACTTAAAGAGGCCTGCGCGCCTGTTGCTCGTTGTTGGAGTATTAAGGAGAAATAAAGAACTGTTGAATTCGCCACGTTTCCTCATCATTCGCAAATGAACAGAGTATTTTACAATAGGCATCTGCAGCTCATCACAATGATGCAGAATGCATTATGACATTGCATTTAAATCTGAAAGGAGTAGAGCTTTCATCTCAGTACCTCTCATGGTGATCTTTGAATATAAATGCTTGTAGCTAGCATTTAATGATTAAATTATCGAGATCAACAATGATAACTTTTGCAATTTATTGAAGCTTGTTATTGAAGCTTGTTTCATAACAAAAAATTCTACCTATAGCACTGAAAGGATTTATTGAATTCTTCACATACTTTCAATATACAGGACCTACATGACTTCATCCAAAACAATCTGTATATACAATGGATCATTGGAATTCTTTGTTCCGGTTCAGTATAAATTTAAAAAAAATGTATAAAATTTCTGATCATTTACTATGGTTTGTGGAGCGATGGGAACTATCTAGATAACAGATTTGTGGTGATTCAACTCATATATTGGCTATTAGATAAAAGATTTGTAGTGATTCAATTATATGTGATGTCAATGAAAATTGATACTTTCTAATAGAAGCTGTAAAAAGATTAATATTCCTAAGTAAATGTCTATACCAATATCACTGTATCACAAAAACACAAGAATATACAGTACTAAATTTTATAAATAAAGTTTATAACGCTGTGGGTTGTATCCAGAATGATTGAAATCCTTCACCATTTACCTGAGAGTTTATTACATTGAAATCAGAAGGTTTCACATTTGTATAAATATGAAGAGTATTAGAACTAGATCAAACAGAAATCAACATGAAAGTGTACCTATAAAGATCCAATTGCTTTTAATGCAAGTCATATGCAATTTAGTCTGGATTTAATCTTGCAATTTTAAGGCAAATTCTGTTAATATGAACAAGTATTTTTCCCCACTCCAGGGTACTTTCTGATAAAAGAGAAATGTTGCTGCTTTAGTTATTTTACATCCTTCTTATATTGCTTATAAAATTAAGTTGTCCATGCCTTGTTTCTGTAACTGTAATATTTTAGCTGTTATATCTTGCTAATTGGCCTATATTTCTGGCTAAACATTAAATGCAAAGGAGCTGCTTCAGGATAAGCTTGAAATGAAATTCCATATTAAAGAACCTTTGTAATTAGGGTAAGTGATTTCTTTCTAAAAATAAATAAAATAGTGATAGTGTACAACACTACCAAAAATACTGAAGAACAAATCATTAGGCCAATCTTGTATGCAATCTTATTAAAATTAACTCGTTTTTTTTTTTAAAAAAAAAAAACATCCTGCTATACTATTCTCCTTCTCCTTAGCATTTCCATATTCAGATTCTTTGTTATTCTCTTAAGGAACAGGGCTTGATAAAATGAAATTATTCTTCAATAGTTCTTTAGCAGAGTTGATATGTGGTACAAGACTTCAGTTTCTAGGTCTGATCACTAAGACTGATCTACTAGAAGGGATACAAAAATAATAAGAAAAGAAAATCAAAGTCCAAGTTTGTTTTCTCAATATCACAAGGTATCTATTTGTTAATTATAACAAAACATATTGTTCCTGAATTCGATGAGAATTATTTTTTCATGTGTCAATACTTACAGGATTACCACCTAATCTTGCATATCCTCACTAGTACTTACCCTTTAATACCTTCATGAATGAAATTGAGAATAGCAATATTAAAATAAATCATCCATAGATTTTTCATAAATTTTAAAAACATAGTATAGGACTTATATCTAACATGTATAATTAAATATAGTAACTTAATAATATTTTCTTTTAATCTTCACAACTTTGAAGATTAAATTTTTAATAATTATATTGTGCTCTTGATAGAATCCCTAAACAAATATGGTGTTACGTGTTTCAAGTTGTTGCATCATTTCTGGGGCTAATAATTTTGCTACAGTTTTTGATATTTTTTTATATTTAAATATTTCATTGATAAAATATACCAACTAGAAATTATGTAAAGTACAACCAAAAATATAACATTGCTAATATAATAAAAAATAAACAAAATAGCAATAGAGTAATTGTCATTTAAAGAAACTAGAGATATGCCCAAAATATTAATATAGAATTAGCTTAACCTTTAACATATTAAATCTAACCAGATTATATTTCTGCACTTTCCAATGTCAGTTTCTTCTGTCAGAAAATCTGAGCACTGGACAGTGAATTGCTGCTCACTTCTATTCCGTCTTTTATTGATCCATACTATATTTAACAATTTACAGTATTTGCATAGTTTTAGAAAGTAAATAAACAAAAGAACTTTAATATATAAATATATTTTTTTTATTTTTAGCCTTTTGCTATCATTCATATATATAACAGGATTCAAAAGTTTTAAGCGGCTTGTAATGGAATTAAAGAAAAAACCCATTTTGATAGTCTTGTTTCTGTTTGTTTACCTGCATTCTGGAGAGTCTCTATATTTTGGGGCCTAGTAGCAAGTTCTGCAACTGTCTGGACAAATTGTGTTCGAGCTCTTTGATATTGCTCAAAGACTGCAAAGAAGAAAGTAAATAGAGTAAGTACATTTCAGTAACACTGTTCCATACAAACAACTTTGGAACAAAAAAGACATGTTTATGTGTCTCCCTTTATTATGATATATGCATGAAAAAGAATAACAAATTCCAGAATAACAAATTCCAGAAGATTAAATGTTGCCTAAAAAGGGGAGCAACACCTTAAAACTGAAAAATAAATGATAGCATGGGGTGGGCAAGAAGAAACAAGAGGTAGTATTTGCTTTATAAAATTAAGTATTTCTTCTTTAAAATAATAAACTCCAGTAATGGAAGTCAAGGAGCACAGTAAAAATGGGATTGAGATTAAGTATCATGAAGATCAAATTAGTGGCAACAAGAACAACAGCCAGTTAGAACTAGATAAGTTAAGATAACCTTTATTGTCATTTTTTTTATTGTGGGCACAATGGCACACATCAAAAATGAAATTTAGTTGCCCGCTCTCAAAGTGAAACACATACATGACACATACTGAAACATACTATGAACAACATATGTATAGACCCACACCCCTTCATATACATAGCAAATAAATATTAAATACTGTCCATCTTGAATATATAACAGAAGGAGGAAACTTGAGAGTTCACAAGGTTAATGCTATATGGAATGAAACTATGGCTGAATAGTTGACAATGAATTACTGAATAGCTTCTACCTTTTAGGATCTGTCAACAGTAAAGAAATCAGCAAACAAGAAATAACACTGCAGACTTGATAAAATTGCTTTGGAGCTCTTGGAAAAGATATTCAGCTGCCAGAATATGTCAAAACCTACAAAGAACAAAACCATGCAGGCAATAGTTTTCCTGGAAATTCTGAACCAGAATTTTCATTAAGGCCCATATGACCATATTCCAATCATATCCTGGACCCATAATGCTAAGAAAGATGGAAAGAAAGAGAACAACCAGTAGCAAAGTGGACAGACTCAATTACAACAAGTGTGTGGACTGTTGGAAGATCTATACTACCAGGTTTGAATACAAAATGCAGAATAATATAGTTGGAAGGAACCTTGGAGGTCTTTTGTCCAATCCCCTGCTCAAGCAGGAGACCCTATACCATTTCAGCCTAGTTTCTTCTTAAAAGCCTCCAATGATGAAGAGCCTACAACTTCTAAAGGCAAGCTGTTCCACTGGTTAATTGTTTTCATTGATAGGAAGTTTCTCCTTTGTTCTAGGCTGTTTCTCTCCTTGCTTTGTTTCTGTCCATTGTTTCTTGTCTTGCCTTCCATTGTTTTGGAAAATAGGTTGAACCCCTCTTCTTTGTGGCAGTCCCTCAAATATTGGAACACTGCTTATCAGTGGACACAGATAATCCTGGAGAAAGCCTAACTATACAGTGGATAGGAGTCAACGATGGCATATAATAAATATATGTAAACATGTTGGACTGCAGTTTTGATCTCCGAGCTTGCCGATTTGGCTGCAAATGTTTCATCTCCATTCTGGAGGGGGGGGACTTTGAATTGTGCTCATCTGTCAGAGGACTAGCCTATAAATAGCTTTTTGTGTGATGCAACTGCTAACAATTTTTGTGTGATGTAATAATTCAAAGTGCACTGAAGATACACACACACACCCAAAATGGAGATGAAATGTTTGCAGGCAAATCCCAAGCTCAGAGATCAAACCAACAGCCCAACTACCAAACCGAATTACTAATAGTCAAACACATCTCAATGTAAACATGTTTTCATACATATATAAATAAATATTATATCTTATATCATGTCATATATCATATTCTATTTAAAACCTTTGGGTGAGGACCATAACATCTAGAAAAAGGGGCCTTAGAGGCCTTTATAATTTGAGAGCAAATTATAATTTTTAATGTGCTAGGAGTGGAAGGCTGGACCCAAAGAATCAATCCATCAAAAGTGGAAGATGATTGGAAGATTATAATATTGAATGTAGTTTAATAAAATCAAATTTAACTTTTTGTCTTCCTGATCTCTTTGAGGACAACCACCCAGGACACAATCTGGCATGGAAACAAATGGTGCACCTCTGAAGTATCTTTCGCTCGCACATGCGCGCAAACACATATACACACACACACAAACTTTTCAGGGTACTATAACTCACTCGCTTTAAAAAAAAACTGAAATAAGGGAGTCCAGCCCACAAACGCCCCGTATTTAAATACCTTGCAGGACCTGCCTCTGACTCATCCTTCTTGCTGAGAGTTCCCTCAAGCACGGTTTGGGGTGCCGACTTTCGCTGTGGTTTCAAGACCTTTCGCCGCGCTGTTTCTCTACGTTTCTTCCCTCCTGAGATGTGGGCAGCGCCCCCAGGCTAAACTTCAAAAAGGCTCCTGCAGTTAGCAGCACTCTCCTTGTCCTCGGGAGCCTTTTCAGTTTGGGTTGCGGTGTGTATCCTTCTCCTTGGTAACCAAACGGAAGCAGGCGCCATCAAAGGGGCGGGAGAGAGGCTGCGGCCTGCGCCTCATTGTGACATCGGGCCATCGCGCAGGAGTTCTGTCCGTCGGCTGCGCCTGGGGACCGGCCCAGTCCGAGAGATGCGCGCGGAGTGACGGAGACTTGATGCAACGGCAGTGGCCGCCCCGAATCCTCCGGGGCTGGTTGGAGGCGCCGCGCGCACGCCTTGCTTACCGCGCTCCCTTCTTAAGACGAAGCTCAAGTAATTCTGCTCTTTCAACGTTAATCCAGCTTTTTTCGGGGTAAGCCCCGGAGAAGGCAAGCTTTATGCTGCTGAAGTAACCAGCCGGAAAGTCTCCATTCCACTCAAAAGTGCGTCAAGCAATCCTATGGTTGTGGACTTGACAATGAAGTACCTCTGAGTTCCAAGAGACTCCACTTCTTGCAAAGCAGACGTTTTAAAGGAGTGATATCTTGCTAAGTCTTAGGCCAAATAATTCTTCCACGTTTGATGAAAAATAGCGGTTTGTATCATCTGACCGATGTCTTCGCTCACATTAAGTGTTCCCTAAAACGACTAGGGTTCCCAAGTCCAAGAGTAACTGTGCTTGACCTGCGTTACTCTATAATCACTTTCAGCTCCGCTGATATTTAACTTCCCTTAAATTTTTAATTGTCAAGTTTCGTGCAGTAGAAATGTGCCTTTGTTCCTTAGGCTTATACCTTCCCCTTCTTCCAGCAGCTGAAAGGGCTAACATGCTACTCCTAAAAGGTCACTTGGGCTGAGAGTGACTGGCCCAAATCACCCACTCCTATTCAACATTTCTGCCACTATACTATGCTAGCTTAGCATGACCCACTCTCCTTGCACTTAGCTTTGATAAGCTATTATTCTACAAAGTAGCAAGAAAATAAAGTGATTTTCTATCCCCCTCCTTCCTCCCAATAAGAAATCCTTAATTCTCAGCAGCCCTTCTAGTGCTTAGTGAATAATAATCAAGAGTTGAATAGCATCTTTTGGTCAGATTTTGGTTACCACAAGCTAACACATCTCTCTTCCTACAATCTTAGTAAAGGAAGGTCAGACTTCTCCCCCTATTTGTAGCATATACGGATATAATACAAATATATTTTGAACAGACATAAATAGGTACTTGGATTCTTTTTCCAGTGCCAGACTCTAGAAAGGAAGATTTCTCAAACTCTCACTTTCTTACCAGGTTGTCTTTGAAGCCAATAAACCCTAATAATAAAATTTCCTTTTTGTTTTTAGCCAATAACTGAAATCCCATAGGTTAGCTTTTCTTCTGGTTTAGTCTAAACAAAAACAAAAGTTTCTTTTTACATTGTACATTAACAACAGTGTGTATATTTTGCAAATTCCCTTGGGTCACCATACCAAATCAGGAATCAGCCAAGAACCTCATTGCAGGTTTCAGAATTCCTGGTGTTGAGACAACATGCTCAGGGGCCATAACCTTTCCATGTAATGTGAACTTATTTCCAAGTAATCAAGTGAGCTGTTCTCTAACTGGACTGGATTTGTGGGGTTCTTAACTCAAGACTCACAAGGCTGGGGAAATTGGTTAAGCAGGATTAGAATCCGACTCTTCAAGAAAGAATAGAAGAGGGTAGTCTAAATTCCCCTCATCCTAAATTCCTCATGCTGAAGCTAATGAAAGTCTTCAGGTTTTATCTGCAGTTCTGGGAGTTTTAATTCACATTCCTAGCGTATGCCAGTTATAGGAAATGAAAGCAAGACACCAGGCCAGAATACTCAGACAAATTAATATTTTTAAAACATCTGATCAAAAACTGCTTTTCGTTATTTCCCCCCATCCTTCTATTATCTCCCAGTTACTTGCAATACTAGTAAGGGTATTTTTTTTTAGGGAAGGATCTAAAATTGTGACTGAATTTAGTTGGTGAACAGCAACCATAGAAAAAGAGTCCCACTGAGGGTGATTTGTCATGTTTGGGATTTAATTTCTGTAACAAGGTTACCATATGTCATGCCATGCATTTTTTTATCACAAGCAGAGGTCACATCATGCACATGATGCCACTTCCAAAAGGATTTGGCCAAGCAGCTGAAAAAAAAAGGTCTCACAGGGAGGTTAAACAGGAAGCAATTCATGGCTAGAACAAGCCTGCCTAAGAATCAATCATGAAATTTATGAATACTTGTTATCTGCTTATAGACATCATTCCATTCAAACTAATAGATGCCTCTCAGAACGTTCAAATGATGCTAACATACTCCAGCTGAAGATGGAATAACTATGGAGATAGTTGCACTTCCTCCACTTTGTCATTTGCTTATTCAAATTGTTCATTATAATTGTGTGTCAGACTTGCATTGTGGATGTAATATACATAAGGATCCCACTCCTTTTTTAATCCTTTATATCAGTCTCTGAATACTCTGGTGAGAACCATTGGGAGGTGTACTTGATCCTCAGTGTCTCTGGAAAAAGTCCAACATTTTAACCATTTCACTATGTCAGTTCTTCCTTCTAATTATAAAAACAATATAAGGATGAATTGAATAAGACTCTCTTATCTAGCTCATCTGGATTGTGGATTTATAATCCAATGTATCTGGAAGTCTGCAAGGTATTTTAATCTGACATCAGACACTTTATAGGACTTCAGAGCTGGGGATTTTTATCAGTCCCAGCTGAAGGAAACAATAAATCCAGAGATGTCTCTTGCCAGGTAAATCACCAGCATATTTCACTCTTAAGTAGTCCATGGGCTAATAGGTTTTCACTAAATTAAAATCCAACTGTGGGAGATCCTATGGTTGGAAATAAGACCCATTTTGGAAAAGAAAACAACAACCCTGGGTTCTTCTTTTTCCTTATGACAGGCACACAAAAATCTAGTTAGCATTTCACATGTACATTAACCCTTCTTCAATGTATTAAAATTAAAATAATGGGTCAACCTATATTTTCATCCCCACTGAATGTACAAAAATGAAAGGGATAAAAGGAATACTGATTGGGTTCACATGGCCAGCCCCAGAGCATCTTGGTTTCCTCAACATTACAAAAACCACACTGACTGAATCCACAAGCTAAGTAAAATCAACTATCTTATGGCTCAGTGCATAGCTCTTTCCTCATTAAGGATGCAATCCTATACCGGTATTTAACCAGATATAAGGCCTGCAAACCACCGGCACCCGAAGGTCAGGCAAGGCATTGTATGTGGGTAAAACTCAAGTTTGCGCAGTAACACAACTGCAGCTCTAAATCAACACACTTGACTTTCCCCGGCTTTGAACCTGCGGCCGTGGAATTGCCTATTCCAAGTCGGCCACCAGACTTTATAAGCCACGATATCCGAGCACCTGTAATTTTCTGCCAAGCGGGCCGATAGAAGTCAAAACCGCCCACTTAACATCGGGACGGTCTATAGCACGGCAAGCAAAGTTTTCAGGAGGCTGGGACTTTATGGGGAAGCAGCGAAAAAAAGCGGTGGGCGGCGTAGCCGCAGCTTCTATCACGTGGAGGATCGGCCTCCAGGCGATCGCTGAGGCTCAGGGCCTGAGAAAGAAGGAAAGAACTTCTAAAGACCAAAGCATCATCCGACCACCGTGCAGCCTGCTCGTATGCACATCTACTTGGCAAAAATTCCAGTTCGGGATTCCCTGGATAAGTCTGCCTAGGATTTCAGCGGTAGCAATAGAAGTGCCCAATTTGGTGCATGGTGCTGCGTTCCAGTCATGCGCCGCGGACGCTCTCTGCTAATTAAGAGGCCAGAGAAAAGCGCCGTTCCCCGCCGCCCTCGACTCGACACAGCCTTAGAAAGAAGAACCTGAGGCAAACAGAACAAAATAACTTTTGCAGCTGTCTCCTCCAAGCCTTTTTCTTTCTGCGGCAAAGTGAATCAACAATGACGCAGGGTAGTAACAAATTTAAAGGCCCGCAGCCGCAAGACTAATGTATAACGTCACACCGCATTCTCTGTGACGGAGACTGCGCATGCGCAGCTTTGTGGTTGACTTCTCTTCCCTCAGAATACGGCGCTGTACGGTTACGTCCTGAGCGCCTGCGAACTTAAAATGTTTTTAGTTATTTTTAAGCTATGCCAAAGGACGAAGTGTCTCCGATTTCTTTTTGTGCGTGTTGCTCTTTTTTCGGTTGCAGCTGAAAAGGCGTGTCCATTTGCGCCAACAACCGCTTAGACTGGGTTAAGATACTGGACTATGTTATAGTTTGCTTAATAAACTACCAGCGACTGATTTCACTTTTCGCATGCATGCCCCACATCTCCATTACGCCACTTTGCACGTTACTGTATTTCTTTTCTGAGAGAGCAGCTTTATGCAGAACACTAAAACAATAAGAAATCATAAGCTGAAGAAATTAAAGGCATAAAAAAGAAAATGTGCAATAAATTGTAAAACACAGATTGTGAATAAAATATTCATACAATAGGCTTGACCAAAACATAATAAGCTGCTTAGGGGAATGTTTGAACTCCACTATGTAATCAAATACTATAGAATAATTTTTATTCTGCACAGAAAGGCATTTCTCGACATAACAAGTACCAAAGTATTGATAGAAAACTGCTTTTCATTTAATCTGGTTGGAAATATTCTTATGTCTGAGTAATATCTCTGATTTCTAAGTAATAGCTCCAGCTGAGAACAGTCTATGCCCAATTTAGCATCAGTTACAAGTAGAAAGATTCCATAAAGACATATTTACAGCATGCTCTCCAGTGATCAATTATTCCAATAAGGTCACATGCCATTGTTTGAGAACTATTGCATAATTAAAGTGGAGGTGTCTTGTCTGCATGGCCCCAATGGATGTAGCCAAGTTAGTCTCCAAGTTAATGTGTTCTGAGCTGTGAGAAGTTCATTAATCTTAAATCCAAGATCTTCTCAAGTACTCTAGCAGGTGCAATCTTAACTTGTTGGTCATGCCTTATTTTTCCTAGAGGACTATTCGAAACTACACTTAAATCTATGCTAAGATTGTTCATTGGAGATAACTATGTGTGGAACCCAACCTCCTAGTAATCACCATGAGGCCCCTTCCTCACTTTCACTTTGCATTACCACCCAACCTCCTTCAAAACTCTGGTGCTCCCCTGCAATTATACAATTGGTCTTATCTTATCCTAAGGCCAGAATTTGAATAATCTAATGCAGATCCTCTCTGTTTTGGCAAATAGGTCATTTTTTCCTGCTTAAACTACTTGTTTCTAGGTGTCTAACTAGATGCAGGGAGTGGGTAGAAGCCTGGCAAGCCCTTGGCTGACTAGGCATTCTTGCCCTCATGAGAGGAAGGAAAATATTTCTAGGCCTTGGGGTGACATTCTTAAAGAGAAGTTGTTGTTTGGGTAGCAAAATACTATGGACGTTAGATACAAATAATTCTTATCTTCATTATCTCCATAAATTGAAGGTAAGCCTCTTTACATATGTAGAATAAGTTGGATATTGCATTAAACAACTGGCAACAAAAGGCTGTTAATTCTTATGTATTTGGAAAAAAATACTATTGATATATGAAACATTTTCCTAGCATAGATATGCTGAAAGCAAGATATCTATGCAACTGTCTTGAGAGACTTTGAAAATATTCTCTCTGAAATAAATTGCAGTGTACTTTTTCAGATAATGTCCACACTGAAAATAAGTAAATTTACAAGTGCAGACATACAGATAATCATCCTTATGCACATTACAATTATCCTTATCACAAATGGAAGTAAAATAATTATAATCAATTGGAGATCCTTCAAAGTAATGAAATGTTTTTCAATGGTGAGTTCAAATTTATGATTCAAATTTGACTAAATTTAATAATTCACTCCTCAGTTTTGTCTGGAAAAAATATAGTTTTGTCCTTATTTGTTCTGAAACAGTAGAACACTCTGGTAGATTCACAATAGATTCTATGATTATTTTGCATTCACACCTCTTCTAACATTAAAACTGTAAGCTCTGATTTTTTAAAAAAACAAAAATTTATACCTGCTTGAGTAGAAATTATTGAAGAAATCTGCTTATTTTTACTTTTTAAACATTTCTAACATCAGTATAAAAAAGATGTAATTTCTGCATCCAGGCCATGATCTGTTAGTTGCAAATAAAATGTTCTGTGTTTTCAATTATACTTGTAAAGAGTACTTAGGAAGAGAGTTTTGCATTAGTATGCTTGGTCACTCTCATGAGATTCTTGTGGAGCCAAAGAGGGCAGTGATCCCTGGCAAATGTTTCACTTTCAAACAGAGAGGTACTCCTCCCTCCCACCCCCCAATGGTCAGAGTGAATCTCACAAGGGAAAAAATGGCCACTTCTGCAGAAAAAATATTCACTATGCTTTTCATTTGGCAACTAAAGCTATCCTGAAAATGAATGGAATTTGATATGAGTGGACAAGAAAGCAATGGCAGTAAGATCACCTATTATTCTTTCTCTGAACTCTGAAATAATACAAATTGATGTAAAAGCAAAAAGTATTATTACATAAAGATTTTTTTTCCATATGTAAAACTAGACTGTCAGAGATAAGGCTGAATCATAGCTTTCTCTTGGATATACTGTGTTTCTATTTGTAGGGAAGTTTTTACATACACACAGAACACAAAACACATTTGAACCTCATTCTCACACAGGTGAGTTGACTCATTCCAGGAAAAAAGCTACGCCACTTGCTAGCCTAATTGCATTCTTTGTTCTAAAAATATAGTACTAAAACTATGACTGGGGATCAGGCTTACTTTTTTCATTTAAAGTTTACTTTTCAGATTTAATCATAACTGGGTTCCTTAGAAGTAATTTGCTTGCCTAAATACATAAAAAGAAGACAGATTTAATTTATAGAATGAAATGTTTCAAGATTTGAATACCTATTAGGTAAACAAAATGAACAGTGTTTGGAAGTTCACGGTTGTTAGGTATGAAGAAAGACAATTTCTCAACATTCACTCTGTATTTTCTTAATAGCTACAATGATGGTAGTACTTCATTTTCTATTTGTTTACTCAGAAATTTGGCTATCTGGCTGGAAACTAAGAGACCATGAGTTCTAACCCCACCTTAGGCACAAGGCCAGCTGGACCAGTAACTTTCTCTCAGAAGGAGCCAATAACAAACCATTCTGAAACCTTGTCAAAAAAAACCTGAAGGAATTTGTCCAGATAACCAATAGAAGTCAAAGGGGGCACAAAAAGAATCCTTTTAACATTGGTATGCTATTTACATCTACTGTAGAGAGATAAAATATGAAGCTCCCTATTAATTAAGGTTGTATTTGGTGAATTAAAATTTAATCTAATGAGGAACAGCCATTAACTATAATGGGAATATAATATGCTTTGATTTGACTTGGTTTGCAGACCAGAAGCATGTCTCCTCAGTTTAACTCTAGCAGCTTAGGATCTGATTTTGAAACAGAAGTTGGACTGTTTGCTAATGACAAAGATAAAAATAAAACTGAAAAATATTCTTCCACCTGAAGGACATTAATTCCATATATTCTCTTTGTGGAAAAGATCAGGATTAAAAAGTGTGACCAGCACAACCATGACTAATAATGGAATCCATAATTTAAAATGTCAGAAGGAAATCGGGAATTTAAGTAAGATTTTTTTTTCAAATGGATAAAAAAAAATTCAAGGGAAGTCATGTAGTGGGAGGATTCCAAAATCTATATTAAGGCAAAATTTATTGGGCTTGCAGAAGTTTATAAAGTTAATGCAAGTTTTCCACCAATTCTTAAGAATTCTTCATGAGGCAAGAATGTAAAATCTGGGGGTCGGAAGGGGAGACAAGAAAATTATGGTTCTTGTTGAGGATATATCGATGTTGTATTTTTAGTCTAATGGCAAGTGATTAACCCCAGTACTACCAGGATTAGCACACCCGGAATAAAGGCATAAAGAGATATGAAGCTGGATCAGGAACTTCTTTCTTAGGCTTTGAGTTTATTCAATCTCCCTGAACTTTCCTTCCAAATCCGTAGTCTTAATTGGGTTTTCGCTTCGCTGTTTAAGAAATACGCCGACCGGCAATTGGTTTTCGAATCTGGCGGCGAGCCGTCACTTTCGGCAGGGCGATTGAGCAGGCAGAGGCTCCTCCTAAGAGCTCCGTTTAGATCAGTGGTTGAATCTGGTTTCAATCTGGATACCACTTCGGTTTGGCAGTTGTTGAGTTGCAGGGGAAGGACTAAGCACCACAATCTTGGTCCGGGAGCCGCCTTCCTGCCGGCTACTTTCGGTTTCTTGCTTGATCAACCGCTTCTCCTCAGTTTGGACGAAAGCAGTGCGATCGCTGCCAGATACAGGAATTCAATCGCTACCACTAATTGAAAATCAAAATACTGAATCAAAACCATATTTAAATATGAAATTGTTTCCTGGCGCAGGTTATGAGCGGGGAGAAGCTGGTGAATTAGAGTGAATTATTTAAATTTCCTTGTCTCCCGCTCCATTTAAAGGGTCAGCGGAGCAGTTTTGTAGCTTACCATGTTGTGTAAACCCAGTTATTTCGGTTGGTAATCCGTAGTTTGAAATTTATTCTCTTGAGCGGACTGAACCAATGACGGCTACTTCAATAAAACAAGATTAGGTAAGGATGCCTTAATGTGTTATATGCTCAGAGCAGCTTATTTACTTCAAACTTATCTGTGGGTGTCAAGCTTCCTATATTTATAGCCATAACATGTTAAATTTATAAATCCAGAGAGACTCCCAGACATAGTCCGTCTTGGTATGGTATCTGAATTCTAGCCAAGACTCTGTACAAACGTTTGGGAAACACAGGAATCCTATGGGTGGACTAAAGCATAGTGAGGATAGCGAGATGCGGCTATGATGTCCCTACATCGTACCGAAAGGCAGTGGGTAGAATCGTATCCGGAGAGTTCAACTTCTAGTTTGCGCCCTCCTGGACCAGTCTTAAGCCTGTTTTTCTCTGAAAGAAGTCCCACGCGTTTGGCGTGGCAGCCTGGGGAGAAGAGCCATGTGCCAAGAGTTGTCACCAGACCTCTCCGAAAGAAAGGAAGGTCCCCTTTCTTCTTTGCTTCATCTGCAGTTTTGAAACAGCCAAGAAACCTCAAGTTTAGAAGTTCGCATAACTTTTCCGCAAGCAAACTCCGTCAGGAGTTTTCTCCACCACCACCCTTTTTTTTTATTGGAACTTGAACTTGTTTTTCTGCTGCCAATCCTTCCTTCCTTACATAAACTGCTGAACTGCTACACTCCCAGAGTTGTCCCATGCCCTAAAATGAAGTGGGAGGGAAAGTGAATTAGCTAGAATCTAGACCAGTGATGGCGAACCTTTTAGAGACTGAGTGCCCAAACTGCAACCCAAAACCCACTTATGCATCAGACTAGTGCTGGATGGGTGTGGCCCATTGGCTGAGTGTGGCCCATTGGCTGGGTGTGGCCAATTGTGTGGAGATGGCCCACTGGGTGGGCGTGGCTGCAGTGGTAACGGCAGATTGGGTGGGACTAAAAAGTTTAATCAATCAATTCCAACTTTGCAAGATCTTTTTTCCCCATTAGAAGTTGAAATTGATTGAACTTTTTTTTTTTGCACATGGCGTGGAGGCCTAAAGTGAAAAGGTTTTATAAAACCCAGCTGAAGGCCTAGGACTGGGGTGACAGCGCGCATGCCCACAGAGAGGGCTTTGAGTGCCACCTCTGGCACCTGTGCCATAAGTTCGCTACCACTGATCTAGACCATTTGAAGCAGATCCATCTGGTTTGGATCCAGCTCACCTGGAATGCTTTGATAAACCCAAATCTCTCAACTAGTTGAACCGGCATCTTTACGTTTCAGTGCATTGGCATCCAAATCTCATTCCAATGCTAGGAAAAATATGCTTTGAGAAAAATATGTCTGTCTATCTCACACCAAGTTCGATTCAAAGCAAACACCTGCTTACCAAATAAAGTTTAAATGTTAGGGCAGGAGAGTTGTTTATGGACATAGCCATAACCCCATTCCCTGGCAATAAAAGTCAAGGAGACAAAAATCACTTAGTTGGAGGAAATAAATATTGGCTTCAAGCCTATTTTATTTTAATTTAAGTTTAGCACTTAAAAGAATGAGCTCCCATTTTATTTCCAGCCTTACCTCTTCCATAAGAGGCATAGAAGTCTTGGAAGGAAGTGAGATAAGGGTGAATATATATGAGAATCCAGCATTACCTCCAAGCAAGCTAGGTTTCAGGAGGATCTGGCTGCTGTCCAATAGGGAGATCTGACCAAGGAATCAACCCTACCAGAATGATAAAACTATCTTTATTGAAAGTGAATATAATCTTGCAAGACTGATTGGGCTGTTTCTCCTCTTTCTTTTTATAGCTTTTTTAATTATCTAAACTAATAAACAAAAATACACAGAATTATTAAAGGTGAAAAAGGGAAGAAGCAGAAACATACACAAGAAATATTTAGATATATATCAATAAACTGAAGCACACTTTATTACAGTTCTCCTCCATTTTATACTCTTGGAAATCAGGATGATATCTCCTTGAAATGCTTCCAAATGTCATTTTGTTCCTCAGGGCTTAAAAAAAAAAAAATCTATTCCTTTTGTCTAGGTAAAGTCCTCACATATTCCTATCAAGCTCATCTTCCTTACTCTGACCAGCGGCTGAAGTATTTCCATTTCCTTGTGTTTGAAAGCTAAAAAGAATTGGCAGGACCTGGAAAGAATAGAGCTGGTCTTGCTGAACATTTCTGCACCATTATGTCTTTGATATACCACTCATTTTTTTACCATATATCCTTGGAGATGATTTTGACTGCAGAATTTATTCATCCATTTTATATTTCTTTAAATCCATCAAACAAATAATATTATGTTTTTTTTTCTCCAAGAGCATGAGACAGCCCATTGCACTTTTTTCCTATTTTTCCTACCATCACCGCAATTCTGTGGACTAGATAGGGCTGAGAAGAGAGAGCCATTGTCTCAAAGTCACCAAGGCAGCTTTTATGGCTAAGAGTGAATTGAACTTGCATGTCCCTGGCATAGTACAATACCTTCATTAGTACAACACACTGGCTTCAATTTAATTTGGAGAGTGACCTCTCCCCACTGTTTTTCCCATTTGCATCTTATTGTGTGAATCCAGCTAATTGGGTTTGTGATTGTACTTGTATCTCCTGACAACCTCTAGTTTAATGTCACTGTCCCCGTGATATTCCCTTCATCTCTTCTCCAACCTATGAGGGAAGCAGCCTTAAGTCATACTTAGCCACTCTAGTACAAAAGCAGAGTTTTTTCCTCCTTGGTCTAACACTATCCAAAGACAGAATATAAAATCTGTTAAGTTTAGCTACTATTGGAGATAAGACTGCAAATGGCTGGGAAGAGTATCAGGAAAAGGGTCCTCAGAAGAGAGCACCAGTTTCCTGCTAATGTATCTTGGAACTTACTCTGAAGACCTTTGTTGGGTGCCAAGCAATCTACTTGGGAGATGAAAAAGGCCCATCAATTTTTTTACAAACAAGAATAGGGTGTTCTCAGAGTATGGGTTGGTGAAAACAGTACTATTAAACCATGGCTTGTATCTTAGTGCAACCTCTAAAACCATCCATTACAGTTGGTCAGGCAAGCAAGATTTAGCATGTATTCTCAACTCTGTTATATTCATGCAGTCTCAGACACAGGCAACTAAACTAATGACCCAAGATGGGACTCCTGAAGATAATTAAATATTTGTTTCATATGGACTGCAACTTCAGGATTTCCAGGCTCCTGTATGCAAATCTAGTTGAACTAAGCTGCAGAGTAGATTCCTAAGGGATGTGACCACATTGGGATTAAAGCCTGTTCAAGACAAAACACGGGTCTCCATTTCCCCTGAACTGAAATTTCCTTCCAGGCATATATCATTTACCTGATCAGAGGTGGAGGGACTGAGAAAATTGCTGAATGCTAAAATCTTGTATTAGAATCCAGCCCAGATTAATTCCCCAATCAACTCTGCCAAATAAATACAAGGGAATCAAAGCTGGGAAAATGGATGGGGCCGGGCCATGAACTCTGCCACTTGGGGGAAATAGGCAAGCTTGGCCTGGTTCACACTGTTCACACTGCTTAGACACCTAGGAAGGTGGAACGCACCCGGACTTTCAAGCCTGCCTTTCAGCAAAGTAGGCAACACTTTCCCAAGAGCTTCCAAAGTTTAATCAATTCAAGAGGCAGAGAATCTAAGCAGTAAAATTCTGCAAAAACCAATCACTGCAGTTAAGGTGAAACTTTGGGGCCAAAGGGGCCCTCAGTCTATCCTGAGAGAGGTAAGTGAGGGACTGCAGGAGCAATAACAGCCTGCCTCAATTCCTGGTCTGTATGGGCATAATAGGGTTAATGGAAACTCATTAGCGCTCCAAAGCTCCAACCAGTCTCCCTTCCATTTCTTTCTGGAAATAGGAAGAAAACCAAGGTAGGATGTAGCTAGACTGAATGAGTTCTCAATTATGGATTGTGCTGGATTATTCTTACTCTGAGTAATATGCATGCTGTCCTTTTCCAACATATAAATTCCCTGGTTGCAACTCTCTTCACATGTCCTTCAAAACAGATTGGGAGTCTCCTCTGTGTTCAGTGGAGTCTAGTAATAGAAATTATGAACATCAACCTGAATATAGTCAAATCTCAGCATCTTTATTAAAAAGTAAATACCACCATACCATCATTATCTTTGAGGGTTACTTCTTAGGGCTGACACTTAGAATTTCAGTCTAATGTTTCAGGGCAGGGAATGGTGCAATAGACTTCAGGTTATCAATCGCAAGAGAAACATTAATATTAAATAATGTGAAGATTTTTTTAAACCTGGAGATTCCTGAGTGGTGCGGTGGAGAGGAACCTTTATAAATGTTACATAGATACCATCTTTAATTTCCTTTTCAGTGAGGCCATTGATTGATTATGTGCCTTCAAGTCCGTGTGGATTCTTCCAACCACATGGATAGCCCTTCTTGAATTTGCTCCTGAGCGGAAATTGATGCCAAAAGGCTGCGAGTTTTGAACACTGGAAGGAAGCCCCTGGATCCCCTCTCCAAGTCCGTTTTCGGGCTGCGCTCTTGTTGGACACGAAGACTCTGTGCTCCCTCTAAAAGGAACGGCTCTCCTGGCCTGCGCACCTTCCTTATCAGTCGGACTTCACTTTGCATTTTGCAAGGCAGTTGGAAGACATTCTCTGAATTTTCTACAAATCCTACATTTCCCTGAGAGGTTCTCGTGGCAGGGAAGCAGGAAAACCCTTCCCGACACACACATGTGTTTCCCTCCCCTGAGACCCCCTGCTTTCTTTGAAATGAAGTACCCTCTTTCTCCTTTCCTTTAAAAAAAATATAGCAAGAGATTTAAAGTTGGCATCCAGAAGTGCACTTAATCCTCCGGAGATCCATTTCTTCCACAGGGGCTGAAGGAGAAGCTGTCAATAGAAGCTGCTTGCTGGCCTTTTGGCATGGCGAGAGAGGGGGGAATCCTGGGGGCTGTCATCCGCTGAGGGGAGAAATGGCAAATTGTCTGCCGAGTAGGTAGACAATCCTTATCGTAGACAACTGGAGGTATCCTGCTCCTGATACTTGGAGAGCGGGCGGTGGACCTCGACGCACAAACCCAGCCACAAGTGAGCCCGCACTTGGTCAAACACCTCCTCGTACTCCTATCGATTAACCAAAGTCAGGCTCGCTCGCCCTTCCTTAGCGGGGGGGGGAGGGGAGGTGTGCATACACCTCCTTCCCCCTCCTTGAAAAAATCCCTTTCTGGCTTGCGGGAGATGGGGGGAGGGGAGAGAGAGAGAAAAACCTTGGTACCGGAGGGAAGGAATCCAGGACCCGCATGCCGCCGATCAGCTTCTGTTGATCCTGGCAACCGAATAGTCAGCACCCACGCCGGCGAGAGCCTGAGAAGGGGGAGCTCTCGGCGTGGTCTGGTATCCCTCTCGGGCCTGGCGGGGAGTCAAGCGGTGGCTCTCCTGCATCAGAAGCGCTCGGCGGAGAGATAATGGCAGCCAAGATGGCAGAAAGTCGAAGGAGGGAGGAAGCGCCGGACGCCGTGGCTTTTTTGGCTTTTGCAGCGTCGCTATGGGAGCAAATTGGCCGCCACAAAAGAGCCCATACTGGCTGACTGCAATAGGGAATTAGAATTCGTATCTGAATCGGGGAGGGTGGAGGTTGACTAGGATCGCATCTTGGATCTGCCCTCCCTTCTGTTTTCTGTTTACCAACAGCTGAGGCAGAAGCTGCGAGAAGGCGATATTGAACTGTTAGTTTGATAGGCACTCTTTAAGACAACCCATCCTTTGGGCACTTATCGAGACATACCAGATATACTACTGATATGTTGTTTGTTGTTACTGATGATGTTTAAATCTCATTTACAATGTCTTTTTTTTTTGACATCCATCTTCTTTCTCTCTTGCACACATCAGCAGGCGTGGAATCCGACTGTATTAACGCTTTGTGATAATTTTGCCAGGACTTATAATAATTTGTGGGTCATAAGCAATTGGTCATTTTAAGAATTACATTTTTAACAGGCGATTTTTGCACTTACTTTTTTCCTCTTCCCTACCCGTCCTCTTTTCCTTGTGTGTCAGGAGTTTTGGAACGTAAACTGAAGGGTTTACAGCTTCCTAAAGAGCCTGGTGGATCCAAGTGGGCTTTAAGTAGATATAAGAATCAGCAGAACAACATTCTAGTCAACATTGAGAATCCGGAAATAGAACCTGAAATTTCGGTTTCGTTTGCATTGTATTTTACATGCTTGAAGTCAACCTCCCATACTTAGCCTTATCCACCATCCCACAGTATGAATATATGAATCATAAGGGGCCTATAATTGTGCTGAGTTACTTCAAATTTTGTACACCATTTTTCTTTAAGTGTACTTAAGTTGGTGTGGATTTATACCATCAAACGTGGTTTCATTTTGACTGAGTTTCTTGAAAGAGTTATTCTAGTGCTAGAGGATTACTGCTAAAAATATAACAAAGGGATTTAGAAATAAGGTGGATTTATTCTAAATGTTAGGAATAATCAATGCATGAAGATACCTTGATAAAAATCGTAGAAAAAAAAGGGAGAGATGCTATTTTTGACCATTTCTAAATTCAGAAGTAAGACCTGCGGATCCAATGGAATTATTCTTCAAAAAATCTGCACAGGATTGCATGCCCCAATCCTTATTTCAGCCTGACCAAGAATTTATCCTGGGAAATTCTCTAGTACCTGGGCCTGGCTGCAGCTTCAAAGCAAAACCATCCCAGCAGAATTAAAAAAAGTCTTCTCCTAGCGAAAGTCTGAAACTTGACAGGAAAGAGAAAAAAAGTCTTCCCTCTATTCTGAGTTTAAGAACTGTATCTAAAGCTGGTTGCAGTCCTTTATATCCCAATCTGCCTTTCCCCCAGGTTATGCTTTTCTCTCCCACCCAACACATTTTATCCTCAAAGTAGTTCTATGAGGTAATGAAAAACTATGCAAAGGCATTAGTTGAACCTCAATTTATTAATAAAACATAACTGGGTTCCTGAAATAAATTATAAATCATTATGAACAAATCATAGTAGCTTAGGTCACAATGCACAGAACAAATAATAAACCTGGTTTAGAGATGGCAATATCTTGAGTTCACCAAACTGGCTAAGCCAAATTCAACAAGCCCAGATTATATTTTAAGCATGTTTGAATCAATATCCAGTGAATAGACCTCATCATTATCTGTGAATAATTTGAACTGAAATTGTTTATTCATCGTTCCTGTTAGGATCATCCTCACAACAGTTTATGAGGTAATTTAAGCCTCTCTGTCTGCGGTCTGCGTGGCTCCACATCAATCCTTTGAAATGTACTCCTGAGCAGGACTTGAGTCAACATCTCTGTCTTCTATTCACCAGAAAATCCTGGATCCATGTATCACAAAGATGGGTTTAGCTGAATATTCATAGGACTTCGGAACACTGTGGCACAGTCCTCAACTTTTTTTTTAATCCCTTGCAAGTTCATTCAAGGCTTGCTCTTAACTCTTCTTGCTCTTGCCTTGGATCCCTGTGTCCCCAAGTACTGCAGAAATGCAAAAGAAATGCAACAGGGTTTCCCATCTGCCTGAAGAATTAGCCACATAAATCTCTGCTGCTTTTCTATCCAAACTTAGGGGGATACTTTCTACAGGTCTTGAGTCCCAGAATCGGCAGCCAACACCATCACTTTGAAGGCTTGGTGTCAAGGAAATTAGGATGACTTATATACAAATATGTGGGTAAGAGAATCCAGCATTTGGCTGGATTGTAAACCTCTAAATAGGAGTCGGTCCATAAAGCCACAGAAATGTTCACTCACACTCCTCCCCTTCCCTTTCAAGGAGGGAGCAAGTTTCCTCTCCTAGACTTCTAAACATCAATAGTTGGAAAAAGAAACCAGGTTTCATATATTAATCAGTATTCCAGAATTATATCTTGAAAACAAGTCTTTAAGGGATTTTGAAAATGGTTAGTTCTGGAGAAAAAGAGGGATATCCTTTCTCTTCCCTATAGAAAAGAATATTTGTAACTCCTTGAAATGAGAGGTCAGAGACAATCAGGATCTCTCATTTATCTTCTCTTTCCTTCATGTTTGGCTTCAGAGCTGAGTTCTTGAGTTTTATTCTGTAGATAAGAGTGCAAATGAAAAGAGCCTCGCTTCTGGAAGATCTGTCCTATGATGTGGTAGAATTTATTATTTTAATTCCATTGCATTTAAAAGTCATTAACTCGAGAGACAAAGGATGGGAATTATAATTGAAAGTAGTGATCCGTCGAACACATGGAGAACAAAACCCTCCCAATTTCATTTAAGTTTGTTGTAATTGAAGTGTAATTGAAAATTGCGCATCCAAATTTTCACCCAGCTTTAAAATTTAGCGATGTAAGATAAGGATTCTCATTTTCAAATTTACCTGAGTCAATGGGGGATAAAAAAACCCATTAAGTTATATGGCCTGCAATCAGCATCCTTTAAAAAGGGGACGCGGGGAAACAATAATCAATGCGGTGCAAAAGGGCACTTCTAATTGCCGGATTAAAGGCATAAAGGACTAAAGTCAACTTTCAGAGTAAGAAAAACCACATTTCTCTTAGTTTCGAAAGGCACCTCCTTTGGTCCCCAAACATAAATGGCGTTCCCCAACCTGAGGAGCTTCAGTGAGGGAGAGAGGATGGGACCCAGCTTCCCGAAGGCTCAGCCCCCAGGATCACAAGGGCCCGCAGCTTTGAATGCAGTGCGGCGAGATGTGCCCCGTTGCACAGCAAATTGGCTGGACTTATGGCCGGAAGGGCAAGCAGTACCACCCGCCGAAATAGTTTCCAAGGGAGATTTAGGGCACTATGCCAGCAAGTATTCAGATGCAACCCATTCAGGTCGAAGAGACTAATTTCGACAATCGTGAACTTTTATCTTTTGCGGTTCCTTCCTGGGAATTGTCAGCCTATAACTAATGGAACTTCTGTTTTGCTTTGTAGATTTTGATATCTTTTGCGATGCTTTTTGTCGGAGCCGTAGAATCCGGGTTCACTTTATAATTTAAAATTCCTCCATCTGGATTAAAGAGAAACAAGAATGAACAATTTCGGGAAGGCAAAAAAATGCCTTCGGTCAAACAGCGACCAAAAAACTAGAAAAAACAGGACGGCTACTGCTATCTGGTCGCCGCCTTCGCCGCTCCCCCCCCCCCTTGGCATCGGCCACTTTTCTGTTCTGCCGACCCCAGGCCTTCCCACACCGGCTCCCAATCCTTACGACCACTTTCTAATTTGACGGCTGGAGGACTCCTATAGGGACCCATCAGGCGGGCGGCGGTGATACATTGCGCAGGCGCAAGATGGCTCCTCGGACGCTCTGTGGCAGACCAGGCAAAGCAAATCGAGGGGGCGGCTGCTGAAGAGGAATCCCGCCGACAAGGAAGTGCTGCCTTTTCTGCGAAAAGGAGGAAAGGCCGGCCGGGGACCAGAGATCGGCCACAGCCTTGGTGCTCCCGATCCAGCTGAAGGCTAGGCTTGGCAGCTCCTCTTCAGCCCAAGGAGTTGCTTGTCCAATCTCCCAGGTCTTTGCTCCTTCCTTCCCCGACCTTCCAAGCTATCAGAGAGGCTGAGGGTTGCAGGACATGCCTTTCCGGCATGAATTGAATCAAAACCTAACCCAGTAGGGCGGGTAGGGCGGCTTTCCAGGACAGGAAAGTTTGGCAGGCGAACTGAGTTCACCCAGTTTCTGTCCACTGCTAATTGAAGCACAATTCCTGCTTTCGCATAAGGAATCAGGAGCAAGCAAATCAACCGCGCGAAGCTTGAAGGGGATGGCTTGCTTCAACGACTCGGCCAAGCCAATTACCGGAACATGCTAAACGCTGAGCTCTCACAGGTTAGCTAATTGTGCAAATTCGAACAACGATCTATACGTTTACTGTGTGAGCTGAGTTCATATAAACATAAAAGTCTGGGTTCAGCATATCCTGAGGACATAGGCTAAGAGTGGTGTGGGTCGCTGCAAAACTAAATAATGTGCTCTCTGTTCAGGAGAGCGTTTATGCCCGCAATGTTTTCTGTCTGCAAAAAAGAGCGGGGAGGGGGACCCCAGACTTCTGCTGCTCACGGGGCAAAGATTGTCTTCTCTGCGGGGGCTTGCTGTAGATTCATAGGAGAACAATTCTCATCCAATTCAGAGGCTGTCTTATAACTGAAACATTGTTTAGCTAAATAACCCAGATTCTGGTTTGGCAGGGCACTCAGAACATAAATAATCACATTTAGCCTGAGGTTTATTGGGTGTTTGTGAGGGATATTCTATGAGTCCCGCAGTCGAATTATTTTCTTTTTTCCCATTCCCATTGTTCTCCCTTGTTCTTCTTTAGATTTTCCTTTATGTGTCCTCTTGCTTTATTGTTCCTAGTTCCTTTCCTTTCCTTTCCTTTCCTTGTATCTCTTGTCTATTCTTTTCTCCATTCCTTTTTTCCTTTCACATCTCTCTCTCTCTCCCTCTCCCTCCCTCCGTTTCTTTTGCAATTTATTCAGCCGAATATGACCGCACACATCTTTGTTAAACGGCGTTGGACAGCGGAGATAAGAGACAATGGGTCTACTTTGGTAATGCTTGAGAGTACCTGGGACAATTAGGTTTTAATTCTGACCTAAAATAATCGGTTTCTAATTGAAAAACCAGATAAAAGAAAATCAAGCGACAGAATGGGGCAGAAACAATTAAACTGTGGAATAAATGAAAACTTCCAGGAGAAAATTATTTGATTTACCAACCAAAAGCTTTTGCAAGAAGAAACCGGCTCCAATCTTCCACACTTGTGACAATGTCAAGATTATAACATAACCTTCCCAGAGTAATGGATGGCTGAATAGACTCAGGTGGATGCTGAGCAGGAATGTCTAGGGTACCTATTCCCATTAGCCTGTCTCAAAATGACCTGGAGGACAAAAGGGGATCCCATCACCATCACCACCACCACCACCACCACCATGTAGTCTCAGTATCTTCTCTCCCCCTCCTCCAGTCTATTTGATCTTAGAAATGCAAGGGGATTCCAATCCAGCTGCTGAGATCTCAACAGATAGGATTTAATTAAAATGATGGATTCCCTACCCAAGGAATACTAATCCTAAGAATTTCAAAATATCCTTCATTTACCAGTGAAATTTGAAATGTATCAACTTCTTCAAGAGAGAGTTGTAGTAGTTACAATGTAAATATGTTGTCTTTACAGCTTTCTCTACAATCTGCACTGTTTCCATTTTACAGATTGGAAACTAAGAGGAAAGAATACTTGGGGAAACTGACAAGGTTAACTTCCTGTTGACAAGATCTCCTGCTGGTTTTGAGGCCTGTAACATTCTATTACAGATTTTTATTTTATCTCGAAGTTTGGCAGTTGTTTGGGTATGATAAGGGAAAAGCATTTCACATGTGTACATAAGCACCCATTTTCTTCTTTGAAACACCGATTGATGCTTTTAACTGAAAACCAGGTATTGTGAGAGTATTTTGACTTTAAGTGACACATAACTAGTGCAAAGATTTCTATAATGTAAGAATCTAAGTGGCGAACTATAGTGGTGAGCAAGTCAGGTTCCAATGGGAGAGGATGGAAAATGCAATTGCATTTTATTTCCCCTCACCCGGTATCTAGTCTGTGATATTGTTTTTTCATAATAGTTCAGTATACTGAACTCATGAGATCTTCTTTTAACAGCTTGCTGAGACTATACACCTCTAAACTTACTTTATTCCAAGTGTACATACATGGGATTAGGGTAGTTTTTTTAAGGTTGGTTACCTGAGGATAAATCTGCATTGCAGGTTTTACTGGAAATACAGTTTTATATAAAAGTATATGTAGGCATGCATCTTCAAATTCTTGAAAAACTTTGGTAAAACTGAGGTTAGAATTAACATTATGATTCTGTTTCTTTGCAGAAAAAAATAAACTTCAAGGTTAATAACAATTATATTCTTGAGATCAATCTAATTTATATGAAACTACATTATTAGGATCATTAATCATTGCAACAATCTGGGAATAGGAATTTGCATGCCTGAAGGTTTGAAATGGATTGTCTTCCCTTGTTTCCAAGTCTGGACTCTTACATCTCCTAAGGAATAATGTGATTTGTCTGATTCTACCTTAATGTGATCTGTCAGCTAGAGCATTGTGGTTTGTAAATCAAGGTTTATGTTTTGACTTTTTGACCAAACCCTGCCAATTGTAACTTATTCCACAGACCAGGATTAAATCATGGTGTCTTGCAATTTACATTCAAGTTAGTGTAAATTACATCAACACAATTAGCAACTTTAACTTGTCAGTACACATTCAAGTTGTAATATTAAATGAATGTGACAAAAACACACTTAGCTCAAATAAATGGGATCCAATTTCAAAAATATTTGTAATATGAATGCAATTTGCAGTATTTATATTTTACAAAGACATCTTAAATATTATCAGCACTGGGTTTTTACGGCTTTTGACTTTTACTTGATCCATTCATAAAAAAGAAATATTGATTTATATGCATTATCCGTACAGTTTGAGATTCAGTATTTGGTTCTGTGTGCTATACTCACTTTAAAAGCAAGGAGACTGTAAAAAGCCATAGTTTAATCTCACTTATGTAATCTTTTCATTATTTTATCATCAGTTATTTACCAATAACTGAGATTCCAACAGTAATACATAATTGGAGAAAAAGACTTATTTGCAATGACAAACCAAATTCTTTTCACTAATAATGGTACAGTAAGGAATATTGTCAAAAACTAGAAAGATACATATTTAGATGGATTGTTTCAGTAATTTACTACATAAGGCTGTATGTAGAAATCATTTGGTTATATAGGAAAGACTTAAGAGCATTTTATTTTCCTTATTCAATCCATCTCTCTCTCTCTCCCTCCCTCCCTCCCTCCCTCCCTCTCTCTCTCCCTCCCCCTCTCCCTGTGTGTGGGTGTGTGCTCAATCACCAATTATTATTTCTTTGCATGGAAGAGAATACAGTACTTGTATCACCCTCTTCTCATGGGCTACTTTCATTTGGTCTTCACTGAAAATAAATATGATCTTTAATTAAGACTAAACTGAGTTTAATTAAGCAGAGCCATCATCTGAAATTCTAAGTCATACATACTGTATCTACATAAGTTCTTGATTTCTTTTAGCAGATGAAAAGAGAGCAATCTGAACATTTACATCACAAGAAATCAGCAGGTATATGTAAAAGTAATGATTTAATGAGTATAAGCAAGACAAAGCATAGAATTGTGCTTTTTTTTCCTTTTTTTTGCAGACTGGAGACAACAAAATACATAGCTACAATATCCCTGTACAAACATGAAACAATAGGCATATAGGATAAACACCCTCACAAATGTGTAAATGATGAGTGAAAAAACGGGCACATGAACACACATAGCACACATACATTTTAACCAAAGCAAAGCACAAATTGAAAGATATTGGAGATTCAAAAGACTTATAATTTCAAGTCTTTCTTTCCCACTTCCCTCAAAATATCTGATACCTTCAGAAAACTATTTTGCTTACAGGCAACTCGTTTGTACCTGTTAATCCTTAACCAAGTTAGTACTGTACCATACACATACACATATATATATTAAAACAAATTTAGTTAAAAAGCCTTCATTTGAATGTACTGATTTCTTTAGAAATAATGAATGAAAAAGATTCCTGCATACTTTATGGCTTCTTATATGCATTCCTGTGCTTTTTGTTTCTGGGGGGAAAAATAACCACACATTCCATTACTTTCCCCTGTAAAAGGAATAAAATCTAGAATAATATCAAGAATAAAATCAAGTTGTTTCCATGTTCTTCCACTTTGTCCAATGCCTCCTTGCCCACTCCTCCTCAGCATTGGAGACAATTAATTACATTGGCTAAATGTAAAAATCCTGGGAACCAGACAAGGCCCAAGAAATCCTTTTGATATTGTCAATTTCTTCAAAGTTAAGGGAGATGGGAAACTCCCTCTCCTGCTTTCATAGCAAAAGGCTGGTGGCTGCTTTAGCAGGACTACTCCTAAGCCTGCCCCACAAAGCATCTGTCAGGGCTGATCCAATGGGGACTTAGCCACCTTAATCCATACTGCATGAAACACAATTATTTTCTTTATAAATATATCATACAATACTGCTTCCTATTTTGTCACACACTAATATGGCGTTCTTCCACAAATTCAAAATGCCATTAAAACCTTGTTTTCTTTCACAATTTTTTTCTTTAAACCAGCCAGTAAAATAAAAGGCAATACCCGCTTTTAGGTATACAAGTGTAAATCTGAACATAGAATGTCCTTCTCTTCTATACCACTTGTTGCTTTCTGA
Source organism: Crotalus tigris (assembly GCF_016545835.1). NCBI lineage: Eukaryota > Metazoa > Chordata > Lepidosauria > Squamata > Viperidae > Crotalus > Crotalus tigris. The sequence continues at coordinate 8,085,513 of NW_024100606.1, forward strand.
TTTCTCAATGGCTTCGGTGTTGCACAGATGTTGTGGATGAAAATTATAAATCAAAATGGCTAATAAAGCAAATACATTGTTATTCACAGTGGTGTGGCTACATATACACATCTTTTTATGCATATTCAGTCCTGCATTTATGCATTCCAAGATGGAGAAGGAAAAAAATCACTTGCTTTCAATGAGATTCCCCAAAACAGCAGAACCATAGTTCATAATCCAAAAGATATATAAGAAATTAATCTGGATTTACAAAATTTTCGTTTGTGATAGGCATCAGTTTTCAGACTCCAAATTAAGAAATAGAATAATGATGGGAAGTCCCAAAAAATCCTCTTGAAATATTTGGATTGTTATCCTTTGTTTTTCCATGTTGCTAGTCCTTAAGAAACAGTTTGCTGTGGTGGTTGTTTAATATAAAAAAGATCCATCTCTTGACCTCTCATTTAATTCCCAATCATTATTCCTCTTTATTAACCACCAGGCATAGACACATGTGGAATTCGCAACTATAAAGCTTACTTGTGTGATATGACAGAGACATAGAGACTGGAGCAGAAAAAAAGTCATAATCTTGGCACCCAGTCTTCAGAGTCAGAAAGTAGAGTTTATGCCAGTCAGCCAGAAGAAGTTGTAGAGCAACCATTGATGGATGCTTTTCGGGTTCTGTTGGTAAAGGAGGCATGGTGGTTACCACTTGAGCTACCGCTGGTTCCGTTCATAGTGCTAGAAATGTGGGGAAACTGGGGATGGGGAGATTGCACCAGAGTGCCGGGGCTGAGCATGCAGGATGATGTGGAAGGAACACCTCCCATGGGGCTGCCAGCTTTTTCACTGCCAGAGTCACTTTCCAGGTCCCCACTGTTGTGCAAGCCATCTCGCTGTTGGCCACCTATTTTCATTCTCTTGCAGGTTTGTTGCACACGGTACTTTAAAGGGAGGGGGCCATTCTGCCAAAGAAAGTCAGAAAGGAAATCCTTGTTAGAGAGTTTATTTTTATTTCTCATCCCTCTGGCCCAACTTGACCAAGACTTAGAAAGCCTCTCAATATATTTACCCTTCTCCAAGTGTAAATGTAGGCTATATCCATTAGTGTGTAGTAGTCCTTCAAAGGCTCTTCTTCATACATGACATCAATCTAATAAAAGATATAGGAAATTACACTTCATTTAACATGGCATGGAAGTGTGAAGGACTATACAACTGCAATGTGGCACCTACTATATTATCCTAATCAAACATCACACATTTTATCTGAAATTCAGAAATACATTGACTCAGTTGAGAACATGTCTGCCTTTATGTCAAAGGGTTTAGAATATAATGATTCAAAGAGACCCTCTGAAATCCATTTCTGTAGTTCTTTTATCTAAAGATGCTGCTGTTTAATTTCAAAAGCAAACACACCAATTCTTTTCAGCAGAATTAAAGTTTAAAAAAAATGCCCTTAGCTAAAACTGTTTTATGAAAGTTCTTCTCCTACCTGAAAAGTATTGGGTATGTCCATTTTGCTCCGGAGAAACTTCCTTAAGTGCATTACAGTCATTGCTGCAGGACAGCGTAAATATCTTTTGTTGTTGGCCTGGGAGGGGCATTTGGTTGAGACAACATTCAAAATCTAATACTAATGTTCATTCCAATATAGTAGATAGAAAGAGATGGAAACATGGTTGAAACTGGCAGCATGAAAACTAAATGCTCACTGGTGATCCAAAATCAATGAAGTAAAAAACAAAATATATGCTCATCAGATTTTTCTTTTAGAATTTAATTCATACAAATTTTATTCTTAAAAATGCATACACTAACTAAGGGGGGGGGGGAATAGGAGGAAGTTTTCTAATACAAACCTTATTTTTTATCAGCCTTTTAAATGCCCTCGAATTGTAATTACTAAGAAGGCATGCTCACTGGTTATAGAATGACTTTAGTATTTTAGGAAATAAAAATGAATACGTTTTTATTTTCTAAAAAAGAAATGAAAGTGTCAAGGAACCAAGTATCTACTTACTTCCTCTTTGGCTTTCTCCTTCTCTTTGCTTCCTTTCCATTCAACTCTAGAAAAAAGACATATACTATAGAAGAAATATATATATATATGAATATACTGCCAAATACAAGTTATTGCTTTTATAACTTACCTATTTTGGTCAAAGAACTCAATGGATAAGCTTATTATTTCATCATCTGTTATAATCCTTTTGTCTTCATCTGCAACTTCTCCCCTATCTTCATTAGAGCCATTGGCAGCTGTACAGAAACATTCACAGTAGGTTACATTTTGAAATTCAAATCAGAAAGAGTAAAGAAAACATCAATCATAGGATAAATATGTTACCTTTAAAATTATTTCTGTGAATGAATTTAAACAATTTTGAATGTATAAAAATATTTACTTGCTGTGCATGAGCACTGAAATGGTACATAAAGTATTTTTACAACTTCAGCTTCTGCTTAAAAGGTAATTCTTTATAAAAATCATAATCTCAGAATCTTTTTTTACCATCAGCAGATGGATGAGCAGCATAAAAATCTCTTCTTCTTTTCATTTCATCTGAAAGAAAACATATTTTTGTTACTCATCTCTTCCAGTTTACACATTCTATTATTGCATTGTTGTTCAATCTATTGCTTACTTACTTTTGAAAAGACCTGGTACTAACTTGTATACAATGTCCTGGAGAGTTTTATCAGATCTAGAATATAAAGTCCAACGTTAATATTTATAACTTTCCAGAACCAAAAATAGCTTGGTTGAGAATTTTTAACCAAAACTTTAACCAGATTTAAATTGTTTTATGTGTTTTTAGATCTATGCTATTAATCTACCTATATTATTTTGCTTTGGTAGAAAGATATCAGATTAGACTGACAGCATTGTTAAAATGTAGGCATTTAATAAAAAGATGTAACCATAAAGAGAGCTAATAAAATGTAACTAAATAAAGATTTCTGAAAAGAATTTAACTTTTGCATTTTTTTATCTATATTTTATATTTATAAAGATCAATACTGAAAATAATACAGAAAATTAATATGTACATTGATGGGAACAAATTGTAATTTGGACAGGATAAGTAAAAAAGAAACATATAGGAAATAAACATGGGCTTTTAACATAGAAGAAAGAAAAATGACTAATTGAAATGCAAGATACTTATGGAAATAGTACAGTAATGTGTCCTAACATTTTTTTTTTAGATTTGCATTGGCAAGGAACTTGCACCAAAGAAATATAAAATTTGAAAAGACACATTATGACATAAAGTATTTAGTTGTCTTTTTTCCTACCTTATGTTCAAAAGAGGCCTAGTTTTGTGAACCTGGACATCACATATGGGACAATACTTGCTGGTCTCCAAGTAATGTACAATACAAGTCTTACAGACTGCAAGAGGAAAAAATATAGATGTAAAATTGTGCAGAAATAAGACCACAAAGCAGAATCAATACATGGTTTTCTGCTGTTATTTCTAACCCAGACCCTAAACAAAATTAGCAGTTTCTCGCCAAGAAAAGGCCATATGGTCAATGAAGGAATTTGGTCTTGCAGAGCCAACCTTGCTCCGCCAGGACCAAGAGACAGGAGGCCTGTCTGGTAGCAGGCCGCTTTCCCTGATGAGAAGCAACCAAGCACGACTTACAGGAATGCAGGCACTCGATGATCGTGGTAGCATCAATGAAATATCCTCCACAAATCACACACATGAGATGGGGATTGAGCTCCGTAATTTTGATGCGGGTGGTGCGATGCATTTTGGTTCAATCTGAGGAGACTCTAAAAGATGTACAAACAAAGAGGGCCGTTTTAAACACCGGCCCTACACGATTCCCTCACTTCCCCGCGGCTAAAAGTGGCTTCCTCTGGGGTAGACGGTCGGGTTCAGGCGAGAAAAAGGAGGTGCCAAGCCGCCGAGCCAAGAGCCTTAGCGCAAAGGAGCGGCAGTGGAGGGGGGCTCCTTCCAGAGTGCTCTGCCCTGTGCCCACCTGCCCCGAGCCCTGCGCGGCGATATTCACAAGAGGAGAAGGCTCTGGGGCACCTCCCACGAGCCTTTCCCCCACGGCGCTATCGGAAAACCGCAGATCGGGACTGCAGAGGGGAGAACGGGACAAGCGGGGGGGGAGCGATCCTAAGTGCAGGCGGGGAGGGTCGCTCTGGGCATTTCCGGCGACAAGAGGGGTGGCGGCCGCGGTTGAAGCGGTGGCGGCGGCGGCGGCGGGGGGGAAGGAAGAAGCAAGCAAAGGAGGGGTGGCTGATTGGCTGCTGGCGCGGTTGGGGCCCGCACCTCGGAACAACAAGGGCTGGCAGGCGGGTAATAAGTAGCAGGCGGGATAAGATCAGGCAGGCCCCAGGAACTGGCGCGGCTGCTAGCGCGTCGCCGCCACCAACCCAAGAGGCTCGGGACCGAGCCGCCTTCGGAACCGTTCTAGCGAGGGGGTTGCTATAGCAACTTACACTTATTCTTGGCATCCTGCCACTACCCGGATCGCGCCAGGGGAGAGGGGGGGAGGGGCCAGGCTGAGAAGAGGTGGCTTAGTGAGGAAACGGGAGGGGGGAGCAGGGAACAGGAGGGCATGTTTGGAGGCTCGGCGAGGAAGAAAGCCTAGTCCCTTCTGGGGCAACAACTTGTGCCCCTGGGGTAGGGATCAAGCGGGGGAAAAAGAAAGACGGGCTGGGGGTAGCGCTATGGAAAGGAACCGGGAGTGTGACCGGCCGGGGCGAGAACCGAAGTAAGGATCCTGGTCTAGTCGGGTGTTGCTGGCGGGTCAACATTCCCTCTCCGAGCAGTCCAGTTGGGCGGGGGGACGCGTCGCAGGAAAGAAAGCGAGGACGCCAAAAGCGGGGCTGGCAGTAGGAGGCCTCGAGGACGGCCCGAGCCTGCTCTGGGGTCGATGCCAGGCCGAAAACTAGAGGCTCCTCCAGGGGCTTTCGGTTTCTCTCGGGCCCTCCATCTACGTCGGCCACGAGCAAGAAAGCGGTCACTGCTTCTTTCCCTTCTCCCTTTTTCGCCTACCTATATAGCAGCGCGATACAACCTTCTCGTCTCTTGGATCGCCAGGGCACAGAGTTAAATGTTGGAGCGCCAACCTTTGCCGTAGACCCGGCCCGGATTCAAGAGCGTCCTAACACTCCCACCTCCGGGCAGCCGTGTATATCCCGCTCTGGCAGTCCAAAGTTGCAAATGTAGCGCGGCTCTCGGGCTGCAACCGGGAAGTGAAGAGAGCAAAGCATGTCTCTGAGGAAATCCTCACCCGGGGCACGTCGCTCCACCGCCCGGCAAGGAAAAAAATTATGGTGGGAGGGAAGGAGGTGTGGAAGTTATGCTCAGCCGAAAGAACAAGGTCCATTCCCGCAACCACGGATCTACCTATTTTACTCTGAACACACCGCAATCGAGGCAAAATGTCCTGACGCTTCCGAAAGAACCCCGAACTCTTGTTCAATGTTCCAAAAGTGAGGGGGTGGATGGGAGAGGGATGGAGAGTACTGCTAGGATCGCTCATCACAAAACCACCACTTCACTTGTTCTATGTTCCCGGGTGGAAAAAAAGGGAAGGAAAGAAAAACAGAAGGAACGATGCATGGAGGAAATTGCTGTTTTTATCTTTCGGGGGAGGGGGGAGCAAAAGACATACAAGTTTGAAGTAGTAGGGAGGGGTTCCATAACCTTGGCCTGAAAGCTGGATGTTGGCAAGGAAAACAGGAGCCTCCACTCCTGACCTCTCCCTCTGGTTCCAGAGCATTCTTCAGAATATGAATAAAGAATATTCACCCCAAAACATTAGTAGATAATTGGAGTCCTTCTCATCACTATCACCACCACCATCACCACCACCACCATCATGATAAAACACGTCTATGTGTTCAAATTAAGATGCAGTAAATCCAGGATACTATCCAAAAAGTAGATTAGAAAGGGTCCAGCAATTCAGTGGACTTAAATTCTTTCCCAAGCAGTCCAGCATAGAAGGAGACAACTCAGTTGTCAGAAGATACAAACACATGTTTCATTTCAGGGAAACAGAGCCTCTGCCTAAGCAGTAGAAAACTCAAATCAAGCGTGAAGCTTAATTGCTCAAAGCTTATTATTTATTACCTAGGTTAGTCCCCTTCTCCAGGATCTCGTTGGAGGTATCAACTGAACTCTTAAACCAACAATCCTGAATCAAAGCTATGCATCAGTGAAAAATACCAGCAACTCCCAGGCACTCATTTATATACACTCACAAACAAAACAGGCATCTTGTTATCCAAAGTATTAACTTTGGGATAGAGTTGGGGCTGTTATTCTCTCATGTTCTCTCCCTCAAGTCCCTCATCTCCTTACAATAATGCTATACCTTTCTGTAGCCAAGACACAGTGACCTTTAACACAAGATATTGTATTTTATTTTCAGTCCCTCCCCCTTCTTAGGCATGTATTCCACCAAGAAAACAGGGAGTGATAAAACTTGTTAACATTGCCAGCTGAAGCTTGGCAGCCTTACATGGGTTACCTCAACTTAGAAAACTATAGATAGTTGGTGGATAGATGTTTTAGAAATTAATCAGCACTAGACACTTGATGTGTCAATTCACCAAAGCTTCCTAAAATAACTAGGTTTGCAGGGGCAGATATGTAATCTGGTCCACTATGCTTTGAATTGTGATTAGGCTTAGTTTTAAAGATGAGCCCTGAAGCAAGAGTGACCTACTCAAAAGTGTGGATCCATTGAATCCCAGCCAAGAAAGAAATTGGTATGTTTAGTATAATCCATATTCTCTCCAGCAAAACCCCTGCATTCAGTGAATGGACCTCTCCAGCTGGTCTCCTCAAGGGCAGGAGTCAGTTCCTTTCTGGCTAGGTAAATGCTGAATATATTGGGTGGGGAGGCTCAGCACTAACCAGCTCTATAGTATTAACAGATCTGACTTACAGCAACTAGAGCAAAGAAATACATAGCTACCACAAAGTCTTTCCCTACGCTTCAAAGTTTTATTTTTGAAATGCCAAAAAGAACCATTTGAAACAAAGAAGTATTGAATAGAGGGAGGCTAACAAAAACTCAAATAGAGGGTGGGCAAGAAGGCTGTGATCATGTGATTAAATTTCCATTTGGGGAGAAAGGTTACTTGCAGGGAGAGAAGTTTGGATTAGATGCCCCTGAGTTATTTCCCACCAGGCATTAAAACAACAAAACAAGCTGAGCTGCAGCAGGGTATACTTTGTCAAGGCCCAGAGATTTTACACGAACCATGTTTCCCACCCAGGCACCTTAGAGCCAGGACCGAAGCCATTACATCTGGGCTAACAAGATGTTTCAGTTAACCTTCCCTTATTCAATTTGGAAGGATAAAATGTGTGACGAAGAGGCGAAATCTTGGCTAAATAATAGAAAACTGCAATCGGAGTGCTTGCAAGTCCTATTAACTCGGGTCCCCCAATTCTCCCTCACGTTCAGTCTGGATATAAGAAATCCGAGAATTAAACAAGCGGTAACTTCTCTCATCAAAGCTAGATTTCCAGCGTCAACCTTCTCTCCTCTCTTCCAAAGCCCGGGAGAAACTTCAGCATTTTAAGCACAAATGCGAAAGGACACGCTAAAAGAGAACCGCCATCTTAACAAGTTATCTCACGCCACATAAGTGTTGGCCGAACTTAAGTTAATAACATTTCCCTGGAGACCCCCAACGGCTCAGCGAACCCTCCAGCAAGATCGCAACCCCCCGTGGAACTCATCCCTATAAAATGGGAGCGCTAGGTGGCTTTTGAACCCCCCGCCGACCCATTTGTTTCGTAGGCGATCGCCATCCCGTGACCCAGGCAGCTCAAGATTTCATGAAGTGTCGCTCTTCAGTCGAAATCTGCCTATAAACCAAGAGGGCTGGACTTGAATGGCTAGTCGCAATCGAAAATACAAACATCCTCCTTCAGGGCCGCGCATCCAGGAGGGCTCTACGACTGAGCTCCGGTGGAAAGGGAACGAAAATTTGCAAGCGCTGGTTGCGGAATGAAACCAAGCGCCTGGGTTGCTACTGCAGCCGCTGCCGGTCTCCGGGCGCGCGCGCGCGAGGAGCGAATCGCGGTGCGTTGTGGCTGGAGCCGAGACTGTCAGCGCTTTTCCCATACGGAGAGCACGGGGACACCGAAGCTCCCCCTCGCAGCCTTCCAACACCCCCCCCCTTAGAGAAAACCGCCGCGAAGTCCCCATCACCCTCCGGTCTCGTCTGGAAAGCGCGCCCCTGCATACCTACCCGCGGAAAGGCGCTGCCGGGGGACGGCCAGAGCTGCCGGGAAAAGACAATGAAAGTTAAAAGTCGTTCAGCAGAAAATGAATGTGAGCCAAGCGGCCATCTTGAAACGAACTGCAGGCGCTGTCAGTTGCAATCAGCGTATTGCTGCTGCCGTCGCTGTTGCCGCCGCCGCCGCCGCGCCGAGCTCCTTTTAGTTCCCCAAACAGCCGGGTGGTTCCCCTTCGGGTTCACTCCGTGTCTGCTTGCCTTTCCCTTCCTCTTCCTTTCCGTGTCTCCTTTACTCTCTCTTCTCTTTTCCCTACCTCGATCGCTCGCTCACCCTCCCAATTCCTGGCTGGCTGTTCTCTCCTTCTTTAAAATGCGTAGCTCCAATGCTGGGCTCTTAAAATCTCCCCGGCCCGTCTGGACTGCCACTCTTCCTCCACCACCACTACCAGCCCATTGTCTCTCCGGCTTCCAAGCCCTCCTCCCGGCTCCGTCTATCGGTCGCCTCCCCCCCCCCCGTCTTGTGTTTTCCCTCTCTTCTCTTCCAGAGAGCTCTTTCTCTCTCTCTCCACTTTCCTCTTTGTAATAATAATAATAATAATCTGCAAATATTTGAATTATATCAGAGTTGTTGCTGTGGAAGGAGCAGGCGGGGAGGTAGAATAGTGGAGAAGCGAGTGGTGGTGGAAGGAACGCAGCACTGAAGGCGCACAGTGGAAACTGACACCGTAACCAAAATGGCTCAGAGTTCGCCCGCCCCGCCAGCGTCACGTGGGGCTCCTCATTCCTTAAGGGTGGCCTGGGAATTAGTGTCGGTGTAGTCGGAGCAGTCAGCCTCCCTGTGACCCAATCCCGCGACTCGGATGCCTCCTCCCCCCTCGTGCGCCGCCCTCCCCTCCCCCTCTCCCTGCCCTCCGCCTGCTCTTCCGCCTCCCCCCTCCAGACACGCGCGCGCGCACATACTTCGCTAGTCCTCCTTTTTCCGCGGCACTCACGCGGCTGCCTGTTCCACCGCCTCCCGCTCTTCCTCACCCCCGCCCCGCGCACTCACTCACGCGCGTACAATGCCTTATTCCTTTCCTTCCCCCTTCCAGCTTACACACCTACTCCGCGCTACACACACTCGGTGCTCATTCGTCTCTCCCGATTTTACACGCCCTGTCACCTCGCGCGAGCAATCCCTTTCTCGCTTAACAAGGGCACGCAGAGATCTCTGTTTCTCCCTTTTCCTCTCTTGTTCTTGGCCAAATCTACTCTTTCATACAGAAAACCTACCTCCACCCCCTTCTTTTCAAGGCGTAATAAAGTGACGGCAACCACAGACAGACCTTTGGCTTCAGTCTCTCCACCCCGAGCTTCTGGTACTGAGGCTGCTCTGATCCTTTCTCCTACAGCCTGCCTCCCTTTCAGGGCACGCGCGCTCGGGGGCGCGCGCGCGCACACACACACACACACACACACACAGATACACACACACACACACACACACAGACACATACACAGACTGGCTCGCGCGCTACATTCACATACATAGACACACACATTGAAAAAGGTTGCCCACCATTTTAACAACCAGTATTGTGTGGCACGCCAGTTTCCACCTCAGCGCCTTTCCACAGAGCCTCTCCTTTGCCCCCAGACTACAGTTTGCTCTAGCCCTCACCTAGACTCTGGAATTCTTCTCCGACAACGCCGATCTAGATCGAGCTTTCTTCCTCCACCTCCTACGTCTTCCTGGGCACCTCAGTGTTAGGACACCTCAGAAATCTTAGAAAGACGGTCCAAAGGATATTATGAAAGTTGGGCTGGAAACTGGCTGCTAAAACCATCAACCCCGAGCGTCATCTCGGCCCTTCCACCTTCACTCCTTTCCGTTAGAACGGATTTTCCCGCTTTGGCATCCGGCCGCGTTTTCCCAGGTGCGCGCGACTTCTCCAGCCCCGGCGCAGATCCCATTCCCTTCTGGCGCAGCTCAGCACTACGCCTCCTTTCCACAAGTCCTTTACCTGGGCCAAGATCTCCGAGTCCTTTCTTTTCCTATTGAATCACAACCTTTTCATCTGAGATAGATTCAAGACAGAACCAAACTCTCCTTTCTCCATACATCTGTCTTCTTCTGAAGATAGAAGATACATCTGTCTTCTTCTACCCCTGCCCCCCAAAGTCCAAGCCCAGTATCGTTTCTCCCCAGGTGTCTATTTTCTTTTCCCTTCTCTCGCATACTACTTCATCCGTCTTCCCTCCTCAGTTTTTTGCCCCTTGTCAAAGTGCCACGAACGAGTATTCCGGATTTTTTCAGCCAATAAGGTCTAGAGTTTTATTTCACCGCCTCAAAATACCTCACTCTTTTTATTCCCCCCCCCCTTTGCTTATTGTTTTGAAGTCTCTCGCACGGATCACCTCATCCCCGTATCTAGTCCCACACATCCACCCTCACAAGCCCCATCCAGCCCCTGAAATTGCCCAGGCACACATTTTCTCGGTACTTTTTTTCCCTGCCTTTGGACACGCCTTCTCACTTCCCGCTTGCCTTCAGTGTATAAATTTAGTTCACCACAGATCTCTGGCACCCCGCATCTCGAATAGCTGATTCTAAAAGACTTAGGTGAGGGCGGTTTTCCAAATTTCTCACACCTCTCTACAGACCTTCGCAACTTCATCTCACACAATTACCCCATTTCACAAAGCCCAACTCCGGCGTCCCTATCTGTCTGACATGCATTCTTTGTCACAATATTTTCGTGTTCTTACATTTACTTTTCTCTTTTTGCACAATAGCAGAATCCCAAGTAGAGACACTAGTTTTGAGGGTAGTTGGTGGCAGCATAGTCTAGCTGGTCTATTTGTCCTTTTGTGTTCATAAGAACCAACTTGAAATTCTCCACCTCCTCAAGATCTTTCAGCTTCTTCTGCCCAGGATTGAAAGACTAAGTTGTTAAAACTATTGACCACTTATTGAGAAGTAAGCAATCCTATGGTAGGCATTCCATTTCCTATGAAGATAGTCTTTGCTTCATTTTGGGCAACCTTTTGCCTTGACAATTCTAAGGTGCCACCATTGGAAATTGTTGGGGCTCCTAACTGACTTATCATTTTCTTCCATCTTGGCAGGTCTTCATGAGATGCATATTGTAGATACCTGGGTGGATGAAGAGTGGAATGTTATTATAGGAAGGAAGCCGGCATCAGAAAATGACCAAATGACAAAGAACTGCATTGGAGAGCCCTGGGATTAATCCACTTTTCTGAAAGATTTGTTATCAAACTCACTTTGAAGTTAATAACGTGTCTTGTTCCTCCGTGCATTGCAAGCACCCTGGCAAACACTATAATTCTGCTATCAACCATTTATTGATATTAAAAGTATCATCTCCAACCAACCATCCAAAAGAGACTGTAATGAAAGAGGGCTTTTTCACTGTCCCTGACAGTTTGATTCACATGAATAATAGTTTTGATACAATATTGTCACTCTCAGATCCTGCAGAGATCGTGAAACTAAAGACAATGGTTAAAAAATATCCTTATATTCATCTCCAGGAAAATGATGAAAGGGGAAAGGAAATATTCCTGGAAGGTATCATTTCACAATAGTTTCAAACTTCTACCAGAGAAGGAAATCCACATTCAGTATCTTGCTGTAGATTTTACTGTACAATTCTGTTCAATCCAAGATTTGATTAACTTTCAACTTCAGAGCAACACATTCAAATGCAGTGGTTAGTGGAATAGGTTCCACTACTTTTATAGAATTTCTCGTATTTAGATTGAGAAGGGAAATGTCTTAAGTAGGAATGGCTAAGCACTCTGAATGGAATCTACATGCAACTACTATAAGCTCCCTTGATCAAGATCAACCAGAAAAAGTCTTTCCTTAATAGTCTTTCCTGACTTGTCACTCTCCCTCAGATGTGTTGGAATCTCAATCTTCATCATTCCTGCAAACATACAGAAGGCTAGATATAAAATACAGTTGGAAGGCAATAGTTTATGAAAAGCTATCTAGCAACATAAGAACCAGAAAAGGGAGTGGTGGTAGTGAGCAAGATATTTAAGGAAAGAAAATCCTTTGATATTTAAGGAAAGAAAATCCTTTATTCCCAGACTATCTTATACTTTCAAATGACCAAAGCTTTTTTGTTTTTTTTAAAAAACCACTCTGTTCTTCTCATCTATTAAAAAATATCCTGTTGGGGAATACAAAATATGAAGTAAGTAACTTCTTCTTTCTTCCTACTTTACTGCAGATGTAGTTCTCTCCAGATAATCTGGACTTTAACATTTTTCAGGGTGGCTAATGTCCTGAGTTGGAAAGTTTAGGCTAAGCCATTCCACTGTTTGCACACCCTCAAAAGCTATGAAGATGAGGATGATTATACTTTTCTCACTGTGTATGATGAATTAGTGGGACCACTGCCATGAATGACAGGTTATTCAACATCCTTAAGCAAGCAACCTTTATGTGGCAGATTTCTGTTGTTAAAAAGTAACAGAATCAGAGCTAGGTTGCTGAGTTTCCTTCTACCTCCTAGCAAGCCATTTTTTGTGCCTCAGAACATATTTTGTACTACACCACAGAGTGAAGACCGATATATATTTATAGCAAGCTTTTTCTAACTTGGTGGCACCATAGGACAAGATTAAATTCCTTTGCCTCTGCATCCTTATAGAAGACACTGGGATAATTCTCACAACCCACTGGGATAATTCTCACAACTGGCTCATCTAGATTTTCCACCCTCTCCACATAGCAAAAACCACTTACAAGATAGAAGGAAAATGAGAACTCAAGTCTTTGTGCATCCCACTCTCCAAATATTCCAGATTGACATTGCTGGCTCTCTACTAGGTTAGGTGTGTAAGTTTAGCTCACACTGCAACTTGGGGATAAGATTTTTTGTTTTGTTTTTTGAGCCATGGAGACAAGACTGATCATATTCTATTTATAATCATTCAATTGCTGCAATTCAGGACACTCCAACTATTTTCTATTTGCAGAAATGATTGAATATTAATAAGTAAACCAAGCTAAGGCAGATGAGTGATAGAATCTTCTCAACTTTTCACATAAATAACTCCAACATTAAAAAAGGGGGGAGGGGAATAGCAGGAACTGGTGCAAGCAAGGTGATAACTTTATTACAGTAGAATGACTTTAAACCCAGAACTCTACATCTCTTTAACATGGTTTTTACTGAGTGGGTCTTCTTGGAATAATATAACTGCTAGGAATCCAATCCCTCCAACCCATTATTATAAACAGATAAGACACACAAATTAGATTTATATTTTGTTTATTAGATGATAAAAGTAAAAATGGTGAAATCAAAGATTTATTTTAAAAAAGGGCAAAACTGAGACACAAGCAGAAATTTAAAAAGTGTATTACTATCTAAACAGATATGTTACAGTTAAACAACAAGCTCAACAGTTTTTATTACACACAAACTTGTAATGTTATGTAGAAAGTAAAAAAGTCAATTTCTGTTTGCTCAAACATATATCACAGTTCCATTAAATAAAACCAGGAAAAAAAGATCATCATATAGTCAAAGAAGTAACCATTTTCTTTTCTTCTTCAATCCAGTTGATTGTCAAGTCTGTAATTATAGTTGAGTTGTTCTTTCTAGACTTTTAGCTGCATCTTTTAACTTTCCCACTAAATCCTAAAATATAGAATAAGAGCTTAAGAAAATAAATATTTTTCTGTAAATAACCTATTCTATGCAATATTAGAAGTTTTCTTTATACCAAAATTTCCAGTGATTTAAAAATGCATTTTTTGCCATTGATAATTTTAAGAAATACTGAAGCTTCTTCCTTAGAATATATAATGAATGTGCTTTATCACATATAAAATTAAGGAGTTTGAACTGGGACAGATAGGTTGATAAATAATATAAATTGTATTTTTCTTATTTGTCAAGTAACACAGAGAACAATATAAATTCCTAGTTTAATAGAATATACAGAAATAAACTCAATAATTTTCTGATTTTTAGATGTTTTATACACACACACACACACACACACACACACATACATATACATATATAATGTTAAACCAATATGAAATTGTAGACAGTTGCTTATTTCTTAATTTCTCTGGTTTGGGCAAGTTTAGTCCTTTTTTTCTTATTAATAAGTTTATTAGATAATGAAGCTTACTCCTAATGCAAGGGATTGCAACTTTATATTATTATTCTCAGATCAGTTGTTTTGATTTTAGTATAAATTAGCTGTAGATAATGGGGACTCAGTTATCAATATAGAGTAATTTAAATAAAGCTAAATAAGCCAAATTCCATGTTTATATTATATTATATTATATTACACATTCAAGTATATAATACAGGAAATGTATTTAGCATTTAGCACATTTGAAAGAGGTTCCATCCATTCTGCCAAAAATGATATTTTTGTGTAGTGCACTTAATATGAATCAACTTGAACTCTTATATTGAAAAAGTAAAAAAGCTAATATTTCTGTAATATTTTATATTTTAAAAGATGAGACAGTGAAGCATTTAATATTTTTTAGACTTTTATAAAGTCTAGTACTATTCAATATCAGTACAGAAAAAGTGAGGAAAAATACCTGCAATTGCTCCATAGAACAACTAAAATTAATGTCCTGATGAGATCTTGAATCATTGTTCTAAAATAACAAAATCCCAAACATTAGTTATTAATAAGTAACAAAAATTAAAACAATCATAATCTACTAATATTTGAATTCTGGATGGATATAATACCTCTACTTTTAAGGTCATCAAATAGGCAGGGCAATAATTTTTATGAAGTTGATTAGTCTAAATGAAAAGACAGAAAGAAAAAAGTAAGTTTTGCAAATCAAAGAGAAAAATAAAGAAATTAATACACATTTTATTTAAAATTACCTTGATTTGATATTCCAAACGCCAACAAATATCAGTTATATGTAGTGGACATCTGCCTATACTGAAAAGATAATTAATATCTATTAGGCTAAGATATATTGAACTATAAAACTGTTGTGAGATTTTACAAAGAACAGTTAACAGCAATATATTAATTATGGTTTCATGGAGTAAGTAAGTTATCCCAATTAAATAAGTTGTGAAGACATTTATTATTTTTAAGATGCATTTGAAAGTTGGATGATCACTGTAACTTCCTTGGACATACCTTCCCAATATGATTTCCAAGGTATCCTTATGTTTCTACAAAAAGGAAAAGGATAAAAATAGAGCATGTAAACTACTATAGATTACACAAACTTAATGGAAGGTATTAAAAAAGATAAAATATGTTTGAAACCTGATATTCAGTGCAAAATTTTTCAATTCTTTCTCTGTCAAGTTTACAGTCTTCCAGATAGGTACTAAAAGGAAAAGTAAGATGTGCTCATCAATAAATCTAATATAAGTCAAACAATTTTTTTAAAAGTTGAAATGTTTTAGGATACCTTATTATAGACTTATCAGCTTTTTGTTTTCCAGCTTCTATTATACAAGTGGTAGCTGCTGCGTGGCAATATTTTAATATTGCTGGATCAATATGTTCCAAATCTGGGTAATCTAAAAATAAATGAATGGTTGATGACATGTTTTAGGAGGGTATATATATGAGAACTAAGTTCCATGCAATTATAGCAGCTGAGCAAACAGAAAGCTATTATATTGGCAAGATTTACAGTTACCATACTAATCACAATATTGGGAGAAGGATTTGTTTTCATATATCTTCCTTTATAATGAATTAAAGTAATGTTGGAATTTCAGGTTCCTTTCATTTCAAATGTGAATAATTTCCCCAAGATCTGAAACATGATATTAATTATTTCCAGCAACAACTAGATCTCGATTTATCCCAACAGCCAGAAAACACCAAAGAAAGGAAAGGGGCTTAGTCATTACTCCAGCAACAGTCTCCTATATTTTCCCAATTTCTGCCACCCATTCCTTGAATTACTAGCAAACAGAATTTGGGAAATAATCAGATTGATGAACGTCAGTGAACATTTATATTTTTAGAAACTTGCGATCTTCCGCTTGGGAGGAGAGGAAGAAGAATAAAAAGTCTTTTGCCAACTGAGGAGACTTTCTCAAAGTCCAGATAACCATGTGAAATGATTTTTTCGAATGCTAGAGGGAGTTAGCTTTTCTAACAATAGAGCTAAAAATACCGTGTCTCTATCCCCACCCCTTCACAGCTCAACTTTTCTGATTTTTCCTTTCTTTTTTTTCGCCGCGTCCCATTTAAAAAATCCGAACTGTTTTCCAAAGTTGCAGTTCAAACGAGCACCTAACGGAGGCCGCGCGTATTCAGCTCCAGTTCCCGCAGAGCTCTTCTCCAGGCAAGCGGCAAACTCGGTTTTTCTCCGGAGAGAGGCGACGGCCTACTCTCAATAAACTGCGCAGTTTGGCAAACAGCTGACAAAGTCCAATTGTCGGAGAATTTCAATTTGAAAAACAGAAAAAAAAAATATCCAGAAAAAAGGCATGAAAACAAATGAGCGGCGTTTTTCAGCTAGAAGATTAAGAGCAATTCATTTATTACTGGCACTGAGCAATTCGAATGAATAATATCACAGTATCACATGATCACAACAAAGCCTACGGGATCCAGATCCCAAACGCAATTCGGTGCTTTCCTCAAGCATATTCACCCGCTTGCTGCTTTGACTTTTGCAAAAATTATTTCCGATTGTCAGTATACCGGGAATACCTCGCCGGAGCAGGAAAATTAAAAACAAAACGATGGAAACCAACTGACCACGATCATCAGAGAGGCGGAGGAAAGCGTCTCCAAATGGCATCTCTCTTTCTCGGTTTTTCTCAGTTTTTAGGCCATAAATAACCGAGAGGCACCCTTGCATTTTGCAAGGCAGTGACAACCGCGGGGAAATGGAGGAAATCAGCAAGTAGAGCAAAACCCCGAAAGAAACAAAGGGAGGGAGAGGGCGCAGAGCACCATCTGAGCGCGGCTCAGCGTGGGGGAGACTTCCTGCACTTGACGGGAAACGGCTGTGGCCGCCGCAGCTAAGCAGCCAGGCGTCAGGACTGGCTATAGAGCAGCGCCGAAGCAAGAGCGACCTTCCGTGCCGCCGCCACGCTTCCCTTAACCAGAGCCCAAGTCCCCTTTCAGCGTGCAGCTTTCTTCCTTGCCGGAGGACGGAAGATCGAGCCCGGGATCTAGCACTCACCGAAAACGGCCTCCTCGGCCTGGCCACTGAGCAAGCTCTGGAAGGCACCCTGGAGCAGAGCCTGGAAAGCTCGGAAAGAGAAGCTACCCGGATCAGCCAGGATCTGTAAGCCGCTTTGCACAGGCTCCGAAAGCTCCATTGTGAGCCGAGCTGTGACCTTCGACACGCCGCCCACGTGATAGCCGCGCTCAGCTGATCCTGCAGCCGAAGGAAAGCTCTGGGGGCGGCTGTTTGTTAAGATCCGGATTGGTGACTGCGGCTCTGCTTCCTTGCTGTGGGCTACATATACTAAACCTTAAACCTTTTCCCTGTGATCCAATGTACCCGTTTCCATTAAGCTCTTCGGTAGTGTTGTATTTCCTATCTCAAATGCAAGGTCAGCCATCTTCCTTTTCTTCTTGGTGCAAAAGACTTGTCCGGCTGCATATCTTACATTTTAACCTTTTAAAGGATCGTGGTCGCGATGCAATAGATGAGGAGGATCGAAACTTTAGTTTCAATTCTGTTATGGAATCGGCCTGGAAAACGATTCAAACAGCGTGGCTCAGAGTGGCTAGCTCTGAACGCTCCATGGGCTCCTCCAAGCACGCAACAGGCCTTTTGTTTTTCGTTCTGCAACTTTGGAGCTGAATTTACGGACAAATAATTTTAAACGTTCAGAATGGTAAAATTACAAAAGACATTGTAAATTAAAAATGATAACTGTGGTTAAGTATTTCCCTTCATTTTCTTGCGTCTAGCTGTTATTTACATAATATTTATTATTCTCTTTTATATACTGGCAGAATGTCATAATCTACAAATGCCTTATAAATGACCATATTTCCTTGTTTTCTCTAAATAATACAAATATTTTGCTATCATTTATCATTGTCTAATAGATTGTAGCATTTGAAATTTAGATTTATGTAGAGCAGTTAATAAAGGTAAAGGGCAAGGCATTTTTGTATATGGTACGTACAGTTTTCTTGAGTTTACTCATAGTCCATTATGAATATGAAATGTTGCTAATTTTTTAATGAACATATTATTCTATGATTATGTCCTGTTTCATATTATATTTAGGTTTACAGATAATGTCAGTTCATATAGTGAACTTAATTGGGTAAGAAGTATGCTTGAGAGCCTAGGAGAGTAAGATTTATGTTCAAATCAAATTATCTATCTGTCTGTCTAACTGAACTGTACTTCTAATTAAACTATTATGACCAATTTAATTGAGTTGAACATATAATTCTGAAAAAAGATAGTTACACGTTTGATTATTTTTTATGTACCGTCTTGAGTACTTGCAAAAATGGTTAGTAAAATATTGTAATTAGAAAAATAACAATGTTACAAGATAATAAAAATCAAACTATGAGGCACATTCAAGAGAGTATGTTTCTTGCTAGAGTTTGAGTGGACGTAGACTTCTAATGCAATTCCCCTTAGGTCGTTTCTATAATATCAAACTGGATTATATGTGATTTATATATTTTTTTATTTGTAGGACTAAGTTTGTTGGTTTTTCAGTATTTAGCCAATAATGACAAGCAGAGTGTCCTGATAGATATTTGGAGGGTGGCCAAAGAAATTCTTTGACAATAGGCTTTCAAAGAAGGTGAAAGGAAGATGGCAGTGGCAAAATACCTCCAAGAAAACAACACCAACATATCCATGATGGAACTTGAGCTGAAGAAGACATTTTTGGTTGTGGTTGTTCTAAATAACTAAACTAACTTGGTAGAAACCCAGTACTATTAATACACTGAATTATTAATAGTAATATCTGCTATTTTCTTGTAGATTTCTGAATTCATCATTTTTTTATTTTAGATAAAACTCAGGTATCATTTAATCTTTGTTGTTTATTTGTTTGTTTCTTCATATTTATATTAGCCCTGTTATAAACAGATGGCAATGGCACTGAATAAATGTTACTATACAAAATAATTCAGGCTGCTTTGGGGAGTCAGTCCTGTTGAATTTAGTGGAACTTCTACCTAGTTAATTTAGTGATAAGTGTTTCATTAGTTTTGAAGGGATCATGGATTCCACCATGATTAGGATGTTACCATGACAACAGGTAATTCATTTTGCATTCCATATCCTAATGCAGCTGTGGTTAATGTACCATTCCAATTTATAGGGATGCACGAATCTATCTACCTACCTACCTACCTACCTACTTACCTACCTATCAAAATTTCATAGGTATACCTGCCAATTCCCATCATAAATAAATCACAAATTCCGTGTTTTCCTCAAACAAAATTTCCTTTAGATGTGTTTAAGTTTCTTGGATTCAAAGACCTTTTGTTGTATTTGCATTACCCTATTTTAGCAATATTGTGACTAGTCTCTACAATGCATACTGTCTCTTTTGTTTCACAGTATTGCTCTGCCTACTAAAGGAAAACCACAAGCCCTTCTTATATTATGACTACTGCATGGAAATCCCCCGTAACAAAATATTTAATGCTACTTTGAAAACTTAATAAGACTGTTATACATCCTAACATTCAGACAAGCCTAAGGGAGAAAAAATAGATTATGGCTGCACTTATTATTATTTAAAATTAACTATCAGCTTGCAGCCTATTTTCCTCAGGGTAATTATAAAAGAAAATCTATGAGTTTCTATTGAAAATATTGCATGCATGAGCTGATTAAACAGTATGGCATACTACATATCTGGAGTTTTTAAAATGACTTAATGGTAGTTAATAGGGAATTAATATTTGAGTAAATATGGTTTGACTTTCTAAGCATAAATAATGACAGGGATTTTTTGTATTCAGTTTTAGATTATTTCAATTCTTTTGATTTCCAGGGGAGATTTGTATTTAAGTTTTTGTAATGTAATTAATACAATTTAATTGGGACTAATAGCTTAAAAGAGAAGTTATCAGTCAGCAGCAATTCTTGATACTCATTTTAAATAACGATACTGATTTGGGCTTTGGGTTCTTATTCATTCATTCAGAGTAAAAGAGGATCTATATAACTTAGTTCTCAAACATTGATGAGTCAATTATGAGTCAGTGATTCTATTAAACTGTTAGTCTGCTGACTTAGTGATTTTACTTATATGTACATAGCATTGCTTTAATATTTAAAAATGAGCAACTTTTTAAGTGTTCTCTTTCTCTATAATTGAATGTTGAAGTTATAAGGAAAATAAAATCCTCTTTATAGACCACTTTTATAGTACCATTTATTAGGAAGAACACTGCAATTTTTAATGTACACACATACTCATAATTATTATTGTAGGATATATAATTATCATTCTTTGTTATTAGGCAAACAGTGTAAACTCTTTCACTATCTTTAGTTATTCATAATGATATTTTCTCCTAATTAGCATAACAAAAGTATTGAAAATTATCCTTAACTTAGGAAATGGTCTTTGCCTTTCAAACTGTAATTTGAAAGTTTAAATTCTGTAATTTAAACTGTAGTGCAGTTTAAATTCTGAAATGCTTACATTAAGTTGATATAATTGCAACTAATTTAATTGCTAATTGATGCTTTTGTTTGTCTTAAATTTGGGGTTTTGATAAGTGGCCTAGAAATACAGAGATCATAATAAAAATATTTGTAAACATAAAAGTTTTAACTTATTTTTTCATTTTTGAAAAGGTATCTTTGATTCTTAAAGAATAGAAATATTGTTAATTACTTGTTTCATTTTCTATCTTTCCATATATAGAATGAAGAATAGCCATGATTATTTAAAGAAACAAGGGGCAATTGGAAATAAATATTGATTGAAAGAAATACAGCATCATTTATAATACCACTTTCTTACTTTTTCTTACATTTAATGCTTAACAATAGAATGTATAAAATTACATAGGATGACATTTTTACTCATTGTTTGGACTGGATTTGGTTAAAGAGAATCCTACTAGAGCTGGTGCAATATTCAGCTTCTTTACTATAGTGAATTCTAAAAATCCATTTAGTAAAGATATCGTGAAGAAAATAGTGGCATGAGCAGAACCAATTCATAGAACCTTCTCAGGTTATTCTAGGGCAAGAGGACCATGAAATACTGTTTAAGAAATGCTATACCAGATCATTCTTAACAAGACATCTTAAAGTAGTTTTGAAGCTCAGAGCTCTTGGAAGGAAGTCAGTAATAAAATAAATGCAATTCAATGGATTTTTTTTTTTACATTATCAGAGATGCTGATGGTTCAACAATTCTGTTTAGATTTATACTTTTTTATATAAAGTTCCTTATGATGTAGTTTATTCCACATGCGAATCAATCAGACTTTAGTACATGTGGATTATATATTAGATTGCTATCATATGTACATTTACCTTGAAATTGAGTTTATAAAACATATAAGGGTGCTTTGTAACTTATCTTGGAGACAATGCAAAGTATTTTTAAAAGATGAAATGGTTTGAATGTATAAATTATTATACATTCATTGTTTAAAAATTCATCTTTTAGAATATTTTTTATCTCACCAAGCAGGCAAGCAAGCTGACATATCTGATCTGTTCTGTTAACAAAATATCATTTTTATTATATTATCTTAAATTTAATATGATTAAAACTATTGGAGAAAAATATTTTAATGTGATTAAAGCTATTAAAGAAAAAAATGTTAAGTATTTTTTTAAATAAAAATATTCATTGTTTGTTTAGCTAGACCTTGATGCCCATCTGTTCTGCCCAATATGTTTATTTCTAAGTACATGTAGTTCAGCCACATTATATTTATGTCTCTCAAAAGTAGATCCATTATGGGATTTTTTGGTTAACTTTTTATTTTTTTTCCCACTTGACATTCTTTGGCCCATAGGACATACTAAGAAGGACTCTAATCTTGCAAATGTATGAGCATCATTATTTTTATAATTAAAATAGGAAAATACTTCTGAAAGAAAATACAACTTCCTAGGCACCATTGGAAGTCTGACTGTTCAAAGGTAGAAGTGACCACTGATTGCCAGAAAAATTACATGATCAAAGAATGTTCACAACTAAGAAATGCATGAAAGTTTCATATTCCAAGTAGGACACAATTATTAAAATCAATAATTAGCAAATCAGTGGCAGCTGCTATTTTGCTAGTAAGTTGACCTGTTTTTATAGTATTTGCTGCCATCATTTTTTCACTTGCCAATGACTGTTGACAGGGTATTAGGGTTTTCTTTCAACAGATTAGTCTCCTTGCTGTGCAGCCTCTGAAATTTATCATTTCCATACAGATTTTTAAAAGAACTAGTCATAAATATAAAGGAGACTATAACTCTTCAATTAGTAAATGGAAATTGCATTTTAGATGTTTAATGGGTTAGGTGTGGGAACTATTTCATAGAGAAGTCTAAGAATTACAGTATATCTTATCTTTTGAGTAAAACCACAATATTATTGTGACCTATTTAAATACAACATTAATTGTAGTTGGAAAATATCACTTTGTTCAGCACAGGCACTAATGTGAAGGAGCATAAGATAAATACTAAACAATGTTTTGATTTGTTTGAAGAAATGAGACCACACAGCAGCTACAGTGTTTTCTAGTGAAGACCAAACCTATGTGCACTATGAAGACAGTCTAATATTTATACATCAGCATGGAAAGATACACACCAAAAATTATTTTTCAATAACCTATGAAGAATTGGCAGATATCAAGGGTCAAAATTTTTTAGAAAAATTATGGACTCTCTACAGAACATAAATTTGCTTTTCTCTGCATCTTTTAATGGCTTACAGGAAAGCTTAGATTCCCATCTGTTTTTGTTAATGATCTCTGCACCAAAGAGAAGGTGATAATCATGGAGAATGTCCTACCCATAATAGTTTATCCAAAAGGGAACAGCTCTCAACTCCAACATCTGGTGCTTTATCTCATGCGAATTAAACTTGGTGCATACAACATAATGTTTTGTTAATTATAATTTGATGAAGCAAAAATATCACTTATGCACACTGAGATAATATTTTTATTTTGATATTTTGTTGTCATCAAAGTGGAAGTTGAGTAGGGAAGGACTTTGGAACCACAAATCTATCGATGCAGCTGAGTTTTATTTTTTCATATCAGAAAAAAATAGAAAAAAAGAATAGTCCAAATATTGCAAACTTGTATTTTTGTACAAATGTGCCCATTAGGGGAAAAAAGATAGGAAACTTGCAACTAAATACAGTGAAACAGACATTATACAAAATTAATATAGTAGATCATCTCAAATATTGTGAGGCCTAACATCTCAGTTTAGGTTTGTTGTTTAATAGAACTGAATCACTTTGTGCTAGTGTATGTGTGTATGAAAAATCTAATATAGGGTAGCATGTGTGTGCACGCTTTCCTAGATTACTTTTTTTTCCTAGAAAAAAAGTAAAACCAGTTGGATGGGCCTGTTGCAGGAGAAAACAAATGAAATATTGTATGATTTGTGCACAGATCAGCTAATCAAGCAGAGCAATTTCACAACCTGAGGAAACCATGTAGCTTAATAACGGAATATAGATATTAATAGAACAGATCTAAATGTTGAAATAAAATTATCCAAAGTAATAGCAATAAACTTATAAATTAAATATCTCTGAAAGGCTTATTTCTTACATTTATTTCTATGGGAAAGAATTGGAGGAGCTAATTTGGGCAAAATAATTGCTATCTTAATAATATTTGAAAGAAAGATCCATTTTTAACTAAATATGATTTCTTTCTGAGGAGACTTAATGAAAGATTCCACTATTAGTGATGTTTCTAAAAAGCTTGATTTGACTGATGGAATGTTCTGAAGTCTGTTCTTTTGGTTAGAAAATTCTTTCTCTCACTCTGTATTGTAAAAGGGAAAGGATGTCACTCTCTTAATTGCTTGAAGCACAGCTAAACAAAGACAGAAACACAATCCACAGCCTATGAACAAATAAAAGGAGCCAGATTGCATCCTCTTTTGTTTCTCTAGAACATACGCATAAAACAGAAAACTTCTTCCTTTACCAAACCCAAAATAATTTGGCAAGAAATAAATAGCAACACCCCCGCCCCAATATAAAATATAAGACATGAGCCAAAAATCTTCATTCTGTTTTTTTACTTTGTATAAATGGACAATGAATCACTACAACTAGTCATTATTTAGAACCATAATTTAATTTATCAAGTTTAATTCTTTGTGTCCTTTTACTACTCACTTAAACGTTTCATAATATTTTCATAATAATTCACTCCTCTATTCCACTTCATCTAATTTCTTACAATATAATAGTAGAGAAAAGACATGCAAGAGGTTTTCCTTATTTACAAGCAAATCTCACACTTCATTTTCTCTTAGTTAAGGAAATTACATATAGATGTTTACTTTCTTGAATGGGAATAAAAATACATTGGAAGAGATAGTATATATTCTTGAATTAGTTCTTTTCTAAAAACTTCTTTTTAGCTATTTTAGGTATATTCTTTTTAACAAATTCTATTAACAAAACTCATTGGAACATTGTGAGTTTCAGAAATGTTAAAGATATTTTCAGAGCTTAATGTAATTATGTTACATTGTTACATCTTTTTTGCTTAAAGAATTAATGCCAAACAGCAAAAAATAAAATAGCTGAGTTATTTTATTTATTTATAACTACAATTCAACTCAACTAAACTGTTAATAAAATTTAGTATACCTGTAAATGTTTAGGCCTCATTTTGCAGTGGAGATATCAAAACACATAAAATAATTTTCACAATTGAAAGCTGGTATGAATACAGAAGTAGCTTCAAGACTAAAAGAAAATTTGAATTGTCAAAAGATTTTCCTTACAGGAACAACAACAAGAAATCCCTCTTTTCTGAAGATCCACAGAAATCAAAAACATATAAATATACAGAATCATATTTATTGATAATGCTATAAAATTCATGGGAGAATTAATGTTGCTGAACTTAAATGAAATATTTGCTTATGAAGTCATCAGAAGTTGAAAACTGATAAAGGAACAAAATTAATCAATACTTTAAAAAAAAATCATAGTTTATTAAGTTGCATATCTGCCCCCTCAGCTTTGTAATTTATTGGTAGCATTTCTTAAAAACAAAAATTCAGAGAATATCTGAATTTACACAAAAGTCCCAGTGAGGCCTATAAGGCCCTCTAAACTTTGATCGACTGGAGAAAAAAATAAAGATGTGAAGACTTTTGTTTTATATAAATGTTAAATTTCATGAAAACACACATATCTAAATATATGCTTGTAAATTTTTCTCTTACATATTTAGTAGTATAATCTGAACATTGTATAATCTGAAACAGTATTGTGAATTTATATATCTTTGCAACAGATTGATATGTACCAGTATAAAGTTATTCTGCCTTCTGCTGGTTAGAGTAAAAAGCTTCCAAATCTCTACGTTTCTTGGAGATAAAAGGACAACTAAAAAAGGGGGGAAAGGCAGAAGTACCTCAAAGGGAGGAAAGCATTATGCTTAAAATCTAGGTTTGTCATGGTGCTACAGTGTGATTTAGAATAAGGCCAAGCTGGTAAAATAGTTTGTGTTTATATAATAAACAGAAACATTGTTTTCTTAACTCTGCTTTAGTTAACTTTTGATCAAGTCACAGAATGAAGGATCTACAATGCAGTAAATGAAGCTATGTTTTCTTTAGTACAATACTTTTATTGTGGACAGTAAGCCAGAGTGTGTAATTAGTAAAAGTGAAAGATTTTTACTGAACTTCCTAATAATTTTATTTTACTTAATAACTATTTATTTATTTGTTTGTTTAATTTGCAGCCTGCCTTTCTGTGGTTGACAATATTTGACACTATCACATATTAAAATTTAAAAATTATCATATTTGAGTGGGCATAATGTCAAACTGTTTATATCAACAGCAAAACAATACTTCTAATCAAATATTTATACCTGTGCAGTGATCTATAACCTAGATTATAAGTATAAA
The DNA here is from genome assembly GCF_016545835.1 of Crotalus tigris. Lineage (NCBI taxonomy): Eukaryota > Metazoa > Chordata > Lepidosauria > Squamata > Viperidae > Crotalus > Crotalus tigris. Next base: position 8,111,837 of record NW_024100606.1, read on the forward strand.
GATTGGGAATTCTCAAGAATTCTGATCCCAACATATCTGGAGGGTACTAGGTTGAGAAAGGCTGTAGCAAAGAACTTTAATCTCAAAATCTCATATAGAATAACAACACAAATAGATAAGTTCAGTTTTAGGTATATTTCATCTTTCAATAAACTACCTGAATTCTGATGGAAGAGGTTAAACTTGAATTGTTCTGGAAATACACACATATCTGCAAAATAAGTGCATGTATGCATTTTATAAAAGTGTATGTATATGTTTTGCCTCTGTCTCATTTTGTTTCACAAAACTCAAAAATGAAAAGATGCAATCTGTGCTCTAACTACTATATATTACAGTCCTGGAGAACCAACACTGTATCTTGCACAATAATCACAGTGGTTTTTGCAAATACTGTAGTCTTCATATAAAAATAAACTGCTGATTTGGAATCTAGTTTTCATGTTTTTGAAATGTTTCACTTTAACAATTTCATGCCAATCACAAAATATAATCTTGTATGAATTAAATAAGTCCACAAGGAATATGAAGTAAACATATCATCATCATCATCATCATCATCTACATTTCATTTTATACCAAGCTTGCTTCACAGTGCATAGGTGTCTGCTAGGCATAGTCCCTAAAATACAAATCATTAATGGTGGTGGAAACATTAAGATATGACCTTGAGAATATTATTTGCACACATGCTTACATTTTTTGTAAGAAAGATGGACATTTACAACCAAGTGTAAAGCAGTAGCAACTCTCTGGTTACTTGTCAAAATGTATGCTAATTTATATATTGCAATTATCATAATATACTACAATTTTCAAAAACTCATTAAGATCAATAGTATGAAACAGTAATATAGTAAGTTCATGTTTAAAAACTTTATTTTTTGGAATTAGCTTGGGATTTTTTTAAAAAATACTACCATATAATAGTACTGTGGAAATTTCCATTTTTTAAAAATTGGTGTTGAACAACAACTTTTAATTGTTGTAGTGCAGTATTTTCCAGAGTCTGCTTATTTTTTTTAAAAAAGTATTCTGACATAAGTGAATAGTTCTCTGTGCTATGAAACAAAAAGTTTCCTGAAGTAAATTTTTTAGGATTTTTAAAATGCATCTGTTTCTCTATTTCCATATGGAACTATGAAAAACTGACAAACTAGCAGCTTCCCTAATGTGCCCTTCCAAAATGAGTATGCTTGAATAGTTCTTTGAATAATTCAAACGATTACTTAAATATACTTGATTAGTTCTTTGGCTGATTTTGAAAAGATTTCTTTATAACAACCTTTGCAATGCTTAATTGTAAACTATAAAATTTATATAAAATATACAATATATAAATATGCATATATATATATATATATATATATATATATATGTATGTATCTTTTATCACAAAAATTGCTATATTTATAGTAAAATCTATTAATTATGATCAGTATTAAACTATGGGCCAGCAGCATCAATTCAAAGTGGCCAGAAGACTTTATTTTTTAATATTTCCATGTCCAAAATAACTTTTTAAAAGAAAGTTACTTTTATGACATTTCTTCTACAATATATCTTGGCAATTCTTCAAATGTCAGAGAATCGGGCAAATCTATATTATTACAATGCAAACCTTTGTGCTGAGCATAAAATAGTCTTTCCTCATTTGAGTTAGTTGGCTTTTTTAACTATCCCAGCTTCATTAGTGGGAAAATCTGTCCAGGTGGGTTCTTTTTTTGGTAAAGTTTTTCCATCTTTTGGTGTCTTTGGAAATCTACAATAGAGGTTGGAAAAAAATGAAAGAGGTGGCTGGATGAAGGAAAGGGCAGAAAAGGAGAAAAGATTTGCAAAATTTTTCTATTCTGTCCTTCTGCTAGTAGGCTCCTGGGCTAAATTTCAAGTTTTCTGGGAATAAAACAAACTGTTTCATTTGCAAAGTTGAAGTTGAATTCAACTTACTAAATTCAAATTGTAAGATACTTTGGGTTTGAATTCAGGTTAAGAAAGGTTGTATACAAATTAGTAAATATATACAACATTTCATAAATAATAATTGCTAAAAGTAGTCCTAGGCAAAATATTAGCAATACAACTAGGCAGTTCAATGAAAAATAATATAAGTAAAATAATTTATGACATTTCATTCTATTAACTTCAGTTTGGCTGTGGGCTCTAATTTCAGAATCTGCTGGGTCCCACTTAAAAGCCTTAATCAGGACCAGATGTAGCCTGATTAGAGCCAAACTTTATAAAGAGAACATCTATGCATGAAAAAAATGAACTCCTGATACACACGCATGTACACTACACACACACACACAATATGTCCTGAAAAATCAATTTTAATGAATTGAAAATCCATAATGGAGGGATTTATTATTATTTACTATTATTGTTATTCCGGATGCAATGCTCATATAATATACACAGAAAGAATAGAGAAAGGCTCATAGATTTTTCTTGTACAATGTTAGGCCTGATCAAAAGCCCTGATGTTCCCAAAGAAATGTTTAAATTTTCCTTAATGTCAAGCCATCCCTCCCCATCTTGCTATGTTAGAAATCATTGTTAAAACTGTGTAGATGTAGGTACATGGTTCTTTGCATCTCTAATGAGGCTGCAGTCTAATGGACAATAATTTGAGAGCCTATTTTTGTTCAACTGATGTTACTGAAAATATTATAAATTGCATTTAAAAATCAAAAAGTCACATGCAGTTCTGTTTGATCCTCTAGAATTTTAATTTCTTTTAGACTGCTTCTTTTTTTTTCAAATAGGCTTCCAGTTTTAATTATTGTTCTCAAAATCTACTCTTGGATTGTTGTTATGGGCCACCACTGGAAACTGCTTGTTGAACTGATGAAAAAGGGCTCTTCTTAGGTTAATTGCATATGGTCTGACGTTAATTTTGTAGTTAATTTTAAATATAGTTTGGCAGATATGGTCACCTTGCACCTTCCTTTACTTGTCATACATATGCAGCCTGGCAAATAATTTAGTAAAATGAATAATTAGCTTTGGAAAAAAGGATACGTGGGAACCTCTGCAAACTTAGATGGTACAAAGAGTGATTAGTTGTGGACGAAAGTAAGACATGGCAGGATTAAATAATATGAGGCAGATGACCTAGACTTTGCTTTGTCAGTCCTGGATCTTCAGTGTGATACTCTGAAGTTTCCATGATCATCACCATGACCATTACCAGATTTTTTAATCTCAATTTTTATTTTGAATTTTATTGTTTTTTAAAAGGAAGTTAGCATACTTCAGACCAACATATCAGCCTCAGATATAATTTATATTTCCAAAAATATGAAAATACCCAAAGATCTGAGAGGCATTCCTAGAAAACAAAGCTGGCAGCTATTTTATGGAAGTGCCCATAACTTTCAGATGTGAGAACCAGCAGAAAGATTTAGAGATTTGCTTCTTTCAGTTACAAGGGCAGAAACTATCTCTCATGAACTCATAAAACAAGTGTCTACTGTCAGCTAAGATGGCTTCTATATGGATTTGTGGGATTGGCAATGTCTTTGATAAGTATCTCCAAGGGATCCAATACTGAGGCCCAGCATGTCAGTTCTATTGATTTCCTGTTATTTGTACTATTAGGAAATTTTAGACTTTGGATTTACAGAGGGGATGTTTTCGTATGCACAGCAATGTTTCTTTGATTTTTTCCTAGGCCAAAACAAATCAAGAGAAAAATGAGTTTTGAAATCTCCCCGCTTAGCAGCTATTCCTAAGGCCTAAGTCAGTTTTGCTATAAAGCTGTACTCTTCAAACTTGGCAACTTTAAGATGTGTGGATTTCAACTCCCAGAATTCTCAGTCAGCATAAGAGCTAAAGTCCATACGTTTTAAAGTTGCCAAGTTTGAAAAACACTATACTACTATACTACTATTTAGGCCCTCCTTTTGATGTAACTACATTTGAAAAGAGAGTTAGGGGTTAATTTTTCTAGCAGGGCCATTCTTTATTTAAATTTCTGCACATTCTACTGCATAATTTCTATAGTCTAATTAGTGCTGCTCCTCCCAAATGTTTTATTTCTCCTTCCATAGTATGAGATGTATGAGAAGTTTAGCAAGTATCCTTATTGATAAAGGATAGGTTGGGATTTTTATTTTAAAGTCAAATTAAGCTAGTGTGGAGCTGGAAGAATTGAAATGGTACCACCAATGCATAAGATAAGAGGTATGGATCCTACCCAGCATATGGGATCCAGATTATTAATTGGAACAACTGCACATAATGTACTGACCCATTGGGGTGAAATCCAGTATGTAGACTGACTTTGAACCAAATAACATCTGCAGGTGGAGCTATTATTTTGTTGCACAAATATCTTGTGCACAAAACACTTTTATTTATAGAGTTTGAAACGACTTTTAGTATCTCTGCTACTTGCAGTCATGAAAGTAAAGTGTAAAGCAATTTTGTTGTGAAACATGAACCATAAATTCTGCATCTTATATGTATTTTCCAAATTTGTGTTATGTTTAGATAGGGCTGACTTTATTATCTCACACATTTTCAGTTGTTATATACTGGTCACTCAAGAATGAAGTAAGCTATTCATAAAATAATTATTTGGTGCTAAAACAAAAAAAAGTTATCTGCAATTTTCTCAAACTATCCACTTGTTAAAGCAACTAGCCAATGCTCCCTGCCATAAAAGTCAGAGATTGGGGTTGTAACAATGCTAAATTCCGCTTTTTTCAGTCGTCTAAAAGTCCACCTTTTTCCCGTCTTCTAAAAATCCACCTGTTCATTATTGCTTGTGGGAACTACTTTCTATATGTTTAGCTTCGCAGCTTCCCAAATAAGATACTATACCGCATTTGGCTATTAACAGGTCGATGGTGAATTGCCCTTGATCTAATCCAAGAGATCGCCTTTTATCTGCTTAGATTTGGCCATATGGAAGCACAACTGCCGTAGGACTTCTCGTTTTCGCGCGCTGGAAACCACTGCATCCAAGAAAGAAACGTCTTGGGACTGAAGCTGAGATGGCTCCAAAGGAACAGAAACAACGCTGCGCTAAATAGCAGAGATGCGCTGGCTAAAGCCATTTCTGAGGTCTACTATGCGAACTCCGGATGTTTCCAAAAAGCCAGTATCAGCAGTGAAGGAGCGCGCATTATTCAAGGAGCTGCGCTCAGAATGGGGTTCTCTATTTCTGTTGGGAATGGGCGGAGGGAAATCTCAAGCCGAGCAAACTTGCAAAGGCGTCGAGCTCCCAAAGGTGGGAAAGGACCGATCGTTGGGAGCGAGGGTTAAAAGGGTCGGGTTTCCTTTAACTGAACATAAGGGCAGGAGGAGAAAAAACAAGCCAAAGAACTACGTAGACAGGCGAGAGTGTGCAAAGAACAAAGGCAAGGGAGACAAAGGGGACCCGGGAAATGCATCAGCACGGGCTGCAGGAGGCGGAGGCTTAGCTGGGGCGAGAAGAAAGGTGAGGCGAGCCAGGGCGCGCTGAGTACTAACGGGACGGCGGAACAAAGCTGTCTCTGCTCAATTTGCATGAGAAAAGAAAGGTAGTATTAATGCGCCTAGATTTATTCACTGCTAAGTCTTGAATGTGTTAATCTGATCTTTGTCTAACAACATTGGAAAGCTACGATTTAGGATAAAGGTGGATGCAGCTCTTAGTTCCCCTTTGTTCCTCCAGCAAGCGATGGCTTTTGTTTTTCCTGCCGGAGTCCCTGACGCTGTCTAACCCTAGTTGTTCACTTGCAGATGTTTCATTCCTGTTTATCCTCTGGAATCGTCTCGTGCCCCATTCAGCATCAGCAGCGCTGGGTACAGGTAATTGATTTTCTTCCTAGATCTGCTCGATCCTATACGCTTTGGCGAAGGTTCTTGGTCTTCCGTTTTAGATCTGCTTCTGATCAGGCCTGGCTGAGAAACCCTGGGGGCGCAAAAGAGGCAAGAAAAGGAAGTGAAACTTTTGCGCGGTGCTTCCGAACCACGTGGTGGCCAATCCTTTGTTTCAAGCAGCGAACAAAAATTGCTGCAAATAGGATAGGAAATGCATTTCCTACACTAGATAAATCGGTTGTTTGAACCTGAACTGTGAACCCCTGGCAATATTCCAGAATGTGCTTACCTAAAAAAGGTGGAGTAATTTTCAGTTTTGTTTTTTCAGACACTTTATTTTTGAAACATGCCACTTTCAACTAAAATATCCAAAGCCCTTGTGTTGTACACCACTTTTCCTTTGCCAAGAAAAGCGGGGAGGGCGGAGTTATGGATCTGATCAGCCTGGGGACACGTGGCAGGAGGGGCGAGGCCAGAGCCAAGAATGGGCAAGCCCAGCGTTTTTCTTTCCTTATGCTTCCTTTCTCTCTGCTCCGCTTGCAGGTTTGCAACTTCCATTTTTCTCTTTCTTGCTGTTGCCATGCAGAGATGAACATGGATCGTTTTGATATATTCAGCTAGAACAGGAGAGGATTGAGTGCCGGTATCGGCATTCTTAGCTTCCAGATTTAAACCATTGCAGCCACCTCTCCAGTCTTTCAAACAATTATACCTGTAGGTTTCATGCCGAATACAACACTTTGAAAGGCAAAACATCACTGGTCACCTAGCTATCTTGTTATGACTTCATGTGAAATTTTCAAGTGACACAATGCGCTCTTTAGTTCAGCTTTAAGCACCACACCATGCCTCATGGAACCAATTTCTTTTTGTTCATCGTCTAAACCTGGAAATAAACTGAGTTTTGACACTCTACTTTGAGGGAGGATTTGTATGATAGCTCTCTGAAGTAAGTAACCTTACTTCAGGAGTTCAAGAATTCCCACATACTTTCCTAATAATTAAACCTAAAAGATATGGGGCTGAGACTGATTAAAAGTCTTCTTGGCAGAAACTGAGCTTAGCTCTCCCCAATCCTGTTTCAACACATGAATTGCTTCAGTCCAGCCCAATTTTACAAAAGGATCATATCAAATCAGCTTTTGAGATTGGTTAGAGTGCAGAAAGAGTCTGGCCTACAAATTTTCAGAAGCATTTATCTGGCTCTCCCCAATCCCAGCCCTTGATTATGTGTTATCTGTCTTCAGGATAATCTTTCCCCAATCCTTCCATTCAGGTTTTCTGATAATCTTCCCATCTGTAATAAACTCCAACATTTTGCTCCTGGTTGCTCTTTTTTTTTTCATTCCATGTTTCCTGGTGTTAACTGACTTCTTCAAAAAAAGCCAAAATATGATAATTTCAGTCAGATCATTTGTGTATCGAGTGAGAATTCCAGATTGATTTTTCTATGATTTAGATTTTCTTAGCTATATATGGTAGTCTTTTCTAACTCCAAAGTTCAAAACAATCATCTTTTGAAGGGCTCACAGGGATTATAATCTCATCTGTACTGTTTCCAGAACATTTAGATCCTCTAGATCAGTGGTTCTCAACCTGTGGGTCAGGACCCCATTTGGGGTCAAACGACCATTTCACGGGGGTCGCCAAACAATGCAGTCCATCATTTTTTCCCCTTTTCCTTAGCTGTGCTACTCCCTTTTATTCTATTGGCTTTTGAAAGCCAATAGAATAGACTCTCTTGAATAGAGTCTAATTCTATTGGCTTTCAAAAGCCAATAGGAATTGTCCAGGCTGTCTCTGCCCTGCTGAGCCCGCCAAAAGTCCCATTCTGCAAATGGTGCTGCAAGTTGTCTGCAGCGAAGGCGAGCTGTCTGGAAGTTTCCACCCCTCCCTGCTGAGCAACTACTAAAAAGTAAGTAAAAGAGGGCTAGAGGTGGGAGGCCGGCAGGCGCAGGAAGGGTTGCTTGTGCGCGTGGGGTCTGGCGGGTGCCTTACCTCCCTTGGGCTGGGCCAGCTGGTGGCCCAGCCGGTGGTCAGCCTGTGCCATCTCTGCCGCTTGCCAGCTACGCCTCGGCGGGCGCAGGGGGCGGCACCATGCATGCGCGGCGCTCCTGGGCAGGGAAAGTCCTCGACTTATGACGAGTTGGGTAGTCCTCGACTTACGACTGGTTTGGTAGTTCTCGACTTACGACCAATTGGGGTCGCGGCATTAAAAAGGTTGAGAACCACTGCTCTAGATCAAACATAGCTTACTGTGTTAGAGTAAGTTTTGAGGTAGCATCAAAGAAAAATCACACTGAATACTGTTCAGTAATTCATTCTAAAAATATTGCTAAGGATGCATTTTAAATATAAAATTTTGGAAAAAGCACTGAAGTAATGACAAGAATAAAAAAAAAATCTTAACTTTATCTAGACTTCTTAATTCTTTAGAATTGGAAGGGAATACAACCTCTGATAAATGAACAATGATGTCATATAGTTTTATCTATGATGTTTTATTAACTGTCCTTCTCTCTTGAGTTTCTGGGATTTCTACTACATTCATCTTTTCTAGATTCTAATTTCATTGAACACTGGTTTATGACCAAATTATATTAATCTTGGAGCAAAATACTATGACATTATCAACGTAGTATGAATATCAATAACTTCACATGAACTCCATAGGATCTTCCTGCAGATGGAAAGCAAGTAAATCTCTCTGAAGTAAAGAAAAGCAAACTTTTGGGAAGCATCAAATATAGCTTTTAGACTGTTAAATTGTAAGAAACGGTCCACAGAAAAAGTTGTTTGTCTTTGCTTTTAAGGCATAATTCTATGTACATAGTATGGAAGACAGGCCTGGTGAAGACTCTACACGCATATTGCAGGGTAACCTTACTCAAAATGGAAAAACAAGTCTCAATGTGTACTTCATTGTGTGGTTAACACGTTATTTTGGGGAAAGTGCTCTGAGAATTACTGTAATAGATGTAGTGATGAAGGTAATTACACTTTCGTCTACCCCCTTTTTTGCTCCTTATGTTTTAATTTGGGTTCACGTTAGATTCTTTTTAAAAAAATAGGCTCTGATACTGGTGATAATTGAATTTTTCATTGTTTCAGGTCTCAAGTTTAGAAAGTCAGCTTTCTAAAAAAAATTTGAATGGATAGAAATGGGATTACTTTAAAATTATTACCATAAATTGTGCCAAAGATAAGTCAGTGGAATACCAGATTCATTTATATCAAAACTATTTCTGAAAGATCTTGTAAACTGATCAGAATTTTGTTAGAATAAAGATGGATTTCAGTTACCAGAATTCCGTAGCCAGCTCCACCAACTTAAAGTTAACAAGATTGAGGAAAAACTGGTCTATGTTGTTCAGACTTAGAATCGTAATTATATATAATGAAAGAAATTTTCATCACAAAAAGGGTAAAAAATAGGAAAAATGGATGCAGTGCCTTTGAATCATATACATGTCAGAAATGTATTGATTTTTGCACAGTCATTACAACAAGTTTATTTATTTTTATTTATATCCCACCTTAATTATTTTACAAATAACCAAAGCAGCAAACGTATTCAACCCATTTTCTCCTCCTGATTTCCTCACAACAGCAACCCTGTGAGGTGTGTTGAGCTGAGAGAAAGTGACTAGCTCAAAGTCACCCAGTTGGTTGTCATAGCTAAGGCAAGAGTAGAATTCATAGTCTCACAGTTTCTAGCCTGGTGCCTTAATCACCAGAACAAACTGGCTCGCCAGCTTGAAAAATAAAATTTAATATTGAGGTTATATAAAGCTTGATGAGGCTAGAATAATTCTTTAAGATCAGCTGACTGATTATAAATCAGATTGTCTTATCAGCTCCTTGATGAATACATCTTGAATCATGAAAACCTCTGGATGAACTCATCCAAAGTAATGAACTCATCTTTTTTCCTATCACATTGTAGGTGATTTCTGATACTAGACAAAAACCCAGCAATTATTTCTTACTCGTATTTTTCAGGAAAAAGTCTTAAGAGTTTTGTATGTTTTTTAAATATTTAGACTTTGAACATAGTTTAAGATTTTAGATGGATATATATATATATATCCATCACATTTTTGCATTGACTTTATTTTGGATAAATTATACAATGTACAGTATTCTTTTGCTACAATTTGCTTTTATTATGCTTTGCTTTTGCCAAGCTTTTAAGAAAGCTTCAAGATATTAATTATACTACTAGCTATTAATTATTAATATTTTTAAAGTTTGCAACCAAAATATAAAAAGATTTCATAGTTGTGATGTTGTTAGAAAATAGTGTACCAGTAGTTAAGATAAGCTGTAAAAATTTATTCCTGTAGCCATATTGCTACATTCTAGACCAGATTTTGCTAACTGATGCCTTCTATATATATTGGGACTGAAACTTCCAGAATGTATAATTAGTATTACCTTCTTGTATTTTGGAAATTGTGGGAGTTGCAATTCCATAACTGCCAATTGTAGGAATTGCAAATCAAAAGAATTGACTGAAAACAGTTTTTAATAGTTGAATTTTATTGATTATTTAGTTTGTATTTTAACTATGAATGTTCATCAATGAAATAATATTTATACAAATATGGCTTCAAATTCTCTTTCCTGGATTTGGTGACAGGCTCTGAACATAATGTTAACTGCTTTTTGATAATCAAATTCCATCTGATCTGCAGATCATCCAGTTTACTTGCTTTCTCATCTGTATTTTGGTTAACATCTTTACTGGAGATGCTGGAAGGCAAATCTCTTTCTGCTTGCAGTCACCAACTATCAGTTGTCGTATCTGACTGTCAATCATATCTGTTTTGGTTGTGGGACATTCCTTGGTTGAAGAACAATAAGAATACAGGTATAGGGACCATCCCACCTTTATTTCAATAGCATTTACCTTAAATAGTGGTATTAAGTCCAGACAAAGCAAAAGCTTATAGGAAGCAACCAGTGGATGGAGGAGCCAAAGGCAGATAACAGATTTTTACATAACCGAGCCAAGCTTTTTATTTTCCAAGTTTTCTAGGAAAACTTTAAAAATGGAGCAGGACTTAAGTGGACCATTCTGACATTACAATTCTAAATGCTCCAGGTCCTAGTCTGCTGAGAGTCTGTAATGCTTGTGGAGAACTACTACAGGTAGTACAACTTATAGTCATTTGTTTAGCATCATTCAAAATTACAATGGCATTGCAAAAAGTAACTTATGATTGGTATCGCACTTATCATTGTAGCATCCCTACAATCACAATTGGAGTGCTTGGCAATGGCATGTGTATACTATGGTTTCAGTGTCTCAGGATCATGTGATCACCATTTGCGATATTTCCAGCTGGCTTCTTAAAGCAAAGTCAGATTTGTTTAATGACTGTGTGATTCAATTAACATTTGCATGATTTGCTTAACAACCATGGCAAAAATGAGTGTAAAATTGGGTGTGATTCACTTAATAATTGCCTTGCTTAGCAATGGAAATTCTGGTTCCAATTTTGGTTATAAATTGAGGACTACTTATAATCATTTCCTCCCTAACTCTTTCACAATTCTTGGAAATGCTGGGTGTTTCAATCCTACCTCCTCAATTTTGCCCTAAAATAAAAATCCCCCAGCAAAAGAAAAAAAGATCAAACCTGTGAGTCTCATCTGTTCATTGTGATGGCAAGTCTCCTAGAGTGTTGCTTCTGCATTTTATTCCCTTGCCATATTCAGTTCATTAGAAGTGCAGGAACCTGGAACTGGCTATGCCCTCCTGTGTGGCTGTTCTGACAGCACAGTTAAACATAATACTGTGGAATGCTACAACAGCAACAACTCCTGTTTACAAATAAAAATGCCCAGCTGGGACAAAACTTTGCAACTGCAGGGGAAAGGAGCTGGGATTGAATGCAATGGCAAATGATTCAAGTTCAAGCTCAGTCTGCTTGAAGAATGGATTGGTAGCAACCTCTTGAACTGATAAAAGATGCTGTTTCCTTAGCTGTTGCCTTATTCATTTGTTTTTTTTAAATTTCTCATATTAAGCTTTGCCTTTTGCAGAGATCTCACTGTTCTCCTTAGTTGCTGTGGGATCCCAGAAGAAGAGGTTTTATTGTTCTTGTACACCACTAATCACGTTTTAGCCTTTGAAACTAAAAGTGGTGCACAGCTCTGATGATATTTAAATATGCCAACATAGTTGCCTCCTGAAAATGAAAGAGGAGAACAACCCAGAGGCAAAATCCAGCTTAACAAGGACCTTCCTGCAAGTTAACAATGAAGGCAGCATTATGAAAAGGAGAGGATACTTTATAATAGAAACTAATTGTTTAGCGTCTGAAATATCCACAATAGAGGAATTGCTGGTGAAAATGACAATATTAGCAGAGATGGAAAAATTAACTTTTTTGAGTAGAGAAAAGACAATAACTGCATTTATTAGTAAGTGGAAATCCCTAATGGACTTTTTGCTGAAAAAATGAACTTGAGATTTATGGGTTTGATACCAGAAAAGGTAGACTGTGAAAAGAAAGAAATTATATTGTAATCTTAGAGAGAAAGGGTAAAATATAAAATGTATAAATGTACCTGTAACTTCTGTTAAGAAGTTAAGCTGTTTTTTTACAATACTTCTTCTCTCCATCCCTATTTTGCATAGTGCGTGAGTGTACCCACACACACACAAACACACTGTGACAGCAACACCAGGAAAAAGTAGTATGAGAAGCTGTAGAAATAATAGGGGATGAAGGAAGAACTACAGAGGATGTGGAAAGTAAAGGCCAAAAGCTAAGATTGCTCAGAACCCTCAAACTCCCAGGCTTCTCGTAAAGGATCTGATATTGAGAATGACTCATACCAGCCATAGGGTGAGAAGGACATTTTTATACAATAATTTTAGGGCTTGTTGAGTAATTTTTAAATTAATCTGTATTGCAGTCCAGATGGAATTTTCTAGATCAGCAATATTTCCTATTTGTTCCTACATTCTGCATCTGTGTTTCTATAGCAGTGCTGTCTTGAGGAGGAAGGTACAAGGATTCCAGCAACTACAGATACAAGATACAACAAGATACAAGATACAACATATTCTGAACATACATTGCTCATTCTCTTTTTCACTGCTTTTTTTAAAAATTTGCTGATCTTTCAGATAAATGTAGGTGCTTCCAGATAGTTGTTTATAATAATATCTCCTGAATCCTTGCTAATCGGGTAATGTACATTTACATATATCTAAATTGATTGCTCTAAATCAACATTTTTGAAACCTGGCGATTTTAAGAATCTTGGACATCAACTCCCAGAATTTTCCAGCTAGCATGCTGGCTAGGGAATTCTGGGAGTTAAAGTGCATATATCTTAAAAATTGCTAAGTTTGAAAAACATTGCTCTAAATTCGTGACAGCTGATTATTTGGTAAGTTTATTTCATAGCTGCAACATGGTAGCTATCTAAAGCTAGCCCCATGTTTCTGTTCTCATTCTTACCTAGCTCTTCAACATGTTCTGCAAGTCATTCTTAGTATTCAGATTTCTGATTTAGAAACAAAAAGAAAGTCATTCTATGATTCCTTTCATTCAATCTTTAAAAAAAAACCTGACTTTTAAAATGTAAATTTTTGTTTGGTTCTTTAAGCAGCATATTTAATTGGAAAAGAGAGGTGATTTAATTTTTTTACTTAGCTGAGATTGATCTTTTTTTTTAATTTTTTTTATTTTTAACCAACAAGACAAGACAGAACAAAGCAAAACATAACACACATACACACACAATATATACTCCTCCTTTTTTTTACAGCAATTACGTAACGATAATCTAATATTTACATTTCCCCCTTATTCTTCTTTAAATATTTGTCCTTATAGCCCCATTATTTCTTATTTACATTTTTCTTCCTTCATGTTCTACGTCTTACTAAGAATAATTCATATTATTATTATTATTATACATTATTGTACACATATTTTCACTTTTGACCTTTCCATATTTATTCTCCTCTATTATTTCTAGTCTCCAACCAGACATACACCTTGTTCCATACTATATAATACTCTGTGTCTTCCTTTTCTTTTATCTCTTTTGTTAATTTGTCCATCTCAGCACAGTCCAGGATTTTTCTTATTAATTCTTCCTCTGATAGTATATTCTCATTTTTCCAGCATTGTGCATATGCTATTCTTGCCGCCGTTATTATATGTAAAATTAAGTACCATATTTCTTTACTGTATTTTCTATTTAAAATACCCAACAAAAAGATCTCTGGTTTCCAGTCTACAGGTTGGTCTATTATTTCTTGGATCCATTTTCTTATTGTAGACCAGTATTTTTTTGCAACTGGGCATGTCCACCATAGATGATAATATGTTCCATGTACTTTTTTACATTTCCAACATATTGGCGAATTATTCTGGAACATCTTGGCAAGCTTTGCAGGTGGAAGATGCCATCTGTAAAACATTTTCAACTGGTTTTCCTTGAATGCCACCGACATAGTCAATTTTATATTTATTTCCCATATTTTTTCCCATTTCTCCAATTCTATATTATATCTGAAATTTTTTGCCCATCTAATCATTGTGTCTTTGAGAACCTCGTTTTCCATTTTATATCTCAATAGGTATATGTATAAATTGCTAATTAATTTTATTTCTGTTCCATGTATAATTTTATCCAATTCTTGCGGCTCTTTTTGGATTTCATATAATTTTTTGTCCTCTGTATATTTAGATTGAATTTGTGTAAATGTCCACCAATCAATCTCTCTGCCAATGTCTTGTTCCAATTCTTGTTTTGTTTTCAAATTTCCCTGTTCATTTACTAATTCCTTGTATCTAATTATCTTATTTATATCCAATAGGTTTGGGTATTTCAGAGCTTCTGTTGGGGATAACCACATTGGAATTCTTGTATAATGTTTTTGTTTTATTTTTTCTCAAGTCTGTAGCAATGCATTCCTAACTATGTGTCTCTGAAAATATCTGTGTATTTTATGTTTTTCGTCCCATAGGAATGCATGCCACCCTGCTTGCAAATCATGTCCTTCTATTGTTAAGACTCTAGTATTTTTCAAATCCATCCAATCTTTTAGCCAAGTTAAGCTTGATGCTTGGTAGTATATTTCCCACTCTGGTAACGCCAATCCCCCTTTATTTTTCGTGTCTTGCAAGAGTGAGTTTTAATTTAATCCTGGGTTTTTTCCTTTGCCATATAAATTTAGTGATCAATTTATTTAATTCTTGAAAGAATGTTTTCCCTAATTTTATTGGAATAACCTGGAAAAGAAATAATATTTTTGGCAATACATTCATTTTGACCGTAGCGGTCCTCCCTAAAAATGAAATTTGCAAATTTTCCCAATTTTCTAAATCTTTTTTTATCTGGTGTAGTATTTTATCATAATTGTCCTCCTTAATCGAGGAGCATTTCGCTGTAAACCAGATCCCTAAATATTTTATTTTCTTGGTTATACTTATCTTTGTTTTATCTTCCAATTCCCTTTCTTGTGCCTTTGTAAGATTTTTTTGTTATTAATTTGGATTTATTCCTATTAATCTTAAGTCCGGCTACCTCACCAAATTCTTCTATTTTTTTAATCAATTTAAAGCCGGTTTCTAATGGATCTTCCAAAATAAATACCAAGTCATCAGCAAAGGCCTGGACCTTATATTCTTCCTTTTTAATTTTTAAACCCTTTATTTCTTGGTCCTCTCTGATTTTTGTAAGAAGTATTTCTAATGATAAAATAAATAGAAGAGGAGAAAGCGGGCATCCTTATCTTACTCCTTTGGTTATATCAATTTTTTCTGTCATTTCCTCATTTATAATTACCCTAGCTGTTTGTTTAGAATATATTTTCTCAACCATCTTTCCAAATTTTGTCCCAAAATCCATATAGTACAATTGTGTTATAATAAAATTCCAATTCAAATTATTAAATGCCTTCTGGGCATCAAGAAAAACCAGCGTAGCTTGTCTTTCAGGATGAATTTAGTAAAATTCTAAAGTATTCAGTATAATCCTCATGTTATTTTTTATTTGTCGTCCTGGTAAAAATCCATTTTGATCTGGGTGAATATAATTATTCAAAATTTTCTTTATCCTTTCTGCTATTATTGTTGTAAATGTCTTATAATCTGTATTCAGTAAAGAAATTGGTCTATAATTTTGAATTTGTTGTAGGTCTGAGTCTTCCTTAGGAATGAGGGTGATGATTGCTTCAGTCCAAGTTGTCGGTATCTTCGCCTCTTCCAACACCTCATTGTAAATTTCCAACATTATCCATTGTAGTGACTCTTGTGTATTTTTATAAAACTCGACCGGAATTCCATCTGGGCCTGGTGATTTGTTGTTTTTTTGTTTTTTCAATGCTATTTCTAATTCTATTGCAGTTATTGGTCTATTCAACATTTCCTTTTGTTCTTCAGTAATTTTACCCATTTTTGCTGCCTCAATATATTGTTTGACTTTATCATCTGGTATATCTTCCTGATGGTATAGCTTTGAAAAGAAATTTTGTATTATTTTCTTTTTTTCTTCCTGTCTATATTGTACTGTTCCACTTTCATCTTGTAGTTGGTGTGTTGTTCTTTTGCCTTTTTCTTTTTTTAATTTATAAGCCAACCATCGACCAGTTTTATTCGCATTTTCAAAGTAATTTTGTTTTGCCATCCTGATTTTCTGTGCCATTTCTTTTTGTGTTGTCAGGTTAATCTTGTGTTTTATAATATTCCATTTTTCTTTTATCTTTTATTTTTTTACTTAGCTGAGATTGATCTTATTTGACTGCTTGGCATGTGTATTACATGGAAATGTTCATAGAGATAAAAGAAAATGTTGGAAAACAGGCTTAATTTTTGGACAAAGTTATTGTCAGGATTCTTATAAATTCAGTAAAAAAAAAATGATTACCAGAAGAGTCTCCACAGAATTGGGGTAATAATGCCAATTTATCTAAATATTAAAAAAAAAAATAACAGGAGAAAGAGATTTCCAGCAGTACTCTTCCATTTTTGAGTTTTTGTGCATTGTCTGCATTTTACACGCTAAATTTATCTTTTCTCATTCTGCAGGCATGCCAGTATAAATTTTTGTGATACTCTACTTTTGAAGACTGTATTAACTTCTCTACTCTATAAAGCAATGTTGTACAGCTGGTTCAAATAATACTTTCACACAGTTTTTATGTTTAATAATAAGAAAAGCAATTTTGAGATGTTTTGTTTTTATTTAGTGCCTACTTTCATTGCATTTGACATCAGATGCAGAAGGAAAGGTTTTTAAATGATAATTATATTTTAGGCGTTAGTTCTCCCTCACCTTCTGGGTTATAAGTGGATTATATTTTTCTAGCATACAAAACAAAGAGAGAGAGAAAAAGAGAGGGAAAAGAATTTGTGATATTAATTTGCATGAGTTACTGCACAGATCAATTTCATTTAAACGGCACTGTTATTTTTTCATATTTCAGATAAAATGTCACATGTTTTTATAGATGTATCTATTTATGGGATTCTGCTTGCCTCTAATACTATCTTAATAATAGAGAGTTGATAGGCTAGCTAAATAATTTCTTTTGTGCATTCATGGAAACATTCTGCTCTGGCATCAGAATTTTGACTGACAGCTAATGTGCTTTTTAATAAACCATCTTGTGAAAGTAACAGTCCTGTTGAAAATGTTCTCTAAAGACAAACATATTAGAAGTGTAAGAACTGGACTATCATCACAAAACACTTTGAATCATTAATGTTTTTCATTAAACAATGACATGGACCTCAATAAATTCTGGGAAATGTTTGGAGATTATTATAACATAAAATTGCCAAGAATTGATCTGCAACAATAGATATCATAGAAAACTGCAAATATGAGTAATTTCTTGCATGGATAATTCATTTTTCATAATTTAGCCATGTCAAAGCAGCTTTTCTCAATCTGGTGTCCTTCAGAAGATTTGTGAGTATAGCTTTAAGAATTTCCAGCCAGGATGACCAACATCATCTAGGTCCTAGGAAGATTAGGCAACAGAAGTCCAGGATGGACAGCTAGGTGCCTTTCAAATGTTCTGGATTACAGGTGTCATAACACTTGCTCTTTGGCTGGTGGTCTTTGAAAACTTTATAGGTGATGAAACCTACTTGGCTAATTTGGCCTTCTGGCTTTGACATTATTTTCTTGCATTCTCACACAAGCTTTGTTGTATAATACTGTAATGGTTAAACAAAAGATTCCCTTAACTCTTTTTAAATTTAGTCTGAAGCAAAAAAAAAGCACCCCTCTCTGATATACACACACACATACACACATACAAATGATGTATCTCCCACTCTTCTTCTTTGGCATTTTCTTTACTTCCAGGTTAAACTCACAAGTGTATTGTATGCCCTGCAGTCAGTATTTTGCTTTCAACATTACACTAGCCTTATCCACTTCTCAACACAGAATTTAGCCAGTACTCTCTAGTTTTAGCTGTTGTGAGGCTTCATCCTTAATAACATGCTTTGTAAAGTCCCTCTGGTGTGTGCTGCACTTGGGGCAACTAAATTAAGTGGCCTACTTCTCAATGTTGCCATACCGGTGGGGATACACAGAAGTGTGGTCATCACCACTTTTCTCTAATAATTGGCTAGCAACTTATTAATAGTGTTATATGTCTGTTGAAAGCCAGTTTGATGTAGTGGTTAAGGCATCACACTAGAAACAGAGATTATGAGTTCTAGTTCCTTAGGGACAAAACCAGCTGGGTGATCTTGGGCTAGTCACTTTCTCTCAGCCCTAAGAAGGAAGTAATAGTAAACCACTTCTGAAAAAAACTTGCTAAGAAAACTGCAGGCTTGGCAGTTCCCAAGAATTGGACATGATTGAATAGAAGAAAATAAAATATCTTTTATATTTTTTATATTTGAAGATATCCTACGAATGAGAGCCCACTACTTCTCTGGTTAATTGGTTCCTCTGTCAAATTTCTTACTGTTAAGAAATGTTCAACAGTCCTTAAATTCTAGTTTGTAATTCCTATTTCCCTTCAGATCCCTTCAATCCCTCTTTAAGAGCTGAAAAGATTCATATACAATATATTGCTAGGTGATAGTGGTTATGATTTACAGATATTTTCTCATGAAATGTAATCTTCCCTTCAAATGATCTCAGTGCAGCTGACACTTTAAAGATGTTTAAAATTCAGTGAGTGTCTCCTGATTTTCCAGTGTTGCAATTAGTGCTGATTTTTTTGGAAGACCCCATTCTGCAAGACTCAATATTCCTTTCATCTTACTTCTCTAGTTCTTTTTCCTTTACTGTTTTTCTCCACAGTTGAACATTAGCCTCTAGCAGGCCACCTGATAAGTTGGTAAGCCCTGGCATCCATCTTTGCTATTAAAAATAGGCAGGAGAAGAGTCACATTCACTTTTGCCCTCATTTAGAAAAGAAAATCAAATCTTGAAGGGTCTTTGAAGTATATGCATGCTTTCTCTTTCACACACAGAATTCTAAAGCACAGAAACCTGACTATATTCTGCAGTTCCTTAAGCTAATCCAAAATTGGAGTGGGGAAAATAGCTGAAAACTACCACTGTTAATGTTCCCTGCATCTTTATACAAAGAGATTAGGTTGCAGGCAAAATATATTTTTAAATTAAACACTGTTTTACTTAGACATTTTTTTATTTTCTGTTTATTTCCTTTGTTTAATATAGTTTTTTTTCAAACTACACTCCAAATGAAAGAAAAATACATTACCATTCAGTAATTCAATATAAATATTTAAGTCTGAATAAAGGCAACTTGGTTCCCATCTTGTGGGACCTCAGATAAAATATTATAGGGCAGTGATGGCGAACCTTTTAGAGACCGAGTGCCCAAACTGCAACCCAAAACCCACTTATGCATTGTTGGGTGCCGGGTGGGTATGGCCCGTTGGGCAGGCGTGGCTGCGGTGGTAATAGCAGACTGGGTGGGTCTAAAAAGTTCAATCAATTCCAACTTTGCAAGATCTTTTTTTTTCCCCGCGAGGTTGAAATTGACTGATTGAATCTTTTTTTTTTTTTTTTGTACACGGCGGCGGAGGCCTAAAGCGAAAAGGTTTTATAAAACCCAGCTGAAGGCCTAGGACTGGGGCGACGGCACATGTGCCCAACAGAGAGGGCTCTGAGTGCCACCTCTGGCACCCGTTCCATAGATTCGCCACCATTGTTATAGGGGTTACAGATCTCTTCTTCAAGAGATGAAGATGCAAATGAGGTTTTTCCTCATTTCTTTGTTTTTCCCTGGAATGTTTGGCACAATAGTGTTTCCTATATGATTTGATGTTTATTTAAGTTGTAAGGTTTTTTTTAGTTTTTATTAACCCTGTATTCAGCTCTGGGAAGAAGGGGGGAGGATGATGGGTGGGAGAGGGGGATTATTTTATTGTAAAACTAAAAATTTTCAATAAAAAAAATAGTGTTTCCTATATAAAAAAGTGGATACCGAGTTTTTTTGTATCTAATTTTATATATTTATATATATATTAACATATATTTGGATATGTTAAATGCTATTGTACATACTGATTTCTAATATATTCCTAAATTTTATTATATATATGCCAATTCTCACTAAAAATAAATTTAGAACAATCTCTATTATTGCAACATAAATATCTGTTATGTTTTGTCATTTCAAAGCACACAGACAATGATGTAGTTGTAGTATGTCTAGATAAAGATGAAAATATGCTATGATTGAATTAGGTAAGAATGCCTGTTTCTAAATTAGAAGTTTTTTTATCCCATTTCTTAGTCTTCAGTGCTAAGCATCTTGCTAGTAAAAATAAGACAGTGCCTGCCCTACAGACTCAAACTTACTGTTTAAAATAAGAGACACGCATACACATAAAAAAGGAAACAAGAAAAAGCAAACTTAGACCCCAATTCTCAGATCCCAATTAGCCATTCTTATAATGATTGACTCTAAAATGGATCCATCTTCACCCTTTTTATTCTGTCCCTACTTAGTATTTGAAATAAAAGAACAGTACAGTCTGATCTCTTTGTAGAACTAGATTATGATGTAGATATTTTCATCTAACCTAAGCAAGAAGACTTTATCCAAATCAAACTTAATAAAGAATAAACAACTAAAAAAACAACAACCATGCATAGGAACTTTTAGAGAAAGACTGATGGAAACATGTCACTCATAGAAGAAAACAACAACCAAGAGTAATGCCCCTGCTGTCTAGCTCAGCCCACTTCAGTGCAGTCCCGTTGGAATTGAGCCATTGATTTCATAGCCTCCCTCTGGAAGAAAGCATGTAGACACCCAGAAAAGGGACCATCAAGTGTTCCTGTGATAGGAAGAAAAGTAGCCCAAACTTCTCTAGGGAAAAATGGTCAGTGTTGGTGATAGGAGATTCAGTTCTTAGGGGAACAGAATCAGTAGTCTATAGACCAGACATTCAATCTAAAGAGATACGTTGTTTCCCTGGAGCAAAAATCAGAAGATATGGCTGAGAACCTTACTAAATAATCAAACCCACAGACTACTATCTCCTTCACATGGAGACAAATGACATCAAAATGAACCTAAAAACAGTATCGAGAGACTATGAGTAACTTTGTAAGAAAATTAATGAGTTGGGACCTAAAGTTGTATTTTCATCTGTACTTCAAATAGAAGGTGAGCATCCCATGAGGGAACAAAAGATTTTAGAAATAAACCACTGGCTTAAGGATTGGTATCACTAAGAGAACTTTGGATTCCTAGATCATGGCCTGCATTACCTACATGAAAGGCTTTTGGCAAGGGATGGACTGCACCTCACAAGAACTGGAAAGAACGTATTTGGAAAAATATTGGCTCAACTTAATCAGAAGGGCTTTAACTAAAATTGGGGGTGGAGGGTGATCAGTCTTTAGGATCTTTTTTTTTAATTGAAAGTTTTAAAGATTTTACACAATATATACCCCAAATCCCTCCTCCCTCCCCTACTTCCCAAAGCTTATTACAGGATTAAAAATAAACAATCATAATCTAACTAACATTACACAACTATATTAACAATCAAATCCATAACATACTTTAACTCCTTTTCAAGATAAGTATTAACAAATTAAAAACAAAAATAATACAATTAAACCATAATACTAGAAATAATATATTAAACTATTAATAGTAATCTAAAATTTACTCTTAAGCTAAATAATACTTTTCGGTCTCATATTTATTCTGAATATAATCAATCCATCTTCTCCAAACCGAAATGTATTTTTCTTGTGAATAGTCCTTCAAATAAGCGGAGATTTTTGCCATTTCTGCTAAATTAGACACCTTAAGTATCCATTCTTCGATAGTAGGCAAAGAATTTTTCTTCCAATATTGCTCCACCAATAATCTTGCAGCTGTTATAAGATTCAACATCAAATTAATTTCTTT
Organism: Crotalus tigris; assembly: GCF_016545835.1. Taxonomy (NCBI): domain Eukaryota; kingdom Metazoa; phylum Chordata; class Lepidosauria; order Squamata; family Viperidae; genus Crotalus; species Crotalus tigris. Next base: position 8,134,056 of record NW_024100606.1, read on the forward strand.
AACATCAAAATCTACAATAATACCTAACAAAAATAATTGCGGTGTAAACTTTATCTTTCTCTTAAAAATCTTTTGAATATTCCACCAAATCTTAATCCAAAAAGCTTTTATATCTCTACAAGTCCACCAAATATGAAAATAGGTTGCATCTAAGCTTCCACATCTCCAACATTTAGGCTGTAAATTAGGATACATACAAGACAGCTTTTGAGGATCCAAATGCCATCTATAGAACATTTTATAAAAATTTTCTCTTAAATTTTGAGCTTGGGTAAATTTTACATTTCTAACCCAAATTATCTCCCATGTGTCCAATAAAATTGGTTCATGAATATTTTGAGCCCATTTTATCATACAATCTTTAACTAACTCCGTTTCAGAATCCAATTCTATTAAAACATTATAAATTCTCTTTATATGGGCTTGAGGTTGATCTTTAATCTGTTTTACCAAATTCACATCCTCTGCAGTAATACCAACCTTTTGATCTACACTCCACCTAACTAACAATTGATTATACTGAAACCAAGAGTGTATAATATTTTCTTGCTTCAACTCAACTAAAGATTTTAACTGCCAATCCTGCCCTACCAAACTAAGTAATTCCTTATAAGAAAGCTTATCCAGATTCACTCCCCTAGATACCCCCTCTACCGCGTGTCCAGGAGTTCCCCAAATTGGAATTTTATAATTTAACCTATAATAGTACTTCTTCCAGACACATAGTAAAGCATTTCTTAAAATATGAGATTTAAAAACCAGATCTACTTTTTTATTATAAATTAAATATGCATGCCATCCATATAATAAATCCCACCCCTCAAGAAGAAGTATATTTTTATTAGTTAAGTTAAGCCAATCACTAATCGATGTTAAAGCCACCGCATCATAATACAATTTTAAATTAGGCACCTTAAGTCCTCCTCTTTCCCGTGCATCTTGTATAATCTTAAACTTAACTCTTGGTTTTTTCCCTGCCCAAATAAACTTATTAATCCCCTTCTGCCATTCCTCCAAGTTGGCATCTTTTTTCAAAATAGGTATCATTTGAAACAAAAAAAGAAACTTTGGAAGAATATTCATTTTAATTGCTGAGATTCTCCCCAACAAAGATAACTGTAGTTTTTTCCAATCATTTAAATCCTTTTGCACTTTCACCCACAATGTCTCATAATTATTTTTATACTATTTAACATTAGAGGCTGTAATATATACTCCCAGATATTTAATCTTTTTCACTATTTCAAAACCTGTTAATTCAACTAACATATCATTTTCCTTCATAGACATATTTTTCGGTAGTATTTTAGTCTTATTGTTATTTACCTTAAAACCTGAAAATTTCCCATACTAGGTTATGATTTCAACCAAATCCCTTACCGAATCTGTCGGTTGAGATAATGTCACAACCAGATCATCAGCAAAAGCTCTCAATCTATAATCATTCTTTTTATTTTTATTCCCTTTATTATAGGTGATTCACGAATTTTAATAAGTAAAATCTCAATTGTTAAAACAAATAACAATGGGGATAATGGACATCCCTGTCTTGTACCCTTTTCAATTTTAAATGCTTCTGTTAACCCCCCATTAATTATAATTTGTGCCGATTGTTGTTGATAAATAGCCTTAAGAGCATACAAAAATCTATCCCCAAAATTCATTTTCTCTACAACTCTCAATAAAAATTGCCAATCTAATTGATCAAAAGCTTTTTCAGCATCCAAAAATATCAAAGCCGCAGGGATTTGATTATTCTTATCCAAATACTCAATTAGATTGACAATTTGTCTTACATTATTTTTCATATATCTTCCAGTTATAAATCCAGATTGATCACTATGGATTAATTGCTTCAAAACTTGCATTAATCTATTTGCCAATATTTTTGAGAAAATCTTGTAATCTGTATTCAAAAGAGATATAGGTCTATAATTCTTAGGCTGGGTCAGATCTTGATCCTCCTTTGGGATCAACTATATAAAAGCCCTTCTCCAAGATGGAGGTACCTCTGCTCCCAACAAAATACTATTAAAAAGTTTCTTCAGTGGTTCTATCATTTCTTCAGATAACATTTTGTAATAAATTGCTGTTAATCCAGTGGTTCTCAACCTTTTTAATGCCGCGACCCCCAACCGGTCGTAAGTCAAGGACTACTCAACCGGTTGTAAGTCGAGGACTACTCAACTGGTGCAGCACCGTTTGCAGAATGGGACTTTTGGCGGGCTCAGCAGGGCAGAGACAGCCTGGACAATTCCTATCGGCTTTTGAAAGCCAATAGAATTAGACTCTATTCAAGAGAGTCTATTCTATGGCTTTCAAAAGCCAATAGAATAAAAGGGAGTAGCACAGCTAAGGAAAAGGGGGAAAAAATGGCAGACTGCGTTGTTTGGCGACCCCCGTGAAATGGTCGTTCAACCCCAAATGGGGTCCCAACCCACAGGTTGAGAACTACTGTGTTAATCCATCTGTACCAGGAGCCTTACCAACCTTTAATTGTTTAATTGCCCAAATGATTTCCTCAGAAGTAATTAAACAATTCATCTCATCTCATTAGAAAGTCTAGGAAAGTGTGCTACCTGTAAGTACTTTTCTATATCTGAAACTTGTATACTTTCACTAGCATATAACTTTGAATAAAAATCTAAAAAGCTCCTTTTAATCAAATTCTGTTGATATACCTCTTTACCTTTATAATCTATTTTCTCTATAATTCTTGACTTCTGTTTCTTTCGTAATTGATAAGCCAACCACCTACCAGGTTTATTTGCATTACAAAACGTATTATGTTTCATATACAATTGCAATCTGGTCAGCCATTAACACATTAAATTGCTCCCTAAGCATTGTTATAGAAACCTTTAAACTATTATCCAATGGATTTAAAATAAAAACCTTCTCTTTGAGTTTAATCTCTTCTTCCAACTCCTTATATTTTTGCATCTGTTTACGCCTATGTGCATTATTCATACGAATCAAAACCCCTCTCACATACGCTTTACTAGCATCCCAGACCATTGGCATCGAGGTACCTTTATACATATTCAAAAGAAAAAATTCCTTCAAATATTCTCTACATTTCTGTAAATTCCCCTCATATCTAAATAAATTTTCATTCAGTCTCCAAGTCCTTCTATTACCATGTTCAACAGATAACTCCAACCATACAGGACTGTGGTCAGACAATATTCTAGGGAAATCTTAGCATTCTTAATCCTAGAAAAAAAGTCATTAGTAATTAAGAAAAAGTCAATTCTGGAATACGATTGATGCCTGTCCGAAAAAAAGTGAAGTCTCTTTCTTCAATATTCCATTCTCGCCAAATGTCTCTAAGTTCCAAATTGTCCTTCAAATAAAAAAAAAGCTTTGGGTAGTTTAGCATGATTAGAAGATTTAAAATAACCCTTCTTATCTTTGCTTGAATCTAAAACACCATTCCAGTCACCCATCATAATAACAGATTTATAATCCAGTTGAGTTAATTTCTGATGTATCAACTTGTAAAACTATTTTTGTTGTTGATTAGGGGCATATAATCCAATAATAAGACATCTCTTACCATTTAATAATAAATCAATAATAACATATCTTCCTTGTGAGTCAGAATCAGTTAATTTCAGCAATAAATCTTTCCTCACATAGATAACTACTCCCTCTTTTTTCTGCGGAACAGAGGCTATAAAATGTAATCCCAGCCGGGAGTTAATCAAATACTTTTGATCCTTTGAAGTAATATTAGTCTCTTGCAAACATACAACATCATTCTTATGTTGTTTCAAATAGTGAAATACTTTCTTTCTTTTCTGTGGTGAATTCAAACCATTAACATTCCATGTCAGAAACTTTGCCATCTTTAGTGGCCTGAAGCCTCCGGAACACTGCTTGTAAATCTGCCGTTGATGATCTCTTCGGTCTTGTTCCTCCCACTGGCTCTGAGGTAGTCAAATATGTTGTAGATCCAACATCCACTTTTTGTTGTTTTTCTTTACGTCTATGAGCTGCACGAGTCATTCTCTGTTCCTTTGGATCATTTTTTATCTCCAAACACTATTGCATAGATTCAATCTGCAAATCTCCTGAAACTAATGACATTGCTCCTTCAGCCAGTTGTTCTTCAAGCTTTTCAATTCTCTTAGATCGTGGAGATGGTGGTGTGCCTGCCTTCAGAACGGAAGCATAAAAATCTCTTGCTTTTAAAATTGTATTGTCTATAATGTGTCTATAATTGTCTATAATGTGTCCCAACATAGTTCACCACTATTTCAACAGGTAAATCCCATCTGAACTGAACCTGTCATTTTTTAAGCTCCTCAGCTAAAAAAGCAAAGTCCTTTCTTTTTCTAAGAATTTTTGGAGGTATTTCTTTTAAAATTATAACATCTTGAGCTGCAATTTGAAATCTCTGCTTATAAAAAGCCTGCATAATTTCATTATGAAGTGATCTTCTGGAAAAATAAATCACCACATCTCTTGGTAAATTTCTCTGTCTTGCAATCCATGAATTAACCCTAAAAATTTTTTCTATCTCTCTCAAAATTTCTTCAGGATCACATCCCAAAACGGGAGCTAAGTCTGCTGCAATTTCTTCTTTCAGATTCTCTTGCAAATTCTCCTTCAACCCTCTTATTCGCAAAGCATATTCCATGTCTCTGTATTGTGACATAATAATTTCATTTTGTGTTGTGTCAACATTATTTTCAACTTTTTCAACTCTATCTTCTAATCTTTCAACCTTTCCCACCACATCATCTACATGGGCTGCTAACCCTTGGAGAGCCAGCACTATATCTTCTCTCATCTCCCTATTTTTCTCCTCAAAAAGCTCTGCTGTCTCTTTTTTAATCTGTCATGCTGTTTTCTCCAAAGCATCCTGTAAGTCTTTGAGTGTAAATGCCGGCGGTGGGGGAGAGGGTGGGGGAGACTTAGGCTTGGATTGCTGTACAGTCTGAATTACCGGAGAGGAAATTGAGCCTTTAGGAAGAGCAGAAATTCCAGGGCGTTTAGAAGCCATTTTCAAACCATTTTAAACCATTTCTTATAAGTCTTATAAATCTTATAAAACCAACAGTTACAAAAGATGAAAAGAGGGGACAGTAAAAACAAATCCCCCCCCAAATAAGAAAAAAGGGCTTATTCTTTAAATAAGTAACCAAAATCTGTTACTTTGTTTAAACTTTGTTGCCAAGTAAAAGTGAAAGTCTTTCTTAATGATGTCCTTTCAAACAAAGAAACGGCATTCTTCCGCCATTTTTCTCTTCTTCCTTTTGTTAAAATAATAGGTAGAGAAGATACTTTAATTATTTCTTGAGTTAAAGTTCCAAATTTTCACAATTCTGCTCTGTCTGCTTTTAATTTTACTCACAGATCTCTTTAAACAGCAGATGTGGAAGCAGGGTCTGGCTTTGTTCCTAAGAACAAAGGCATCCCGGGTTGCGGAGAAAACCCAGACTCCGAGGGAGTTCTCCCCCTTCGCCCTCCCAAAAATAAATTTATGGAGGACCTGGGGAACTCGACCTCTATCCGAGTAAGCTCACCTTCTCCCAGGGAGAAAGGCTCCAAGCCGCGAAACAGCTGTTGATCACCGTCTCTGCAGGCTTTAACGCATTCCCAGGGCGGACGGCTAGAAAAAAGCCGCCATCGGCGCCCAGCGATCGCCACCGGAAGTCCAGTCTGGAAGTCCTTCTTCTTGAGGGTGCTGCTGCTTGGCTCGCTCTCCTTGGCCAGGTTGCTCATGATGTGTGCGGGAGAGCAAAATGTGTGGATCAGAGGGAGGCCCACTCCCTCTTCTTGTGAGGAAACCTGGCTTTGTAACCAAAGCGTTCTCAACGATGGGATGGGAGACCACTAGGAGAGTCAGGAGGAGGGGACAAGGGGATGGCAAAAAGGCAGCAGGGCTGGTTGTGGCCAAGTGCTAAAGCAGGACTTCCCTCAGACCATCCCTCCCTCTCATTATAATCTTCCTTCCTTCCTTCCTTCTTTCTTTCCTTCCTTCCTTCCTTCCTTCCTTCCTTCCTTCCTTCCTTCCTTCCTTCCTTTTCTTCTTTTTCCTTCCCTCTTCATTCTCCTTTCCTTTTTCTTCCTTCCCCTCTTTCCTTCTTTTTCCTCCTTTTTTTTGTCTTTCCTGTTTCCTTTTCTCCTTTCCTGTCCCTTCTTGGATGCTCAAATGCAAAAGGGAAACATTTCTCTATGCCTCCTTGCCTTGTGATCAAAAACCACTTTTGCTAGTTATTTGTGGCCACTTAAAAGATTGAGAACAAACCAGGTTCAGTTTATCCCGTGCTTGCCTTTAGTGGGGCCGTCCACAGACAACAGTACAGCAAAACTGTCAAAATGGTGCTTTGACAGTTGATCAGAGCTCCATTTTTTATGTGCAATAGCTTTAGCGTTTAGGAGCAGAGGTAACTTAGTTGCTTTTCTATTAATACATAATCCTTAAAAGGGCTCTCTTGTAGGGAGCCTGCCTTGGTCTAATTCAGACTGGAAATATAGCAAAGTGTGTGCATGCAAACCCACACATAGGCAGGGGGTCTCACCCCTAGCAGCGCCGCACTCTCAACAGAGACCTGCGATGGCAGGCTGCAAACTAATGAAAACTGTTTTTTTGGAGTCCTTATTTCTTTTTCTCAACATGCCACCAATTGCATCATGCCTGCCCCCCTCAGCTCCTGCCCCCAGCCCCATGGAAGGCTGCAAGAAGTTCCCATCGCAGCTTCTCTTGTCTCTCCCATTCTTTTCCTCCCCAGTGTAACAGTGTGGGGCTGCAAGAAGTGAGACCCCTGCATGTGCGAGACACACACACAGACACAGACATGTGTGCGGGTCTTGGAGAGGCAAGCTGAGCTAGCAAGGGCCCCTCCCCGCTGTCTCTGCCCCACCCCCTGGGGGTGCACCCAGAGGCCCTTCAGGCATAGAAGCAATGACGGGTGTAGGGAAGGGCTCAAAATGGAAAACCTCTGCCCGGAGCCTAGGGCAGCTTAAAAAAAATGAACCTGCGAAGCGCTTAGAAGGCAGTCCCTTTCCCAGCTCCTTCCTTCCTTCCTTCCTTCCTTCCTTCCTTCCTTCCTTCCTTCCTTCCTTCCTTCCTTCACACTCAGGAAGGGATAATGGGAGGGGGCGAGATTGCCAGCGCTGCTGGAAGCCATGCTGTTGACCTGGAATTACGAGACAGGGTCATTTGAAGATAAGATACAAAGATACACATTGCTTTGCTGCACAGGCTTGCCTAGGGGAGTGTGTGTGTGTGTAAAATTGTGCTTGTTTCCTTGAATAATTTCCCACCATTGACCAAAGCTGGCAGAAGGATTTGCCTTAGCTGCACCTAGACCCCCCCATGTCTGGGGGGGTGGTTTAGAAAACAAGGGGGGCTAACCTTGTACTCTCATGCTCGAACAGATTGTGAGTTTTGAACTTGTAGTTGCTCTGAGGTTTGTGATTGCTCCTTATATATATTTCCCGCTGTTGACCAGGCCTAGGCGTGATAGCCGAAGGTCAGTGGATCTCTTGTGGCTCAACAAACTGTGCAAGTGGTGTGAGTTACTTGAATACATGGGCTCTGCCCCAGAAAGACCTGTTAGAATGAATAAAAAGAAGGAATGTGCTCTCAGCCCCCTTGCATGTGTTATAAGGAACTTTGGTAAGTTTAAAATCCGTCGGGATATGAAATTAAAACTCTAGGTACAATGCCCTCTGTCACCAGGACATACCCACTGTTTGGTCCACATGTAGATCCATAGATTTGGGAGCTTTTGAAACCATGGGAGACTATGTTTAAAAAGGCATGGATCATGATCAGCAAGCTTAATATGCACTTTTTTGGACCTTACACAAGAATAAGCAGGTGCATAAAGACTGTGGGTTGTGGTGACCTTCTGTGGCACTACCTTTTCCTGCTTTAGCTTCTGTTCCACAACCCTATAAGAGGATCTACTACCTCACAGGGCAGGTAGCCATTTGAAGGGTGGACACTAATAAGGTCCTGGTTCATACTCCTTTCTCCACATTTAACCTTTATCCATGGGAGGACTGATTGGATTCTTACATTGAAACCTCACACAAATATTCTGAATTGGTTCTGTCCATTATTCGAACTTATACCACTAACTGGGAAGACCTCCAAGCCATGCTGGATATCTTTTTAACACAGGAAAGGTGTCTGGTAGGAAATGCTGCTAAAAAGAAAGGAAGGTCCTTTGTCCTGCAACTTAAAAGGTTTCCAAGACATTATTGTCACTGCATTGCCCTCCCTAAACAGAAAAATTTGGGCAAAATTTATGATGTTCATCAGTTGCCAGCTGAAAGTCCCAGTGACTTCCTTGAGTGCCCCATATGTTAAGTTGAATTACAGAAGATGGAGGGGGCATCAGCTGATGATAGAAAAATTGTTGGAAGGAGCTTATAAAGCCTACATGACATGACCAGAAGTGATAACCAGGGGGGGTAAAAAGGATGTAAAACAATGTATTATCTTGCTAACTTAAGCTTTGAAACAGGTGCTCCTAGTGGAAGGGGAAAGAAGTGGGACTTGCGGAAGAGGATGGCGAAGAGTGGAAGGGCCCCCTCAAGGGAGAACTGGGACAATGTCACCCAGATTCTGGACACCCCCCCCCCAGACCACCCACTGCAGTCTTTTGCCCTAAGACAGGACCAGTGTTGTATATGCCTGACATTTAGCCACTGGAGCAGGGAATGTCTTTTATGTTTATATAAGTCTCATAAATAAATAAATAAATGTTCTCTTACTAACTGTCCTATAGGGTGCTGTTCCACAACCATGCTCCAGATATAAGGGGGAGATGAGGGGCTGGGGGCCTTTGTCTCCCTGCCTTTATGGATGATTTTTCCTCTTCACCCCTGGTAAAGTTCAAAGTCAGAGGAAAACAATACCCTTTTTGATTGATACAAGGGCATCACATTCAGTATTAAATAAGCCCCTTGGAAACCCTTCCTCACAAATGTTCCAGGTCTTTGGGGTCAATGGCCATTCTGTGTCAGCTGCAATACTCAACCCTTGGAATACTTTGTGGGTGGTATTCGCCTTACTCACCAATTTCTTTAACTTCCAGACTGCTCTATGACCTTTTTAGGATGTGATTTGCTTGCTAAGTTACAAACCACCATCTTTGCTCTAATGGCTAAGCCCTTGTATCAGGCTACCACAGGAAACCATTTGCCTTATATGTGGCTGAAAGCAAAGGGGTCCTTATTCAGATCCTTGGTACTTGGTCTCACCCAGTGGCCTGTTTCTCCAAACAACTTGATCTTATTCCTCAAAGATGGCTGGCATGCCTTTGGGCTGCATCAGTTGCTGTTCTCCTTTTGGAGGCTGCTGAACAATTAACTTTTGGGACTCCTATCACAGTGGAAACACCTCATTCCATCCAGGACATGTTAGAATCCAAGGGGGAGTATTGGCTGATAGCCTCCCATATCTGATTGCTCCCCTTGACAACCCATAAGTTCATATCAAGTGCAGTGGCAGGTTCAATCCAGCAACCTTTCTTCCCCAACTGGAACAAGATGATGATCACGATTGTGTGCAAACTATTACTATAGTGTTTACTGGCCAGCCAGATTTAACTGACCAGCCACTAGAGCAGACATGTCAAACACAAGGCCTGTGGGCCAGATATGGCCACTATGTGGTTCCATCCGGCCCAGGGCCTCCTCTGGAAAGAGCGAAGGACCGGCCTGCCGCACCTCAACCTAGCCCAGGTCGACCAGCCATTGATCTACAATCTGGTTGCATCCATCAAAGTAAAAATGTGCTCAGTGTTAAATCCACAAGGCAGCCCTGCTCTGCCCCCTGGGTGCACACGCAAGTGGAGTCCAACCTCCCTGCTGGCTGTCTTGTCCCGCAGGCTGACTTCACCTAGGACGCTGGTGCTCCCCCTCCTAAAGGACTTATTAACCCATCTGGCTAAGGGGAGGGTCTTCACTAAATTAAACCTGAGAGAGGCATATTACCGGGTGAGAATAAAAGAGGGAGACGAGTGGAAAACTGCCTTCAAGTATCCTATTGAGAGCTATCAGTTCAAAGTCATGACATTTGGACTACAGGGGCCCCCAGCTGTATTTATACAGTTGATTAATGAGGTCCTATATGATCACTTGAACAAAGGGGTTTTGGTGTATCTTGATGACATCCTGATATATAGCATGAATATGACTGATCACATAAAGCTGGTGAGAGAAGTGTTAAAGAAACTATTGAATGCCAAGCTTTATGCCCAATTGTCAAAATGTGAATTTCACCAGACCCGATTAGATTATCTTGGCTACAGAATTTCCAACGAGGGCATTTAAATTGATCCAGCCAAGGTGAAAGCTATAATCAAATGGCAGCCCCCAAAGACTCGCAAATAGCTCCAGAGCTTTCTGGGTTTTGCCAACTTTGATCATCAATTCATTCCCTCTTTTGCCGAGATTGCCCTACCTCTCACAGAACTACTCAAAACAGGCAAAGGAGGAGGAAAGCTACGACTGGGCCAACCACTAGCATGGACAATGAGCTGTCAAACAGCTTTCGAGAATTTAAAGAGACTATTTGCTGCTGAACTGATCCCAAAGCACCCCTGCCCAGGGGAGCCCTTCGTGATTCAAGCCGATGCCAGAGATGTGGCAGTTGGAGTTGTATTACTACAAAAGAACAAAAGTGGGTTCCTGCAACCCTGCACCTACACCTCTAAGAAATTTATTGAAAGTGAGCGGAGATGGGCAATCTGGGAGAAAGAGGCCTTCGCAATTAGGTGGTCGCTATTAAACTGGCGACACTATCTAGAAGGGAGCAAGGTACCATTTGAAGTATGGACAGATCACAAAAATCTAGAAGCACAGAAAACTCCCTACAAATTGTCCCCAAAGCAAGTGCGGTACTTTAACCACTTCAGTGGTTTAACCACTTCAACTTCACTCTAAAATACATATCAGGAGGAAAAAACTTCCTAGTTGATGCGCTATCCCAGTTACCCCAATACAAAAGTGAATAGGAGGAGGTTAACGAGGCAATTATCCCAATCCACAAACTACTGCTCAACTTACGCCTCACAAGGTCCCCAATCCTGATGACTCTGGGATAAAGAAAATAAAACTAGAGCTCCTCACCGAGCTCAATGGTTCAAAGATAATCAAACCTCCCTAACGTGTAGGGATGGCTTGGCTTACAAAGGGGGGAAACTATATTTGCCAGAAGCCCTCCGTCTTAATGTTCTCAAACACAGCCATGATGAAAAACAGGCTGGACACTTTGGATATTTGAAAACACTACACCTCATCTGCTGGCAATTTTGGTGGCCGGGGCTGAAAAAGGATGTGGAAAACTATTAAAAAGTTGTACTGTATGTGCCACAATGAAAATCCCTGGGTTACTGCAACCCGTGGCAGACCCTTCTCAACCATGGGAAGAAATAGCTATGGACTTTATAGTAGACCTACCTGAAAGTAGAGGAAATACTATCATCTGGTCTGTAATAGACCTGTTCTTGAGTAGGCTTATTTCATCGCCTGCAAAGGACTCCTATGTGCCCAACAATTGACCAAATTGTTCCTGAAACATTGTTCCGGCTGCATGGTGCCCCTAAGCGAATAATTTCGGACGGAGGTGCAGTTCACAGCGAAGTTTTGGAAGAGTTTTCTTAAATTAATTGGATCATCTCAAGGTCTATCATCTGCTTTTCATCCAGCCACCAATGGGGCTGCAGAATCCGCTAACAAAATGGTGGAGCAATATCTTAGATGCTACATTTCTTACCAACAGATGAATTGGACTGACCTCCTCCCTTTCGCAGAGGTGGCGTACAATAATTCTGTGCACAGCAGCATCGGCTACACGCCTTTCAGAGTGGCCACAGGAAAAGAGTTCAGCCCAATACCTGAATACTCTCAGGTGCCCTCCGCTTCCCAGACACTTGACCAGTGGGTGAGGGGGTGGGAAGAAGTTTGGAGAAACACAAAAACTGCTTTAAAAAAGACTTTTGAAACCTATAAAAAGCAGGCTGATAGAAAGAGGGCTCCCCAAAGAACATTCCAAGTTGGGGAAAAGGTTTATTTGTCAACTAAATATTTATGCCTCAAATTTCCCAGCAAGAAATTGGGACCAAAATTCTTAGGGCCTTTCCCCATAGTAAGGATCATCAATCCGGTCACCGTAGAACTAAAACTCCCTAGGCTTTTAGGAATAATTCACCCAGTCTTCCATTACAGCTTGTTGAAACCTTATCGGGGCTCCACTTTCAGACTTTCCCTGAAGAAGGCACTTGGGCCCCACGTAGTTGTGGGACAGACCCATTATGAAGTGAAACATATTCTTGACTCTAGAATTTTTAAAGGGAAATTGCAGTACCTAGTACAAAGGAAGGGATACCCATTGTCTGAAGCCCCCTGGGTGAAATCCAGTGAGGTGAAAGCTGACAGGTTCGTCAAAAGGTTTCATGCGAAATACTCCAACAAACCGAAAACTAGTCATTAACATATGCTTTTGTTTACATTACAGGATCTGTCCTTTTTGTAAGGGGGACCGGATGTCAACGTTGCTAATATTGAATATTCTTGCTTTGACAAAATATGCAGAACTGTCTGGTATTTTTGGAGTTAATTCAGAAGTGAGGGAGGAGAAAAAAGCCCACGAAAGGGAACAGAAGAGAACCTTTGCCCTTCAAACTAATTGGAGAACATAAATCATGACAAAGATATGCAGATGATACCACTCTAATGGCAGAAAGTGAAGAGGAACTAAAGAGCCTCTTGATGCGGGTGAAGAAGGAGAGTGCAAAAGTTGGCTTGAAACTCAACATTAAGAAAACCAAAATCATGGCATCCGGCCCTCTCAATTCCTGGCAAATAGATGGGGAAGAAATGGAGGTAGTGACAGATTTTATTTTTCTGGGCTCCAAGATCACCTCAGATGGGGACTGCAGCCAAGAAATTAAAAGACGCTTGCTCCTGGGGAGGAAAGCTATGGCAAATCTAGACAGCATATTAAAAAGCAGAGACATCACCCTGCCAACAAAAGTGCGTATAGTCCAGGCCATGGTTTTCCCAGTTGCAATGTATGGCTGTGAAAGTTGGACCATAAGAAAGGCTGAGCGCCAAAGAATTGAGGCCTTTGAACTATGGTGCTGGAGAAGACTCCTGCGAGTCCCCTGGACTGCAAGGCGTTCAAACCGGTCAGTCCTAGAAGAGATCAACCCCGACTGCTCTTTAGAAGGCCAGATCCTGAAGTTGAAACTCAAGTACTTTGGCCACCTAATGAGAAAGAAGGACTCACTGGAGAAGAGCCTAATGCTGGGAAAGATTAAGGGCAATAGAAGAAGGGGACAACAGAGAATGAGGTGGCTGGATGGAGTCACTGAAGCAGTTGGTGTGAGCTTAAATGGACTCCAGAAGATGATAGAGGACAGGAAGGCCTGGAGGAACCTTGTCCATGGGGTCGCGATGGGTCGGACACGACTTCGCAATTAACAACAACAACAAATCATGACAGCAAAATAAGGGAGGGGAAATGCTAGCAAAAATAACTGCTCGGAGGGGTAGAGATTTCAGATCTTAGCATCCTTTTATCATGCCGTGCCGACATTTTGTCACATGAATAAAAAGACTTTTTAGGATAAAATGCCTGGAGTTCTTTGAAGTGTTTCATTAGTCGGATCATTGACATCAGGTGGCTGTCATGCATATGAGGACCAATGTTAGGGTTGATATTAAACATGGAAGGGGAAATGCCTTAGCCGACCTCACCGCAAAGTCTGCCTCTTCAGGTCCCCTGTCCCCATGGTATATGGTTGCGCTTGTACCCTCACATTTGCCTGTGGTGGCTCCAACATATTTTTCACAGGATGGGCACAGAGCTTATAGACTGGTGGCTGTTTATTGTGGACGTAGGCTGAAGGACAGGAAATGCCTTCTCCCTAAGCATGAATTATGGGCCCTCTTATGAAAATTGCATGCCAGCACTCATTGGGGTTACAACGCCATGGCTGAGTTTCTTATAAAGGACTATATTTGTCCTAGGATCTATAACAAGGCCCTCACAATAATCAAGCAATGTGTGATTTGTCAATGTAATTATCCTATGGAAATTATTAAGTTCCCCTTGGGGAGGATTGGGGCTGGCCAGGATCCTGCTACTTTTTGGGAGGTTGATTTTACTGAGTTGCCATGGACGTAGGGTTTTAGGTACTTGCAAGGGGTGTTGTCTTACCTGAATGCCTTTTCTCAGCACGGAGATGGAGAATCCACCAATGGGTTTCCTCTGTCTTCCTGCTCTTGAGACCAAGTCATCCAAACTTGCCATGCCTCCTGTTGCTAGGAGAACCCTGTCTTGACAAGGGTGAAAGCGGCTGGCAACAGTCCAAAGTGTTGGCTCCCAGACTCCTAACCCTGGCCTAACTGACCCTAAGGATGGGAGTGGATTCTCCATCTCCGTGCTGGGAAAAGGCATTCAGGTAAGATAATGCTCCTTCTCCAGCACAGGAGATGGAGAATGGGACATACCAAAGCCTCACTGTCCCAATGGGAGGGAAGCAGACAAGTACGGATCCACGTCCCCAGAAACCACCTGCTGAAGGACCCACTGACCAAAGGAGGTGTTTGCGGAAGCAAAGTGATCAATTTTGTAATGATGAACAAACGGAGGGCAAAGACCATGTCGCAGCCCTGCAAACTTCCTCGATGGATGCTTGAGTGGCCCATACTGCAGAGGCCTCAGCGCTGTGAGTGGAATGAGCCGTGATACAACTTGGAGCTGGCAGTGAAAAAGACTGGTACACCTTTGCAATACCTGATCCACCTGCCCATAGTCGAGGCAGACACCTTCTGTCCCAGAGAGGAAGGATGGAAGGAAACGAAGAGGGCCTTGGATTTGCGAAAGGACGCTGTTCGTTTGATGTATCAGTGTAGTACCCTGCGGACGTCCAGTGTGTGCCACTGCCACTCCACGTCATGGGAAGGATTAGGACAAAAATCCGGCAAAACAATCTCCTGGGCCCTATGAAAAATTGGGCACGAATGTGGGGCCCAATCGAAGGACCACCCGATCCCGGTGGAAGATACAGAGGTCTTCCCTGACTGATAGCCGCAAGCTCAGAAATGCACCTGGCCGACGTGATAGCGATCAGGAAGGTGATCTTGTGGGACAAGGACCATAGAGCACAAGTTGTGATAAGCTCAAATGGCGGTCTGGAGAGAGCCCGTAGGACCCAAGGTAATTCCCAAGAGGTTTTGTGTGGTTTTGTATTGGTGGTGCCCTTGAGAGGCACATATCCTAGGATGCTGGGCCAAAGGGACCAAATTGGCACAGGTAAGTAAGGTTGATAGTGCGGCTACTTGCCTACGGATGATATTAGACGCTAAGCCCCTATCAAGGCCCTCGAATAAGTATTCTAAAATTTGTGGAATTGTCAAGTTCGAGAGATTCAGTTGCCACCTTCCACACCAATGGCAAAAATTCCTCCATGTGGAGTCATAGATGTGATTGGTCGCTGGCCTTTGGGATGCCTGGATCATGAAAATCGCTCTTGTCGAGAACGATTCCTGGTCATGATCTGGTGTTCAAGTGCCAGGCAGCTAACTTTAGCCACTGGGGTTCCGGGTGTCATAGAATCACCTGGTGGAGAGACACGCAATCCGGTGGGATTTTCCATGGGGGAGAGTGGGAGAGATTCACCAGGTTGGCGAACCAGGGTCTCCGAGGCCAGTACAGGGCCATGAAGATTACCTCCGCTCGTTCCTGTAGCAGTTTGCGAATTACCACAATCAGTGGGAGAGGGGGAAATGTGTAGAGTAGACCTTCCAGCCATGGGGCTTGAAGGGCATCCACCCCCTCCGCCCCCGGGGATGGAAACCGGGAAAAGAATCTCAGGAGCTGGGCGTTCGCCGGCGAAGTGAACAAATTGAGGACTGGTTGGCCGAAGCTTTGTGACATCTCTGCGAAGAGATCCAGATGCAGACGCCATTCCAAGTGATCCATGGTCGACCTGCTCAGGAAGTCTGCTTGCCAGTTTGCCTCCCCTGAAATGTGCTCAGCCCTGAGGAAGGAAAGGTTGGACTCTGCCCAGGAGCCCAGTAACTGGGCTTCGGCCTTGAGGGACCTGGACCAGGTACCCCCTTGCTGGTTCACATGGGCCTTTGCCGCCACGTCCGTAAGGACTAGCATGTGCTGTTTTGCAAATTTGTTGCGAAAGTGGCAGAGAGTCAGGTATATGGCTCTGAGCTCCAGCCACTTGATGTTGTGGCTCAGGTCTGCTTGGGACCATCAGCCCTGAGCAAACTGAGACCAAAGGTGAGCTCCCCAGCTGAACAGACTGGTGTCCATCGTAAGTGTGAGATGGATGAGTTCCTTGAAGGGTGACCCTCTGGCTACCGCTGGCGAGAACCACCAGCAGAGGGATCTTAGGGTTTGGGTAGGAACCTAACCTGTTGGTTGGATGAACTGGTTCCCAACCTCTGAAAGGGGAGCAGAAACTATTGGAGACTTCTGGAATGGACTATGGCAATAAAAGAAACCATCTTTTCCAGGAGTTGGGAAAGTAGGGCCAGTGACACTACACGTTCCCTGCATACTTTGAGTGCTAGTTCTCGGATACTGTCCCGACGCTCTTGTGATAGATAGACCAGGCAACCAACTGTGTCTATGACGGTGCCCAGGTGTAGGATTCGGGTCGAATCCTCTTTTGGAAGTTCACCGAGAATCCGTGCTGTTGAAGGACCTGGATTGACAAACTCAGATCCGACTGGACTGCCAGAAGGAAGTATGACTGGATGAGAATGTCGTCCAGGTAGCATTGAATGCGTACTGGCACAAGTCTTAGGTGTGTGCTGCGAGCAGTGCTGGGATTTTGGTGAACACTCTGGGAGCCGAGGAGAGTCCAAACGGTAGGGCCCTGTACTGGTATGGTGGCCCATATAACAGAACCTGAGGAACTGCCAGTGGGCGGGGAGGATAGGGATGTGGAGATACGCTTCCGTGAGGTCTATGAACATCAGGAAGTCTTCTTTTCTGATGCTGCCCAGAATGGACTAGAACGTTTGCATTTTGAATTTCCAGTATGAATGTGGGAATTTAGACCCTTGAGGTCTAGAATCATCCTCCATCTCCCCAAGGCCTTGGGAACCACGAAGAGGGTGGAATAGAATCCCTCTCCCTTCTGACCAACCAGTACCGGTTCTATGGCTCTTATGTCTCTAGAAGATGATGAATGGCCTCTTGCATGAGGCCCTGTTTGATTGAATTCTGTAACTGGGGGCAAGAGATGAAGCGCCTCGGTGGGCTGGACACGAATTCCAGGGACAGACTGAATTGGATGGTTTGGAGGACCCAGGAATCTGTCGTGGTGAGCTCCCACTGGTGGAAAAAGAAGGATAACCTGCCACCTATGGGAGAGGCAGCCCGGAAGTCACTTGAACCTCCTGAAGGGGTGACTTCCCCCACAAAAGGATCACTTGCCCTGGTACTGTTGCCTGGATCTGAAACCAGGTCTGTCAGATGGACGAGCCTGTCTGGCCATGAAGGGGCGGGGAGGCTGTGAGACTCCAGAGCTTGTTTCTGGCCAAAAGGACTGCCTGCAGGCATACGGGTAAGCGCACCTGTCAGTCCGCCTGTTGAGATGTGTCATAACCTTCCGTTTATCCTTATTTTCAATCAAATAAGGATTTAGGACCTCTCCAGCCAGGCGCCACTTAGAGTTGGCATCGGCTTGCCAATGTTTAAGCCATAGCATCCTATGTGCTGAGACTTTGGATGCAATGGACTTGGATGAAAATCTGGCCGCCTACAAAGTAGCGTCAGAGGCATACTCTATTGCTGCGACCAGCTTACTCAGATCCTGGTGAGTACGTATCTCCTCTGAAGGAATCCTGGCTTGGTTGACGAAGCCAGAGGAGATTGGTTCTGGTAAAGAAGTAAGTGCAAGAGCCTGTTCGTACTGCCCATGCTGCCACCTGGTGGGTCCTGCGGAAGGCCAATTTCCATCTCCTGTCCTCCGTCTTCAGTGCCTCAGCCAAATCTCCTGACACTATGGACGAAGACACTAAAGGGGCCAAAGGTTTGTCCACCTTTGACACCTCCAGGGCATCAGTCAAATCTGGCACCGTGCTGAACAATTTTCTGTCAGTTCCTCCTGGAGGGGGAAAGGTACCTGGTGAGACCCATTGCTTCCGAACAGCACTCAGGAAGAGGGATGGACAAGGGACATGATGTTGAGTCACCAGCGTCTTGAAGAACATCGGATTTGGGTCCGAAGTGAGCGGAGGGTCTGGTTGAGGGGAGCCTATGTTGGCCACCGTGCTGGCCTTGCGTAGAAGTGGCAGAAAAGGGGCCGGATTGAAGAGACCTCCAGGTGGAGGAGATTCTGGAGGGTCCTCCTCCTCCGACCATGGGATATCTGGCTGGTCTTGCTCTGCTGGAGAAGAGACCCCGCTGTACAAAGAATGAGAAGAGGAGGAGGGACCATGGTACAAAGGAGGCCCTAACTGGGGAAAATAAGATGGAGGTACGGATGCCATTGTCTCTGTCTCGGCCAAGCGGTAGGACCTTGCAGCAAGTGTCCGGTCAACCGCCTGAGAGATCAGAACTTCCAGGTAGTCGTCAGGGGGGTGCCTGCAGGGTCAATCCCCCTGAGCCCAGCAGCCATAGGGGTAAAAGTGGCCTCTGGTCCCAGATGTGCGATGGTGATGTCATAACCCACCCCATGGGGAGGAGTGTGTGAAATGAGATGGTCCCGCAGGGGCCATACCCCCTGAGTAGAGGTTAAAGGCCCCAGTGGAAGGTCAAAGTTCGGGGCCCCTGCCTGTTCCGCTTCTGCCCTGGCCTGCCTCTGCATTCTGGAGAACTCCTTTTCCAGGGCCTGGTGCCTCCTGCTCACCTGTTTCTCTGCCAATTTTGAGGGCTTCCTGGAAATGGCCTTTGTCTTGACCTTGATCCTGCCTGCCGCCTCCTGCTTGGAGGATTTGTGCCTTTCCTGGCCAGAGGATGGGGAGGTGTTGGTCATAAGTTCAGGCACCGTGGAGTCCTCCATCCTGAAGGGAGCTATCTCAGGAAGTACTGAGAGAGAGCTCTGGCAGGGGATCAATTGGCGGGTTGGCTAAAGCAGCTGGATCAGGGAAGGTGCACTGTACCCCTGGCCATCTGACCGATAACTCAGTGCCTCCTTGATGACTTGGAGACGATGAGGAAGAGGTCAGTACGCTCACCGGTCAGGTCAATCTGCGGCAGAGGCCATGACAGCCAACTGGAGCGCAGCCCACTGAAATGTTTTTTTTTTTTTTGGCGGCCAGGTCAAGGAAATTATTTGTACCAGAGAGGTCCAGTTGTTTGAGCACAGAGTGGCCCACTGCCAGCCTGAACTATAACCCAGGGTACCTCCGTGCAAGCGTCTGCCCCATGTACAAAATGGCTGCCCAGCCTGCAAACGACAGCTAAAATGGCGGCCGTGAAGTTGATGATGCCTATGCGAATTTTGAGCGTTGAAGCAGTCGGAGGAAGGGGCCGGTAAGGCTAGATCAGCTGCTGTGGCCGCGACAAAGGGGTGGCTTTTGATGTAAGAAAAGGCCGAAAGGCCCAACGTTCCCCTCAGGCAAGGAGGACGGGCGCACTCAAAATGACGTCCGCCCAGGGCGAAACGCGGTCTTCAGGGATGAATCGCAATTGCGAGAAAGAGAAAGAAGGTGTTTGGCCCTGATGCGTGGCCTATTTCCTCGCTGGCAACTGAAGAAATGGCCGGACGAGGAGCCTCCGATCCCTCCGGGGATCTAGCGATTGTTCGGCCTATTCGCGGCAGTCAAAATGGTGGCTGTGATGAGTGAAGAGAGAAGCAATGAACCGGAGGCCAAGGGCCTCATGTATCTCTCCAGGGAAGCCGAGGAAAGATTAGGACCGGAGTGCTGAGCCCAGGACTGAAGCCACTTAGGAAGAGGGAATTGAAGATGAAAGGCTGAAGCCTCAGCGATCCGAGCTGAAGCACTGAATGGAGAATGACAAACGACAGCTAAAGGGGGGAAGAGATGAAGGCCAAAGCTGGGGCTATGAGAAGGGGAAAGGAAAATACTCACCTCCCTCAGATTACTAACAAACTATCTGGAGCGGCACTGTTCCCAGCACTGCTGAGATAGTTTTGGAGGTGAGGAAGGAAAGAATCCATTAATGGGATAGACTCACTACCTGCAAAACTTTGAGAGCCAAACCTGTCACGTCTCTCAGAGCTGGAGACCAAATCAAGACTGGATTCTCCTAGCAACAGAGGGTGTGGCAAGTTTGGCTGACTTGGTCTCAGGAGCAGGAAGACAGAGGAAACCCATTGGTGGATTCTCCATCTCCTGTGCTGGAGAATGAGGCCTTTCCCTGTTGTACTAACACAGTGGTTCTCAACCTTTTTAATGCCATGACCCCCAACCGGTCGTAAGTCAAGGACTACTCAACCGGTCGTAAGTCAAGGACTACTCAACTGGTGCAGCACCATTTGGAGAATGGGACTTTTGGCGGGCTCAGCAGGGCAGAGACAGCCTGGACAATTCCTATTGGCTTTTGAAAGCCAATAGAATTAGACTCTATTCAAGAGAGTCTATTCTATTGGCTTTCAAAAGCCAATAGAATAAAAGGGAGTAGCACAGCTAAGGAAAAGGGGAAAAAATGGCGGACTGCATTGTTTGGCGACCCCCGTGAAATGGTCATTCGACCCCAAATGGGGTCCCGACCCACAGGTTGAGAACCACTGTACTAACAAGACGTGAGGTGGTTGAGGCCCTCCTGAAGGAAATTATTTTTCCTTCCTGTACCAAGGCTTTGGCTCTGCGATGGCTCCACTTTATCTCTGATATTATCCAGCAGATGTCTCGGGCCCTGGTTATTGTTTGGCAGCTTCATTTGGCCTATAGGCCCCGGTCTTCAGCACACGTAGAAAAGGCCTGTCCCCTTTTGAGATCATGTATGGTCGGCCCTTTCTTTACTATTCTTCCTTATCCACTTTCCTCCCTTTTTTGTTTTGTTTTGTTTTTGTTTTTGAGGGGAGACCAGGCCCTCAGGGAATATATGCACTGTCATTTTTATGATGTTTCTTCCATTTCTCAAGGTGTTCAGGCCCTCCATTATCCAGGATTGGATCATCCATTCCATCCTTTCCTTCCTGGTGATTGGGTGTTTGTCACGTCCTTGTCTGATTCTAGCTCTTTGGCTGAATGCTGAAGAGGCTCCTTTGTTCTTCTCGCTACTCACACAACGGTCGAGATTACTGGGCTTCGTATTGGAATTCATCACACCCGCCTTTGCTCTTCTTCCCCACCGCCCAATGCTGGTCTGAGCAGCTTGGACTGTTGCCCCTGGTGCTAAGGATGACCTTGGACTGGAGCATTTGTTTTACAAACTACATTGACTTGGATGCCTGGGCATTTTGGTTGCTGTGATCCCTGTGCCTTCGGGGCTTCTTCTCCGGCTATTTTCTCTCACCAGCTCCCTGTTTACTTATGTTGCAGATGTTGCTCCTCTCTGCCTTGGTTTCCATCTTGCTCTTTGTTTGAATTGTTCATTTCTTTTCTGTTGCTCTATGTTATTTTCTTCTTCATACTCTGGGTTTTCTTTCTTTCTTCCTTTTTTTCTTCTGTGGAGCTTGCTCTGCCTTTCCGAGGAGGATTATGGGAAGGGTGGTCAAGTTCAAGGTCAGCTTGTGGTCATGGTCAAGGTATGTGACATTACTATGGGACAGCTGCTATTGACAGGGATGGGTCAGATTGTACAATCTGACACACCCTCCAAGCATGAACTCTCCCGTTGCTTTGCCATAACCAGTGCCTCCCCCATATCTTGGTAAGGATATTTTCTTCTTACCCATGGTTGGGTGAGTCTAAACACTGGACAGGAAAACCCAAAAGCCCCTTCTCGAGTATCCCAACCTGAAAAGATAGCTCTAGGATTTCAGCCAGATGCTCCCCAAAACACTGATGCTGGACCTACGTTTGTGCCTGAACAGCCTAAGGAGCTACAGACTTCCTTCCCCATCTTTCCTAATATCATGGAGGGGCAGAATAGTTCCCAGTTCCCAGTCCCTCTTTAGGAATTTAGGGTTCCAACACCCATATGCAGAATGCACCGGCTTGGGTTAAACTCTTAATGTAATGGACTGTTGGATTTCCATCACATACCCCCAACTGGTACCCATGGATTGGTTATGGAAGCTACACTTCTGGGAGCTTCTATGTTCAGCATGATCATTGTCACAAGGGGCTGGGCACTCCCTGGGTTTGGGGGCAGGAAAGCTGCAGATTGCTCAACTATACAGCACCCTGCAGCAGCTTAATTCTTCTTCCAGATAAGTTAGGGATTTATGCACCTTGCATGGTCACATGGAAGATGAGTACTAGCATGTGGGATGGATGGTATAAATGTCATCAGACCTTTGGTCTTGACTACAAAAAGGATCTCTCTGCTGTTTGTAGCCTGTTTGCAGCAATGGGACTTATAGCTTATATGTCTGGTGTTTGAGCTTCTATGCTTGAGGGGTTAGAAGGCAAACAGGCATTGATCTGGCTAACCATACGGCCTGGTGGTTCCTTTGTGGTCTGTTTGCCTACAAGTCTTTGCCAGCTTACTGGTCAGGTACATGTACTGTAGGAATGATCTTTTCCTCAGTTTGTACCATCTGACATAATGACTGGAACTGCCGCATCCACAATCAACGGGACAAGGACCACCTTGAGCATAAAGAACATATTGAACACCATCCTGCACTTCATGGCCTAGGAAATGCCATTGCACTAGCAGTAATCCCAGCTATGGGGGTTGGTTTGAATTGTAAAACTTTTATAGAATTAGGTGACTGGACAGAGGAAATGTTTAATTTACAGGCATTTACACAATTCAATAAGGAACAGAGAGAAATAAGGGCAGTAGTGTTACAGAATCGCCAAACACTAGATATGGTATTAGCATCAAACGAGTGGTGTGTGTTTTAGTCCACTCAGATTTTTTTCACTGATTATCAAGTTAATATTAGTCACACCATCCATCTCATAGAAGGAGGAATCAAGAATCACCCTGAGGATCTGGAGATTTTCACTGATGCTGTATGGGGTATCTTCGGTAGTAAATTCTCGTTCTTTACCGGCTGGCTCCTGGGATGGGGATGGTTTAGGGAACTATTTATTGGTCTTCACTTTGTGGTATTCCTTGTTATCTTTTTTTGTTATGTCTTTCACTACTTGCCCCTACTCGCCTCTGCCTGTCCTCAACAATGTGGCCCACATACTGCAGAAGCTTTTCCTGTGTCTCTCCAGTTTGATGATCATACTTCTGCGCACTAAAAGTATGAAAGGGGGGATTATGTTGACCCGGAATTAGGAGATGGCACAGGAAGTATCAATTGTGAATATGTGCAGATGGCCCTGCTGACTTTGGGCACTTGCAGAGTCATGGATGCAGGGTCATGAAAGGACAGCAAGGAAAACACTCAATGTCCTAACCCACCCGGGAACATACGATGTCTTTAGGGAAACATCCAAAAGGGAACATTTTTAGCTACTTCTGCTTTCTCCCTTCTTATCTATAGTGTGCCAGACTTACTTGTGAAATCTTTATCTTATGTATGTCAGATTTGCTAGGTGGATTGCTTATGTAATCAGAAAGAATAAATACAAGGATTTCTTGTCAATTGGGGCTTCTCTCTTTTAGAGGATCCCATCTTTGTCCAGCTGAATAAAAAGTAAAGCTTAAAGGCAACTTCTGGCTTCCTGTATTTTTTTTAATCAAGCAAAAGCTCAGAACCTGCACAGCAATGCTGCCGCCATTGCTATCCCACGCAGGCAGGGGCGGACCCTGTGAAAGGGAAGCCTGGTGGCTGGGAGAGTAGGTCAGCAAGTGGGCACAGTGCTGATATATTAGTGGGGGCCATCAAAGCCAGAACGCACTCAGCCTTAGATCCACGGGGCAGCTCTGTAACCAGCGAGAGCCCCCCCTGCTGTTTCTGCCCCGTCTCCTGGGAGTGCACAGAAAAGACAGCGAGCGTGCGAGTGCTGCATCCTGGGGGAAAGGGAAGCACTTCTTCTACCTCTTTTCTTTCTCAGTGATCAGCAGGGACAGTCAGCAGGGATACCGGTGCTTGCCGCCTCCTCTTTGCATGCCCAGGGGCGGGGCAAGGGAAGCCCCCCCTTTCCTGCCAAAACCTTTTATATCCTCTCATCTCTCCTCCTTTCTCTTCAGGGCATCCCCAGCTTCTGAAAGCGCCAATCAGCTGGAGCCCGGCACTAATCCTGGCACTTCTGCTGAGCCCTGACAGCCCTGCAGCTCCAGCTGTCTTTCCCTCAGGCATACCGCCAGTTGAAAAATCCTGATTTAGGAGATGGCACAGAGTATCTCAAGGCAAACAAAGAAAGAATGGAATCAGATGGATGTACCAAACTGAGACACTTGTTCCAACATGCCCAATGACTTGTTGGTTGTATTTGTTCCTAAAACAAGATTAATCCCTCCCTGAATTTGGTATAAAATTATTATGATAGTAAAATTTGATAGAATTTGGAAGAGTCTCTAAAGTTTTCTCTAATTTACTCTGAACTTCAGTTTCTATATCTTTGCTTTAAGAAAAAAAAGAACTATATTAAGTTGGCAATCAAGCTGATGAAATGGTCCTGGTCTTTTACTTCTCTCCTGGAGCTTGACAGAATGGCTGCTACTTAATATCAATTTAGGGAGAAATTCTTCAGCAAAGCTGGCCTTTCAACAGGGGAATAATTATGGTTTTAGCATTGGTCTAGTTCTTTTTACAGAGATTAGAGCTAATTTTGCTATTTTTGCAGCTGGGATAAAATAACTTGCAAATTCATATTTGTGCTCTGCTGTGAACTGAGAATCAAAGTTTTTCCTTCTTTGGATAGCAGGTTTTTTACAATTATTTTCACACTGAAGAAAATTTCATATCTTAATGTTATCTGAGATAGCAAATTAAAAAGGTTTTCTTTCTCATGCCGATTGAGATAGGGTTTTTGTCTGCTTGTTTTGAAAAGCACATTTCATATTTTCTGGATCTGAGTCCTTTTCAAAATACTGTAAATCCTCTCTTGTTCATTTGCATTTAACATCTCAGGTTTTAATAGGGTTTACAGTTGAGCTTCCATTAACGGATTGCAAAAAAATGGATGGTTACAAGATGGAGACCAGGAATCGAGAAAGGTCTAATAATTTGCTGCCATATAATTTTGCAGCCAAGAAATGATAGATCTAGCACAGGGGTGTCAAACATGCAACATTACTTGACGTGTCGTGACATATCGCAATTTTGCCATTGCTGGCAATGGAATGGGCACAGTTTCACTATAATGCATCGGCCCACAAGCCATCAGTTTGACACCCCTGATCTAGCATGTTCCTGTAAACGTCTTTTACTCTTAAAGCTTAAGAATATATTTATACTTCTTACTTTGATGTATCACAAAGATAAATGATTAGAGGAACTATTATTTGTTTGCAGGCCATGTTTTCTTTTGAATTTCAACTTTTTTCTACTAGTATTGCTTGGTTTTATACTATCTCTACTTTCAATGACCTTTTAAGTGATAAACTGAATTAGGACTACCTTCAATATATTTCATAAGCAGTTGTGGGCTAACTGAAAGGAAACAGAAAAAATATATAAATATAAATATCTTTCCATGATATTCACTCTTTTCAATAAAAATTGCAGTGTTTAAAAAGGCATGTAGTTTGTTCATCTACATCAGGGATAGGCAACCTTGGCTCTTTTATGACTTGTGGACTTCAACTCCCAGAATTCCTGAGCCAGCATGGCTCAGCTTGGAAACCTCTCCCTTTCTCCTCAGCATGGCTGGCTCAGGAATTCTGGGAGTTGAAGTCCACGAGTCATAAAAGAGCCAAGGTTGCCTACCCCTGATCTACATCATCGCTATTTCAGCTTACTATATGATCTAAAGACAGGATCACAAATAATGATGCCATATTGTCCATTAGATCTGGCTGTCAAGGAAAAGGAACAAATCTTTTCTTTTGCACTTATTGATGAGATTTCCAGGTGGATTTTTCCCTTGACTATTCAGAAATATGTTTTACTGAAATAATTGAGCCAGTTGTTGTTGTTTTTTAAACTAGTCCCTAAATTGCATAAAGGAAAAGGACTCTTAAAACTTTTGGATTTCACAAACCTTTTTACTTTGCTAATTTAAAAAGTACAAATTAACCACAAGTAGAAATTACTTTGTTACTGAGTGGCTTTTGAAAATAAGAAAAGCCAACTTGCCAATGAGTCTGAAGCACTACTGACCTCTTTAAAAATAGACTCCCAGTTCTCCAGCATATTGACTGGAGAATCCACAAGTGGGTTGTCTTAACCTTCCTGCTCAGGTGAGACTAAGTCTAGAAAGTTGCCATACCTCCTGCTGGGCTAGACTAACCCAGTTTTTGACTTAGTCTTCGCTCAGCAGGATGCTTTATTTTAGGCTCCTTCTAGGCTTAGCAGTGGATTCTTTCCTCATCCTCATCGCAATGAATTTGGATTCTTTCCCTATTAGTTTAAATTGGACTCACTTAAGATCAAGCCAGACTGGGGTGGAATTTCAAATAGTTCAGGCTTCACTGGATGATTGAAGCTTCCCGGCCTTCTAGGAGGGCTCTCCTCACGGTGTGGGTCATTCCGCTGTCAGCGAACGAAACCCAGCTGATCCGGGCACCGGAGAGCTTCGTCGGAACCCTGTCGGACTTTGCCTCTTGATTTTGCTTGCGAGCTTCCTGTGTCTTCGCTGCGGCTTGCTGACGAGATAACCTACTTTCTCAATCCAGCTGGATTGCGTAGAGATCGTTGACCTACTTTCACTTTGACTGGCTAAAAAAACGCTGCAGCTCAAGTTTCGGAGGCAAGACAAGCAGCGCAGGCCCAGGCTGATTTCCCTTCAGGACCTGAGTGGTCTGTCAGGCTTTAATGGGCCGTTAACTTTGGTGCGGCTGCCATTTTGAGCACCACGCAAATGACTGTTTGCTGCCTCAGAGGCTTGTCTTGAACCAAGTAGACAGAAGATTCAGTTAAACAGTTGTATTGAAGGCATCATTGCTAAGAGTCCCTTAGGGGCAGAAGGGATGGTAGGAAGTTGGATGGGAGGAAGGGATGAGGGGAGAGAGGAGATGAGAGGAGAGAGGGAGTAGGGAAGTAGGAAGGAAGGTTGAGAGGGTGGATGCAGTCGGGGGGAGATAGACGAACGACACCTAAGGTTTTATTTTAAAGATATTTTTTTTAATTTTTTTATATAACGTATTGAAAGTATTAATTGTATTGAAAATTGAAATAAAAATTTTTACAAAAAAAAGAGTCCCTTAGGGCCTCTTCTTTAGCCCTACTGAATTTAGAATGCCCGGGGAACTGTATAATTAAGACGGCTGCCATTTTTTTTGTTGCCTTCTCTGTAGTGACATCAGAGGTCTTCACCCTTCTCTGTTTCTACTTACCAGTCATTTCCCTTTGGACAATCACTGTATGGCTTGGCTGCAGGGATGCTATAATGAACTAAAGAGTCCTCAGAATAACCCTTTTAAATTGGCCCTTCTTGCTTCACCTTTATAGTTAGGAGGCAGGCACACCTGTGGGCACCGCTGCCATTTTCCCATTCTTCTGTGCAGACCCTAGTTCCCAAGGGAATCTGCTCACCCCGTCCACTGAAAAGGTACAGGCACTGTGCCACCAGGTGTGGCCTCGCAGATAGCCATTAGCTCGCTATCTGTTTCTATCAGCCATTGATTCTGTCATTCAGAGCCCGGTCTATCCAGCTCTGACAGGTTATTTTTCGCTCCGCTTCCATTTCATATATCTCCTACTCAGAATATCTTTGTTACAATGGCAGACAATTTGACTCCTCAGCCTGCTCAGGGAGTTTCTGAATCTCCCGCCAAGAAGAAACGTAGGTCCTCCACACTGGAGGCGGTGGGGAGGCTTAAGGCTAAGGCCAAAGCTATGTCTACCAAGAAGCCCTCCAAGGCAGCTGAGAGAGAGGCCAGAAGGAGACATCAGGCACTGGAAAAAGAATTCTCCAGAGCACAGAGGCTGACTTCGAGTGGAACAGAGTTAATTTCCCCCGTTCCACTGGAGGCGTCGCTTTTCGAGCCTCAATGTGCGCCACTTAATACAGCCCCGCGAGCTTGGTCCCCTCAGGGGGAAACTGGACAGGTGGATCTCCCTTCCTCTAGTCAGGCAATAGGTCCTTGGGGGGTTTCCCCATCCCCTAGAATTCAACCAGGGCCGGAGGCTACCTTTATGCCTATGGCAGCAGGTCTTCACCCAGTGGAACAACAGGGAGCGTGGCTTGACCAGTTTCAGGCTCTGATGGCTCAAGCTTTTGCTCAATATATGGCCTTTTCCCTGGGTCAGCAGCCCACTCAGGAGCCTGTGCCTCCATTGACAACTTTTCCCCAGACAGAGACATCCCTATTTCCTGGCTCTGCCTTCTCGGACAGATCTTCTCAGGGTGGAGAATTGGGATCGGATGATTACGAGACGTCTGGCATGCTGATGTCAAACGGTGAGGAGGCCTCTCCAGATCCTTCTCCTTTTACCGGCCTCTTTGACCCATCTCTGTTCAAGTCATTGCTCCTGAAAGCATGTACTTCGGCCAACATTGCCCCAGACCAGGAGTCACAGCCGACACCTCCCACCACCCAGGACTCAAACCCACTATTTTCTGAGCCGGTGGTCGTGGAGAGACACATTCCCTGTCCACCCTTCTTCCACAGCACTGTCCAAAAGCAATGGACATCCCTTGGCACTCTCCCCACTCCCAGTGAGACAGAGCAAAAGCTCTTTAACATTGCACCCTCCTTCTCTTCGCTCCTGGAAGTGACACTCGTAGACACACCTTTAACTTCTGTTTTCTTCCCCCACTGTACCAGGGGACATGGCCGAGGCTTTAAGAGCAGAGGACAGGGCTTCCGGTGGCGACGGCCACGGTGATGGCGGCTTTCTTCAGCTGCCCACCCTGGGATGTGTCAAAGCCAGCTGAGACAGCGAGCATCAGCTGTCTCGCGGCTTGGAACCTCTCTTCCCAGGTGAAGGGGAGGAGGTGAGCTTTCCTCAGATAGTGGTAGAGCTCCCCGAGACCCCAAAGTTTTCTTTTTTGATGGTCAGAGGATGAGAACTCCCACGGATTCTGGGGTGTTCTCCACATTCCAGGATGCTTTTGCCCTGATTTTCCCAGGGCAAAGCTAGATGCTGCTTCCACATCTGCGCTTAAAATGAATTTGTGAGTAAAATTTAAAGCAGACAGAGCTGACCAGGACAGTTTAAAATGGGGATTATTTCAAGACTTTAACTCTGGAAAAGAACTTATCTTCTCCTTCTTTTAATTAAGAGTGGTGAAAAATGGCACTGAGATGTTGATTCTTTGAGTGAAAAGCCTGGAACTTCTATTTTGTATTTGTATAAATTGCAAGAATCTTATTTTTTTCTTTTAAGGGGGCTTTTGTATTTTTCCCCCTTCTCCTTTTTTCTTTTTTTTTGGGGGGGGGGGTATTTGTTGATTTTATAAGATTTTAGCAGATGTTTTACAAGTGGTCTTAAAAATAAAATGGCTTCAAAGCGTCTTGGAGCTTCTGTTGCTTCTAAAGCCTCGATCTTCCCGGTAATGCAGACAGCTCAGCAAGCTGTCTAAGTTTCCACCACCTTCTCCATTGTCTTCAGCATGTATACTTAAAGATTTACAGGATGCCTTGGAAAAAAAGGCATGACAGATTAAAGAAGAGATGGAGTTTTTTTAAAAAATAAATTCATGAAACTGAGAGAGGACATAGTGTTCGCGTTTCAAAAGTTTGTTGGTCACATAGATCGTCTGGATGAGCGTATTGATGATGTTGTGGAAAATTTTGAAAAACTGGAAGATCGAATTTACAAAGTGGAAAACAACGTGGAAATAATACAGGATGAAATTACTATGTTACAATACAGAAACATGGAATTTGCTTTAAGAATAAAGGGAATGAAGGAAAATATGCAAGAGGATTTGAGGCAAGTGGTGGTAAAAGATATAGCTTTCATTTTGGGGGCTGAGCCTGAAGAAATATTGAGAGAGATGGAAAAAGTTTTTAGGGTTAATTCTAGGGTTGCGAGACAGAGGAATTTGCCACGAGACGTGGTTATCTATTTTTCTAGGAGATCACTTCGTAATGAAATTTTACAGGCTTTTTATAAGCAGAGATTTCAAATTGCAGCTCAAGATGTTATAATTTTAAAAGAAATACATTCAAAAATTCTTAGAAAAAGAAAGGATTTTGCTTTTTTGGTTGATGAGCTCAAAAAATGACAGGTTCGATTCAGATGGGAGATACCAGTTGGAATAGTGCTGAATTATGCGGGGATATATTACAGACTTAATACAATGTCAAAGGCGAAAGATTTTTACATTTCGGTTTTGAAGCTGGGCTCTCCATTATCTTTACGACCTGAGATAATAGAAGAAAAGTTGGAAGAGCAGCCGGTTGAAGGTGCTATGCTATTGGATGTAGGAGACATACAGGCTGAACCTTTGCAGCAGTCTCTTGAGACAGAAGATTTTTTTAAAGGAACCGAGAATGACTCGTGCAGCCTATAGACGTAAATTAAAAGAACAGCAGAAGATGGATGTTGGAATAAAGAAAAGGAAATGATGAACTTTTGTAGTAGTTTTTTTGAGATAGAAGATGTTTTAAAGGAATAGTGAATGATTTGTATTTAGTATGTTCTAAAGGAACAGTGAATGATTTGTATAGTATGTATCTAGATGTAAAGAAAAAGAATAATAGAAGGTGTTGATTTAGTGGAAACGTTTAAATATTTGGGAATATATATATATATATATTGTATATTTAAAGTGAAAAATAATTATGAGATATTATGGGTAAATGTGTAAAAGAATTTAAATTCTAATGATCTCTGTTGGTGAGAATTTTAGAAGATGAATGGTTTGCTGAAACTTTTTAAGTAGGAGGGTATTAATAGACTTTCTTAGGGATAAAAAGCAAAGAGCCAATTTTATTGAGCGTAAGTTTGTTGGTTAGGTTATATTGAAGGGAAAATTTTCTGTTTATTATGGATGAATGGTTGTTTAAAAGAAATATACACCTCAGCGAGGTTAAGATGGATAAATTATATGTAGAGTAAATATGGGTTATGATATGGGTTTAAAATGCATTATGCAGATTATGAATAATTTTTAGTTCTCAATTTGGAAATGCTTATATTGTTAAAAAAATTTCCTTTTTTGTATTTGAGTTAAAGTATATTATTGATTTTATTATTTGTATAGTTGGATAAGTTTATTTAGAATTTGCTTGTTTATTTGTAACCCTGTAACCAGCTCTGGGAAGTGAGGGGAGAGGGAGGGAGGGGGTTATTTTAGGGGGGATATTGTTAAAAACTTGTATAAAACTTTTCAATAAAAAAAAGCGTGGAGGACAGGAAGTTTGAATTTTCCCTTCATAGGTCTCATCAAACCTCGGCGTGGTTGGTGAAGGCAGCGACATCATCGTCCTTCTTTGCCAGATCCTCCATCATCTGGCTTCGTGAATTCCAGGCTTTGATTCCCCCAGACCAGGTACGAGCACATCAAACCCTGGGCAAGCTGGTCGCCACATCTGAATACGTAGCGGACGCTTTGCTTCATTCTGCCAGATACTCTGCCCGAGCCATAGCTGCAAGCATGTCGGCCCGCAGACTGCTCTGGTTCAATGGCGGGCTGACCTGAAATCTAAGTGGTGTTTGGCAACCGCTCCTTACAGCGCTACTCATCTTTTCGGCACAGCTCTCAATCCTTACCTGGTCGAGGGTGAGGACAAGCGCAAGGTGCTGGCACATATTCCTAGGAGAGCGGATAGGAGATTCCAACAGGATTCCCGGAGGCAGTCCTTTCACTCCGGACCAACCTGGGATTGGTCCTGGAACCCTCAATCCTTTCCCTCCCCCAGACAGGGTCGCCATCAGGACCACCCCGCCCCCAGGGCCAGGCCCCAGTTCCAATCGAAGCAGCCCTTTTGGGGCTCCGGAGGCCATCTGTTTAGACAGACCAAGTGACTCCAGGAAGACCTCTCCCATAGGTGGTTGGCTTTCTCTTTTTGCCAGCACATGGGAACCACCACCACAGACTCTTGGGTGTTAGACACCATCTGTCACGGCCTTACCTTGAAATTCTTAACCAACCCTCCAGAATGCTTCCTCGCTTGCCCCAACGCGAAGAACGCTACCAAGACAAAACTCATGTCCATGGCCATTGCTCATCTACTGCAGATAGAGGCCATAGAACCAGTACCCATGGAACGGAGGGGAAGAGGGTTTTACTCCACTCTGTTTATGGTTCTGAAAATCTTGGGAGGTTGGAGAGCGATTTTGGACCTGAAGGGCTAAATTACCACCTGGCTTACAAGCAGTTCAAAATGCAGACTCTCAAATATATCCTTGCCAGTATCAGGAGGGAGGATTTCCTGTCGTCCATAGACTTGACAGAGGCTTATTCGCATGTTCCAATCCTTCCCGAGCATCGCAAATTCCTGAGATTCTGCTACGCCCACCGGCATTTTCAGTACAGGGCACTTCCGTTTGGCCTCTCTTTGGCCCCACGAGTGTTCACAAAGATCTTAGCGGTACTAGCGGCCTACCTAAAAATGGTTCCAGTATGTGTGCAATGTTACCTGGACGACATCCTGATTCAGTCCCGTTCTTTCTGGTCGGCCCAGTCGGACCTAACTCTCACCATCAGGACACTTCAAGTTCATGGATTCTCCATGAACTTCCAAAAGAGTCACACTGTCCCTTCAACTCGTCTCCTTCACCTGGGCGCAGTCATAGACTCACAACTCTGAAGGGTCTTTCTCAGGAACGTCGGGACAGCATTCAGGCCCTGATACACCAGGTCCGAACGAAGAAGGTAGTTCCTCTGGTTGTGCTGTCACAATTGCTGGGAAAAATAGTCTCCTGTATGGGAATCATTCCATGGGCCAGGTTACACTCCAGAGAGTTGCAATGGTTTCTTCTTCCCTTTCAGAGGTTGGGCACCAGCTCTTCCAACAGGAGAGTAAGAGTTCCACACCAGACATTACAATCCCTCCAGTGGTGGACCTCCCTGGTGATGGCCAATGGATCTCTATTCAAGGAGCCAGTCAGGCTCACCTTGACCACAGATGCCAGCTTGTTTGCCTGGGGGGCTCACCTCCAATCACAATTAGCTCAGGGTGGGTAGTCCCGCTCAGACTTAAGACACAGCATAAACTGGCTGGAGCTCAGAGCCATACATCTGGCCTTACGCCACTTCACCAGTAGGGTGGCGGGACAACATGTTCTGGTGTTTACCGACAACGTGGCAGCGAAAGCCCACGTGAACAGAAGGCAGGGACCTGGTCCAGGTCCCTCATGAACGAGGCCCACCTTTTGAGCTCTTGGACAGAGGTTAACCTCTGCTCTCTCAAAGCAGAGCACATCTCAGGGGAGGCAAACCGACAGGCAGATTCCCTGAGCAGGTCGACGGTGGACCAATCCGAGTGGCACTTGGACCCAGCTCTGTTCAGGGAGATCTCGGACAGATTTGGTCAGCCGCAGTTAGACCTGTTTGCCTCTCCAACCAACTCCCAACTTCCGAGGTTCTTCTCCAGGTTACCAGGGGCAGAGCGGACGGATGCCCTGCACAGCAAGTGGCCCAGGAAGCTGTAGTACACCTTTCCTCCCCTTCCCCTGATTCCGACAACCATTCGCAAGATGCTGGAGGAACAGGTGGAGATCATATTAATTGTTCCACACTGGTTTGCCACCTTGTGGACCTTTCCATCTCCCTGGCATGGAGGATTCCTCCAGATCACATTTCACTCAGCCAGGGGGCCCTTCGACACCCGGATCCCCAATGGCTCCAGTTAACCATCTGGCACTTGAGCGGCGGAACTTGACCAGTAAATCCTATTTGTCAAGGATGATCTCTATGATTCAGGCCTCCAGACGTCCCTCTACAAATAGGATTTACGATACGACATGGAATAATTTTTGCCTCTGGTACACTAAGCATCACTTCCAACCTTTCTTAGTAACTATTCCAAATATTTTGGACTATTTGCTGGACAGATTAGATAAAGGGTTAACTCCTAATACTATCCATAGACAGGTAGCGGCATTATCCATGGTGCTTACATGTGACAATTCTGCCCCTTTGGCCCATCATCCAGTGGTACGCTCCTTCCTCAAGGGGGCAACTAATGCCAAGCCACCAGCGATACATTGATACCCCTCTTGGGACCTGTCATGGGTTCTACAGGCCCTGACTTCACCACCATTTGAACCCATTAGGTCTTGCAATGTACGGCTTCTTTCAATGAAAGTGGCCTTCCTGATTGCAGTCATGTCAGCGAGATGCATTTCTGAGCTGGCAGCCCTTTCCATCAGAGGGGACCTGTTCCATGAGGACAGGGTGATCCTTCATTTGGGTCCATCATTTATCCCCAAGATGAATACCTGGTTTCATAGGACACAGGAGATAGTACTTCCCAATTTTTGCCCTCATCCATCTCATAGGCTAGAATGGCAGTGGCATAAGCTGGACATGCGGAGGGCCCTGCAATATTATATCAAATGGACTTCTGCCTTCCACAGATCTGAGGCACTGTTTGTTTCCTTTCAGCCCTCTTCCATGGGCCATAAGGTCTCTTCTTCAACCATAAGAAGATGGATCAGGGCTTGTATCACCTGTGCATACGTATCACATTCCCTGCCTGTTCCTGGCCATATCACTGCCCATTCCACCCGCAGTTCGGCTACATCAGCGGTTTGAGCGACACAGGCGTCCATCAAAGAGATCTGCAAGGTGGCAACTTGGTCCTCGCCTTCCTCGTTTGTCAGGCATTACAAGTTGGACAAGTTTGCCTCTTCGGATGCTTCGTTTGGCCAGAGAGTATTACAGCACGTTGTATCACTCAGTAGGACATAAGCCCAGACTAGTTTCCCCCCCCCCATAGGGACAGAGTGGCTTTGGTATGTCCCACTTGTGGATTTTCCAGTCATCATGCTGGAGAAGGGGCATTGTCTTACCTGAATGCCTTTTCTCAGCATGATGATGGAGAATCCACTCCTGCCCTTTAAGGTCCGTCTGGTCCTATGTCAGAGATAGGAGGAGCCAACGCATCAGACTATCGTCAGTTGCTTCGCCTTAGTCGAAAACTGGGTTAGTCTAGCCCAGCAGGAGGTGTGGCAACTTTCTAGACTTATTCTCATCTGAGTAGGAAGGTTAAGACAACCCACTTGTGGATTCTCCATCATCATGCTGAGAAAAGGCGTTCAGGTAAGACAACGCCCCGTCGCAATTCATCAGATTTTTTCCAAATTTTACATTTGGATATTGTTTCAGCAGTAGACCAAATAAACATGTAATCTGAGCGTCTTCTCTCATCCTCAGCTACACAATACCTGGTTTCTTATTTTGTCTTGCCTTTCATCTCAACACATACTTCCTAGAATCAATTTTCTTCATTCCAATTCTAATTTTTAAAAAGTGAATTAATACCCAATCTGCCAATCCATTGTATCACTGGAGCTTATGTCCTGAATTGATTCTAAGAATGAAAACAGCAAGAGCTACAAAAAGCAGATAAGCTTTTATTAGATTTTGTGACAGAATCAACAAAATGGTCTTAAATGGAAATAAAATTCCTTAGGCAAATCTCAAGGCTTGGAAACCATAGACATAAAGTGTTGCATTATGTCTATTTGTCTGGGTAAATTTATCATTTTACATCTGAGACTTTTCAACTTTTGGTCAATGTCCTTGGTAACAAATTTACTTCCCTGGTCATTTTTCCTCTCTAAGATGACAAAGAGATTGAAAAGGAAATGCTGAATGGACAAATAATGGAGGGAAGGATTAAACAATTCTTTTCTTGCCTCCCCACTCTACCCTGTAATAAATTGGCTACTTACTCTTCTTTAACTGATTTCTACTGCATTCATACATTGTTGCCTTTATAATCTGAGAATCCTGGCACATAGGCAAAATGTAATTTTACAGGTATTGTCCAGGGCTTTGAAAACTCATGACCTGACATTTTCCTTGGAGATTGAAGATAGCCGACAGACCCTCAGGTCAGTTTTGGGGTTCCGGTGCCTTCCTTGCCTTGGAAAAAGACAGTCTTGACTTTCCATTAACAGGGAAGTCTGCAATTTTATTTTATTTTTTTAAAAAGGCAGGATCCCACCATTGCATCTGCTATTCTGATTTCCTTTAAATCATAACATGCAGCCCATCCCCTGATAGCATGGAAAACATCTTAATCTGCTAATACCTTTCTTATTTTTATTTTTTTCAAATGGGACCACATATATAGAGTTTGGTAATTCTGAAGAATGAAGCAGAAAAGACACAATATTTGTTAGTATACAGTTTTCAAGATAGCCTTCTTTAATATCAGATGTATTAAATGGCTTCTAATTTTTGTTTTTCCTTTACCTTACACATCAAAGAGTCACACATAAAAGGAAGAAAAAGAGCATAAAAAGGTAATATTTTATTTCATCCTTTGGCACAATATTGCCCTTTTTACCAGCTTTCTGAAATATATATTAGAAATAAAACTTCACAGAGAATTTTGAATGAGAGGCTAGGTATGTTAAGCATACCCACATGAGTAAGCTGTAAGGTAATATCTCCAAATCGTACTTGATTTCTGATAACTTTGTGGAATCAACTATGTAGTTTTCTTAAAAACAGTACAGGGTTACCTAGCTGTTTCCTTCTTTTGTGTTGCCCAAATCTAGCCTACAGCTTTGAAATTATTATTATTTGGGGAGGGGAAAAATATTCTATTCAAGAAGTAATCAGAACAAATCCTCTTTAGATTTTCCAGACCATCCCAAAATGATTATAGTGTGCTGTGAATTTGAGATTCTCATTGAACTTAAGCATATTCCCAAGAAAAGCTAGTAGAAACTTATAATCATTTTCTATGGAATTCTGTGGAACTACAACCGTACACCATTTATTTATTTAATTTCTAGGCCAGCTAAAATAAGCATGCATGGCTTTAAAAAGTTTAAATAATTATATTGCATTAAAAACAATAGCAATATAAAAAACAACTAGTTCCAAGGTATCAACAAAATTATTATTATTAAAATATACAAATATTTATATGGTTGTATATGTGATCTATTGGCCCAGATATCTCAAACTGTATGATACTGTCCTTATATGCATGGGTCAAGAGTATGATTAAACCTAATCTATATCTTCTGTATTTTAGAAAGAGTTACCAAAGCTTCAATTGAGCAATGACAACTGCAGAAGTTAACATTCATGAGTCCAACTTGGAATGAAAGAGAAGTCAATGATAATTGGCATAAATTATCAGACAGCTTGCATTAATTTCTCTGGTTCGATGTAAACAAGAACAGAGGAGAGATAAGTAATATATTGATTAATAAAAGATAAAGGTTTCCCTTGTCCAATCACATCTGATGCTAGGCGTGGTGCTTATCTCCGTTTCTTAGCCGAAGGAACCAGTTGTCTGCTGATATTTCCATGGTCATGTGGCCAGCATGACTGTACACTATGGTGATACCTATTTATCTACTTGCATTTGCATGCTTTTGAACTGCTAGGTGGGCAGGAGTTGGGGCAAGTAATGAGAACTCATCCCATTGTGCAGCATTTGGGTCTTGAACGCGGGCTGTTAGCTTTCCAGTTGACAAGTTCAGCCTCTTTAACTTTTGAACCATTGTGGCCCTGTTATACTGATTACATGATTATAAATACAAGAATAGAATCAGTCCAGTCCAGATGTCTCCCTTACAATACTATTAAATGTTAGTTTTAGGAAGAAAGTACCAAGAAATTTGTTCAGTATAGAACTAACAATTTGTTCATATACAGACAGAATAGGAATAATACCTCCTTAAAATACCTTGGTCCAGCTGGCCCAGTTGGTAGCACCTCGTAAGGGCCTGTTTCTAGGGTTACAGGAGAAGATGGCCAATGGTTTTGAAGGTGAAAGAGGGCTTTATGCCCCAACGGCGGATGAAGCAGCAGAACCATCTTCTAGGAGAAGGGAAATTCCAATTTTAAACCTCCACTGCCTTGTGGCTATATCTACTATTAGAAAAGGCTTCAGGAGTTAACCTCGAGGCAAAAATCCGGAGCCAGAGTCCTGGAAGCAGTTTGTGACTGCGTACAATCACGTTCTGGTAACTCCTGCGACGCAGCTGGAACTAATCGTATCAGCTTTCCCATTCCATTGGACTATTTCAGTGATGTGGAGAGGGGGGGAATCTGCTGTCTGGGTAATAGCCTATCCTCCATATTAATTTACCCAGGCCTCATGCTCTGAAGAGGACACTCCAGCTTTGCATACAGC
Organism: Crotalus tigris; assembly: GCF_016545835.1. Taxonomy (NCBI): domain Eukaryota; kingdom Metazoa; phylum Chordata; class Lepidosauria; order Squamata; family Viperidae; genus Crotalus; species Crotalus tigris. The sequence goes on from NW_024100606.1 coordinate 8,172,370, forward strand.
ATTGAAATAACACGGGAAGTGGCAGTTACCGGTTATAAGTCTTTGCTTGATTGGCATAGAGCATGACGCCAGGGACCACTTTTGACAGTGGGAGAGGTCATAGTACTTTATTGGGCAGCTACCACCTGCCTTAAGCTGGGCAGCCCCCAGCCAGTAAGGTGCCGCCCTGCCACAGTCTGTTAACCTCACTGGGTGCATGGGTTTTAGGGTTAAAGCCAATAAGCAGATCTATAACTGCACCATGCAACAAACACAAGAAAATTTTTGCCCTAAAGCTGGGCACTTGGAATGTTCAGACAATGACCCCCGGCCTTTCTGACAATTCGCAAGAAATAGATGTATGTAAGACAGCTGTCATCAATATGGAGCTGAGCAGACTGCAGATGGACATCATTGCCCTTCAAGAGAGAAGGCTGTGAGATTCGGGATCTGTTAAGGAGAGAAATTTCTCGTTCTTCTGGCAGGAGAAACCATCGAATGAGACTAGGGAATATGGGATTGGCTTTGCGGTCAGAAACACCCTACTAGGATTCATTACTCCACCTGCTGCTGGAAGTGAAAAAATTCTGTCCTTGCAGCTATACTCATTAGCAGGATTGGTTACTCTTATTGACGCATATGCACCGACATTATCATCTTCAGTAGAACCCAAAAACAAATTCTACGATGATCTGGCTGCTATTATCAAGAAAATCCCTGAGAAAAAACCACTGTTTATCCTTGGCAACTTTAATGCCAGAGTTGGAGCTGATTATAGTTCTTGGCCCACTTGCCTAGGTCAGTTCAGTGTCGGGAAGATGAACAAAAATGGCTAATGCCTGCTGGAGTTCTGCTGCTACTACAGTTTTTGTGTTAGCAACACATTCTTTAAAACAAAGCCTCAACACAGTGTCTCTTGGAGACACCCAAGATCGAAGCATTGGCACCAGCTCGACTTGATTCTTACTAGGCACTCCAACCTTCCCAGTGTTACAATCACATGCAGCTATCAGGGTACTGATTGCAATACAGACCTTGGTGTGCAGCAAAATAAAACTGAAAATAAAGAGACTGCATCACTCGAAGAAGGAAGGAAGACAACGTATTGATACTAGCAAGACCCGCAATCAGGGTAAAATGGAGAAATTTGCACAAGCACTAAAGGAGACTCTCCCAGGGCCGGCTGAAGCAAATGCGTCTGAACCTTGGGTATATTTGAAGAACACTGTTTATAACACCACTCTGTCAAAATTTGGTAAAGAGATCAGAAAGACAGCAGATTGGTTTGAAGCCCATTCGAATGATCTGATGCCAGCTATCAAGGAAAAAAGGAGAGCTTTAATTGCATATAAAGACCATTCCAGCAAGCGCAACCTACGGGTTCTGCGAGCTGCACGTAGCAAAGTCCAACAGACCGCCAGGAGATGTGCTAACGACTATTGGCTGCAGCTTTGCTCTCGGATCCAAATAGCAGCTGACACAGGCAACATCAATGGAATGTACGATGGCATTAAGCAGGCCTTAAGTCCAACAAAGAAAAAATCTGCCCTTCTGAAGTCTGCCACAGGAGAGGTTATCCAGGACCAAGCACAGCAGATGGCATGCTGGGTGCAGCACTACTCTGAGTTATATTCCAGAGAAAATGAGGTAACTGAAGAAACATCAAATAATATTGAGTGCCTGCCTGTCTTGGAGGAGCTCAACAGTGAACCAACTTTAGAAGAATTAAATGTGGCTCTGGACTCCCTTGCCTCCCAAGAAAGATAACATCCCTACTGAAATTCTGAAGTGCTGCAAAGAGAACATACCCATTGAATTGCATGAAATCTTCTGCCTTTGTTGGAAGGAAGGTGGTGTATCACAGTACATGAAGGATGCAAATATTGTCACATTGTATAAGAACAAAGACAACAGAGGTGATTGTAACAACTACCACGGCATCTCTCTTCTTAGTGTTGTAGGGAAGCTGCTTGCCCGTATCGTACTGAAGAGGCTCCAGGTGCTTGCAGAGAGAGTCTATCCAGAATCATAGTGTGGATTCCGAGCCAACAGGTCCACCATTGACATGGTATTTTTCCTTAGACAGTTGCAGGAGAAATGCAGGGAGTAAAGACAACCACTTTTCGTAGCCTTCATAGATCTTATGAAGGCTTTTGACTTGGTTAGTAGGGACGGCTAATATAAAATTCTCCTCAGTATTGAATGCCCACCTCAGCTCCTCAATATCATCAGGTCCTTTCATGAGGATATGAAGGGCATGTTGTTTTTCATGGCCTAACATCAGATTCCTTTGACATTCGAAGTGGAGTGAAGCAGGGCTGTGTCCTCATACCAACTTTATTCGGGATCTTTTTTGCTGTCATGCTGAAACACGCTTCTGGAACTGCAAAAGAAGGTATCTATCTCCGGACCAGATCAGATGGGAAACTCTTTAATCTCTCTAGATTGAGAGCAAAGTCTAAAGTCCAGCTGAAATGCCTATGGGATTTCCTCTTTGCTGCCGTTACTGCTCACTCTGCAGAAGATCTTCAACAACTTATGGACTGTTTTAGTAAGGTCTGCCAAGACTTTGGTCTAACAATTAGCCTGAAAAAAACACATGTCATGGGTCAGGATGTGGATCCACCTCCCTGTATTGCAATCTCTGCACAGGAACTGGAAGTTGTCCATGACTTTGTGTACTTCGGCTCAACTATCTCTGACACTCTCTCTTTAGATACTGAGCTGAATAAATGTATTGGTAAAGTAGCCACCACATTTTCCAGACTTACAAAGAGAGTATGGTTTAATAAGAAGTTGACAGAACATACAAAGATTCAGTCTATAGAGCCTGCGTCTTGAGCACACTCTTGTACTGCAGTGAGTCTTGGACCCTTCATGTAGGGCAGGAGAGAAAGCTGAACACCTTTCATATGTGCTGTCTCCGACATATTTTCGGCATCACCTAGCATGACAAAGTCCCAAATAGCACAGTCCTGGAATATGCTGGAATCTCTAGCATGTATACACTATTGAAACAGCTGGCTTGGGCATGTCATGAGAATTGCTGATGGTCAGATTGCAAAAGATCTCCTGTATGGAGAACTAGTGCAGGGAAAGCGCCCCAGAGGAAGACCTGAGCTGTGATATAAGGATATCTGCAAGAGGGACTTAAAGGCCTTGAAAATGGACATTAACAGCTAAGAATCCTTGACCCCTGATCATTCAGCCTGGAGGCTAAAGATGCAGCATGGACTTCTCCAATTCAAAGAGACACTTGCGTGGCAAGCTGAGGCAAAGAGGCAGTCCCAGAACCAGCGAAATCTGGGGACTGGACGGGATAGATTGTATCTGCCCTCAGTGTGGAAGGGACTGCCATTCTCGAATTGGCCTTTTTAGCCAAACCAGATGCTGCCTTAGGTCCTCGTTCCAGAGCACAATACCATAAGTCTCTCACGACTGAAGGATGCCAATGAGATAGAATAAAGATCCTTTAAATTTTTAATCTCATAATGGCCTAGGTTCTGTAATTATTTTCAGTATCTTCAAATATGTAGCATGATATCAAAAGAATTGCAGAAACAAAAGTGAATACTAAGATACTTGATTTAAAATCTTATTATATAGACTATTGGGACTTTTGACTCTGAAACCAATCAGGTCAAAGATTGTACATTCAAATGGCTGCAGAATTTAAATATGGCTATAGGGATGCAAAAGAAATTTCAATGGAAGAACATTAAACTTACTCTGAAAGTTTTACTCAGAGAAAACTAATACAATATATTTTATTACCCACTAATGATTGGCAAAATAGATAATTTATTTTCAAATATTGTGTAAGATATAATGAGAATGTCAAGTCATTTTTTTATATTTGGTAGCAATACCATAAAGCTTAATAGTTCTGGAAATTGTTCTCATCCATATGAAGCAAATATTAAAAAACTGAATTTCCATTTCAAAGATTTCGATAGTATGAAATTTAAAAAAAATCTTGTTTAGAAGTCTTATAGCTGTGTTCCCATTATTGTTTCCAGTCGAATGTGATTGCAGAAATAAATGCAATTAATTAAAATGGGCTATTAAATAGAATTATATAAAATGTACATACAGTTAAACTGAAATGTAAATCATATCAATGTTATGATCTGGTTTTAGAGAAAAAAGAGACGAAACGAGAGAGGGGGAAACCAATATTAAATAAATAAAAGCTAAGATCTGAAGACACTTGCCATGGTACGTTAGAGTTCCAATATTTCTAGATACAATGCCCAAAAGGTTTGACCATGCTGGCTGGACTTTGGTGAGTTGTAGTACAAATATTATTTAAATATGTGTTTTGAAAGGTTGGTCTAGCGTTTCATTTTAATACTTTAAAAAGAATGTACTAAACAATAAAAAACCACAAATCTGTAATGTTGGAAAGGCATTGTCAGCACACAACAAACTGGAAAATAAAGGCAGATAAAAATAACAGGGGGACTCCATATGTTGTGAAGCAGGATTGCTAAGTATGAAGCCCTCCATATGTCTATGGAAATTTTCAGTCATCCAGGTCATGGTTGTCCCAAAAGTGCTTTTTCAAAAGGCACTGGACTTTGTTTTTCCTTGAAGACATTTTGCTTCTCATCCAAAAAGCTTCTTCAGTTCTGACTGAATGGTGGAGAAAGGAAGGATTTATATTCCTTGCAGTCATCTGGTCATTAGCACTCTTTCTGAGAGTTATTGAGGCTTCTTGGAGATTTATCTATGCCCTCTGGGTCACCTGAATAATGCAAATGAGTGTAGAACCTTTTTTGGAACTGCTGAAAGGACTGTGTTGTAAACAGGATATAGATGGTAATGTATCCCTCCCCCTCTGTTGAGAGAAGGCTATTCAGTTTTAATATAGATGGCCTCTTTGATCCCTCTTGCAAACCAGTAGTCCTCTCTGTCCAGAATGTGAACTCTTGCCTTGATGGGTTTGTTCTCTTATGTTGTGCCATGCATTTGTGAAGTGATCATTTTGTTTATCCATTGTATAGATCTTTAAATGCATCACTGCATTGTACTGCATATATCATATTGCTCAGTTTATGTTTGGATGTTTTATCTTAGTGGTGGATAATCTTCTGCCTTAATGTATTCTTGGGTTTAAAGTGTGTTTGTATGCTATGTTGGTTGAAAATCTGCCTGAGCTTTTCAGATATTCCTGCACTGTTGCTTTGTTTGTTAGTCTCTTCTTTGTCTGTTGTGGAGGAGCTCCTCTTGGCTCTCTTTTTTTTGGATTTGATGAAGGCGCAGTTGGGGTAGCCACAAGTTTCGGAGGGCTTCCTTGATGTGTTTTGATTCTTACATTGAGCAGTGAGAATCAAAATGTAAATTTTGTAAACTTAACGTATCTGTCCACAAAGCTGATGTATTTGGTGAAGGCTACTATTTCATGTATTAAAACACTATTTTAAATACAATGACGGTTTCTACAGACAAAAACACAGCTGTGCCATGGGTTCACCTGTGTCCGCCATTGAGGCCAATCTCTACAAAGAAGAGATAGAAACCAAAGCCCTAATTCACAGGAATTCCACCCACTCATCGGTATAGGTATGTGGGCAATACTTAGGTCAAGATTAAAACACAGGAAATGGAAGCCTCCACCAAGCACATCAACTGTGTGGACAGATACATTAAGTTTACTCGGGAACATGTTAAGCAAAAAAGACTGGCGTTCTTGGACTGTGCAGTACACATTAAAGAAGACAGAAGCCTTAACAATGAAGTTTACAGAAAATTCACACATACAGATCAGTATTTACATTTTGATTCTTACTGCTCAATGTATGAATCAAAACACATCAAGGAAGCCCTCAGAAACTTGTGGCTACCCCAACTATGCCTTCATCAAATTTAAAAAAAAAAGAGCCAAGAGGAGCTCCTCCACAACAGACAAAAAAGAGACCAACAAACGAAGTAACATTGTCATTCCATACAGTGCAGGAATATCTGAAAAGCTCAGGAAGATTTTCAACCAACTTAGCATACAAACACACTAAGGAAGATAGAAGCTTACAGACATCCCCCCTCACAGAAATCGGTATTTACATTTTGATTCTCACCACCCACTGAAGCACAAAATGGAAGTGATCAGAACCCTAAACCATTGGACTGAAAATTTGCCTACCAGCAAAGATGAAAAAGAAAAAGAACTAAAACACATCAAAGAAGCCCTTAGAATTTGTAGCTATCCCAACTGGACCTTCATCAAATCCAAAAATCCAACAGGAGCTCCTCCGTAACAGACAAAGAAGAGAACAACAAATGCTCCATAGGCACCAAACACTTTTCTCCCAGACAGAGAAATGATGGAGACTGGAAACTGTGTCTGCCTGCACCTGGGGAACTTGGGAACAGAGAGATTACTATAAGTGCCACTGCTGCTAGGCGAGGCAGGTGTTGGAAAAAAAATAAAACATGCCCCCCAAAATAAGACCTCTTTTAGAGGCAAAAATAAATAAATAAGACCGAGTCTTATTTTCAAGGAAACATGGTAGCTCCTTGAGGTGGTCTCCCATGGAGAATGAGACACGCATGCAGCAGGTATCTCGGGATGGGAGCCCAGAGCTGACTCTTGCACCCTATTTTATTGTTACTAAGGTTTTTACATCACACAGCGTAAGCAAAAGACGTATATAGGGGTGGTTACAATATATCAAATAACAGACACTTTCCAGATGCAAGGCTACAGCAGGTGTTCTTATCAGAGTCTGTCCAAATGTTTGATGAATGCATCCTGTGTCTAGAGCGGTCCGTTTGTTATCTCTGGGGCCCTTGTGGGAGATGTCCATGGACATTTTTGTGCAATTAATCCCACACTCCTGGTTGCAACACAGTCCTTTCAGCAGTTTCAAAAAAGGTTCCACATTCTATTTGCACTATTCAGTTGACTTTGAAGGCACAGATAAACCTTTAAGTAGCCTCAACAACTCTCAGAAAGACTGTTGACAACCAGATGACTGCAAGGAATATAAATCCTTCCATTCTCTACCATTCAGTCAGAACTGAAGAAGCTTTTTAAATGAGAAGCAAAATGTCTTCAAGGAAAAGCAAGTCCAGTTGCCGTTTGAAAAAGAGCATTTTTGGAAGTCCTCTGTATTTGTTGAATGTCCAAGATCTCAACCTGACATGTAAATCATAACGGAACAACATCTGGAACTACAGGCTCCCCACTTCTATCTTAATGACATTTTTACAATAATTCAGGTAGTTGTAATTGACCCTCCTGTGAATACACCCAAATTTACAACTTTTTTGTAGTGCTCATTAAGCAAATACTACAATCATTAAATGAGCATCACAGTCATTAAATGAACCATTATTTTTTGTGAGACGTTTTTTCCAGAAATTGGAAGTAAATGCCCAAAATACACTCAATGACCATTGGGGTGTGGCCATTGGACTTGTTCCAGGTTCTTTTGATTAAACAATGTCATTTCTCTGAACTGCAAAAGTTTCCCTAAAGATCAGAGGTGGGCAATTAATTTTCCCAGCAGGCCACATGAGAAACTGGGACTCTTATAGAATAGGGTTGTGAAGATGCATAGGTATGAATACACACACATGCATAAACTAAAAAGAAAAGCAATTGCCTTCAAAATAAAAGCAATGCAATTGTACTGTGTGCATGGCATACACTTATTTACATCTGAATTCTAATTTCTGATTTACCTCACAAAGATCAAACAGGGACAGCCAAAGAGCCAGAAGTTGCCCCGGGGGGGGGGGCATAAAATGTCCAGATCTGCTCAAGATCCAGATGTCCCCAATTCTGCTGTTGTTTAGAAGGGTGATGAAGGCCTTTAGGAACATAGAGTGAGATCCCTCTCTTTACTCCATCTGGTCTATCACATTTGCCATCCTTTATTAATTTGCTTATAATTTCTTTGATTGTTTCAAGCTACTTAGAGTCATTGAGTATCTGGTAGCATACAACTTTAATTCATCATCATCACCATCATCACCGAATGGATTGACTCGGTTTATACATCACACTTAAAATATACTTAAATCTTTAAAATTTAAGTGTTTTAATCACAACTTTAAAATAAAGCAGCAGAAGTTATTCCTGTATTTCTAAGCTTTCAAGCTTGTCAAAGATGGCCACTCCCCATCTGATTACAGTATACCTTATTCCTGGCCCCAGTTCATGGAGTAACAGCAAACAGCCAATAGAATTTTCCCTGTGCAATTGCAGACTAATGGACCTCTCCATTCCATTAGGTCAGTGGTAGAAACTTCAGGTGGTAGAGAGTTACAGCAGCAACAGTGATAATTTAACTAGACCCTTCTCAAAAGAACAGAGCTGCATGAGGTGACAAGTGTTTGACACATCCACATTTGACTAAACAATAGTGTCTGAATTCACGCATGCATACACATTTCAAGAAGAGGCCTGATTCATTTTTTAGAGCCATGGATTGATTCATAGTTAAGTTTTTCTTTACTATTTTTATTTTAAATATTTTATTTTAAATACAAACTAAAAAGTATTTTATTTTATAAAAATAATAATTCACCAGATAGTTTTAAAGCTAAAATCAATCAGCATATTGATGTCATTGAGATAACAGATATTGTCTGTTATAAAAGATATTACATAATCTTTGTGTTGAGAAGACTGCATTGATTTAAGCCATTTTAAAGGCTGATTAATGTGGAACAGTGTATATTACCAACCAAACAACTCCGCTAAATTACTAGATATTGCAGATCAGGATATTCATTTTTTTTAGAGAGACAATAAAATGTAGCTTTGTAATCTAAGCATATGAGTCCACAGCTATAAAGTGGTGTTTTTTTTAGGGATACTAGGCAATTATTGGTATTGATTTTAAAGATAAATATTTGTTCAAGTTGCCATTGAATTAAGACGCAAAAATGGAATTAAATGTTTTGGTCTTATTATTTTACTCCAAGCAATATCAGGTATTTCAAGCAAAAATTGAATTCAAGATCATCAGTTGGATATATAAAATAAGTTACTTTACTATTGGTTTAGAATTTTAGTCCAGGGCCATCACCAGACACTCTTGTTCCAGCCTGCCTCACAGAATTCCATTTGATCAAACTACAGGATCAAACATAGGTGTTACAAATTGACTATTATTTTAAGGTAGGAAACTGGAAAATTACAGGGTTTAACATAAAAAAGGCTAATTCAATTTTTTTAAACAACCTCCTCCAAATTGGAAGAAAAGAAATGAAATGAGTGGTTACTCACTCTGCTTTCCAATTATGTACTATCGTCCCAGTCACCAACTGTTATGTAACTCAAATTAGGCCTTAACTATTAGACCCCATATGCACAATGTCCATAACATTATGCTCTAAATTATTAGGTGTGGTGCATGTGTGTGTGTTCAAGTCAATATTTACTCCTGGAGATTGTCTCAATCAATCCCTGCAGTTTTCTTGGCAGGATTTCAGAAGTGGTTTGCTATTGTTTGCTTCTTAGGGCTGAGAGTGTGTGATTGGTCCAAGATCATCCAGCTGGCTTCTTTCTTAAGGGGAACTAGAACTCATAGACTCCTGGTTTTTAGCCTAGTATCTTCATCACTATACCAAACTGGCTCAAATTAGTAGAACTACCTGCTTTAATAAAACTAATTATATACATATTATTTTGTTCAAAGTAAATATTAAACTGATATCAAGATACTTCTAATGTAATGAGATGGGGCTGGTAGAGATGCTTCTAACTGGTAGATGTGCTTTTGAATTGGTTACAGCCTTAAGAAAATGTAGCACAATTTTGCCCATTTGCTACTAAATGCCTTTTCCTCGCCTCAAGATTTGCATCAGTACACACTATCTCAGCAACCCCAGGGTATCCCTTTGATCATACAACACTGCCCTTATCTTGTTTATAGTCCATAATTTAAACTGTTTTATGTCAATCTTTTAAGTTTTAGCAAATAACCAGTTTTCCTGTGAAAGTTTATTTACCTTTCCTTCTCTTGTTTTGGAGAGGAAGGTCCACATGACAATCTTAGTGCTGATCAATCTTGGTGGATTCCCAGATGAGATGCCTGCATTTTAATACGATAATTTATCAGCCAATTAGCATTCTCAGAATATTTCTCACCATGTCCAATTAAGACATTTTGGTATTCCAACAGGGCTGTCCAAGAATCAGGATATTATATTTCAGTCTTAGCAAGTGTTATGTAACTCTAGATCAACAATACTATAATAGTATTTGTAGTTCATTAGCATGATTTTTTTTAGATTTAAAAATAAACCTTTCTTTAAAAAATTCTGCTGGGTATCAGCATAATAACTAGAGAAAATTTAAGCAATTGTAAAAGTGAGACATAAAGAGACATAATTGATTAGAACTGATCTATCTGGGCTGTAGAAATATAGATGGAAACAAAGAATTCTTTTTTTCCCCTTGTTGGCATAAATTTTTGCTACCCTGGCACCGGAGTTCTATAGCTTACTGCATATATTACAACTGTTCCAGAAGCTTGCAGTTAAGACTTTGATTCATAAATACCAATACAGAGTGTCATTTTGGCCACTCAGATATTATAGCAAAATGTTCTGTTATATTTCTCTTTATATATGTCACATCATACCATGTCTTACTTTAATAATGGTTTGTTAACAAATCCAGAATCAGTCTTGCTTGTAAACAAAATAATCATGTATTTTTTTCCTTTTTGCCTAGTTTCTCTCTTTAAATTGCTTCTTCATGACTTGGGTGGCTACCAGAACAAACCAAGGATAATTGAAACAAAAATTATGCATTCAAGTCTGCATATCTCACTAGGCTTCAAATGCAATGAGTAGGCCAACAAGTCAGTATTTAAGCCTATTTATTGCTGTAAAACAAACCAGCTCACTGATTCTGTTTTATACATCACACTGAACCCAAAAAAGTCTACAGTATGATCATGAGTAGCATTTAAATCCAGATGCCAATATGATCTGGTAGGAGCCTTGTTTCTTATTTATCAAGAACAATAGAGGTACTCTCGACCATTATTGGGACCAGAATTTCTGCTGTTGAAATGAGCAAAGCACTTGTTAAGTGAGTCATGCTCAATTTTACAAGCTTCTTTGAAATGATTGTTAAGTGAATCATACAGCTGTTAAGAGAAGCTGGCTTCCTCCATTGACTTTGCTTGTCAGAGGCAAGCTGGGGAAGTTGCAAATAGTGTTCACATGACTTCAGGATTCTGCAAACATCAAAAATGCATACTGGTTGCTAAGCTCCTGAATTTTGATCATGTGATTCTGGGGATGCTGTGACAACTTTAAGTGTGAGGACCAATCATAAATCACTTTTTTTCTGTACCAAATGGTCTTGTTCACTACTTGTTTTAAAAAGGGCACCCAGGAAATTTTTTAAAAGTACATTTCCAAAAATGCAAAGTATGATCCAGCAAGCAGATGTTTAACAACTACTTCATATTAGCAAATACATAACAGATGGAACTGGGTATCACTACAACTGGGGTTGGTGCAACTGGTTGCTGTGAATTCTTTCATCTTCCAAAAGAACATGGCTCTCCAACATTCATTTTTATTTAACAGTGGATTCTAGGTTTTTAATTATTTTCTATTGTTCTGAAGATTAGTAATATACAAATTACTAACCAGTAGCTTGTATTTTCATGTACAAATTGGTATTGAATTCCTAAGCATATCCATTTAGAAGCTTATTCTTGTGGATTTTAAAAGTGAAATCTACCTCAATTTCACTGCACTAAGAATTTTAAAATATCATTTGGGTCATTCCCTAGCCTCACTATGGGAAAAATGCTATGAGAACCATTACACCAGTCTGAAGAAGGAAGAGAAAGTAAAAAGGATAACAAAACAAAAATGTTTAAGACAGCTAACAAAATACAAAAACAAAATCCAGAATAAAACAAAAGTTAATGCTTAGCTTTGCTTGCTATTAACTGCATGGGAAGGCAGTCATCAAATTCTATAGTAAAACACAAAACTCCCAAACATTTAGTAAAGAAAAAGAACAGGCAAATGCATACTATACCAGTTTGATATAGAGGTTAGAGTGCTGGTCTAGAAAAAAGGAGAACTGGGAATTCTAGACCCACTTTAGACATGAAAGCTCTCTAGATGACATTGAGCTTGTCACTTTCTCTTAGGCTAATTCACATCATAGCTTCTTGCGGGGAAAAATAGGAATAAGGAATATTAAATATGATAGATACTGTAGATTCTGTGATTCTATTCTGTATCCCAAACCTTTAGAAGTACAGCTACAGAAATGGATGAGGGTGGGATTGTGGAGAAATGTGGGTAGGCTATTTATATGTACAGTTATTCCAGGATCTATAAATTCACTGAAGGATTTTAATGTTGTAAAAACCTGAGTCCAGTATTACATTTGAATTCAAGCACTTCCAAGGAACTGTGTTGGGTTACCTATTTTGTATACACGTTTATGTAAATTAATTTCAAATCTACCTACAAATATTTATTTACATCTACCCTGTTTCCACTGCAACACCATCTGATATGTTAAGATACTCCTCTTTTATTCCTTTTCCATATCATCCATCTTGATAATCCAAGAATGCATAATGCACATCTTTCTGGTCCACTAAAATACACTTTAGGTTGCTCTTTACTTCTGAATTAAGAGAATATTGGAATATTACAGATGAATAATGTAAATGGGACTTCTTGAAAAGTATATTAAAGATATTGCATTATTTACATCCAGTTTTGGGCAATTAATGGAAGAAATAAATAGATAAATTTACGTATACTGAGGAATGAAATCCAAGTTCATTTGTAACTCTGAGTAAAACAAAAACAAAAAAACATTTGCAGTTTTTTTATTTCTCCTCTTGATACATGAAAATCTACCTGAGGGAGGCAGTTTCTCCCACAACTCTGATCATCAGATCTCTAGCTTTTTAAAGACCTTCTAAAAGCTGACCTTTGAAGCAAAAATATGTTGTTTCTTTTTTGCCCTATTGATTGATTGAATGTATAGGGCTACCCATCTCATTCATTGTGATACTGGGTAGCATATACAATTAAAGCACAAATAATCCACATATTCAACCATTGAAACCAAATAAAATAGTTAAAAAATGTATTTGGTAAGAAAGGGCTCTAGAGTGCAGAGTGCCTTTGAGTGCACAGAATTGAGGCAGTGTCATGGGAAAGAGTGAGGTTAAAGGGTAGAATTTGCTGGAAAATCAAGAAATGCATTGTTAATCAATGGGTGCCTTTTGTCCAGATCTTATGGGATCTGCATGAACCAATGAGGAGCAGAACGAATGCAGAGCAAATAACAGTGAACAGTGAGTGTCCTTGTGTATTTAAACTAAAACCTATAGTTGCATCAAGAGATTTCTGCCTAGAGCTTGTTAAAAAGAATTGATTGCAAGCACATCTTTTGGTGACAGGCATAATGTTAATAACATCAGGAATTTGAACATAAATTATATTTGGAACCAGTTTTGCTGTATTTCAGAACCCAAGCATATGTCTTTTGTCTTGTTTTTCTTCCAATTTCATTTTTGTTACATTTAACCATAAATACACCTTTAAGAAAGAACTTTAAAAGTGTAAACAATGATAACTAAAAGAAGGAAAATCTAACATGGTATTTTGCAAGCTTTGCTGAATAAAAACTTGCATGCCTGAACACACAGAGAGATATACATGAGACTTGATTTTAGTCAGAAGGCCAAGAAGTAAAACAGTTTGTAAGACATGCTGATTTTGCTAACAGAATTCATGATTTGTATTAAAAAGGGCAACTATAGTATCTTCTACAAAATTTTAAAGAGTTCAAAAACATTTACAGAGTGGATATATTTTAGAGGATAAATTTTAGGGTTTTCTTTGAGTCAAACTTCATTCTTTTTTATTTGCCAAGGAAAAAGATACAGGAAAGCAAACTGGTAGGGATTTCATTCAATCTAAATATTATATTAAAGAATATATTACTTTTCCTAACAGATGAGGCAAAAAAGGAGGGCCTACTGCAAGATCCCCACTGTGAGCCAGGAGGCAGTCCTAAAAGATACAGAAAATAAGATTTTAGAAATAAAAATGAATTTCATGTAATTAAAGTTGTTATTGAAGAGTTAATGTCATTATTTTTTAAGCTGATCAGCTGAAGCAACTTCAAAATAAACAAATCTGTTCAGACCTAAATGCTTACTACCTGCAAGAGAGATAAGAGACACGTGTTTTTTAAAAAGTGGACATATTAAAAACATATACATTTCAAATAACAAACCAAATAATAATTTTACATTCTATACAATTTTAATAGCATGTTCACCTCTCCGTGCACTCTTAAAGTGACTCCGTGACTTAATTTCTTCGAATCTTTTTTCCTGAATTAAGAGGACTGTAGTTTGTGTTTTAAGTTAACACAAAAAGATGCTTTTCATCTTGAAACTCGATCATATGGTTGATTTTAAATGTTTCTTTTAATCCATTTATTTAAATGGCAAATCCAATATAATGAGATATAAACGGCTGAATTTATCCATTAAAAATGAATATTTCACAATGAATATACTTTTTCGGGGGGGGGGGGGAGGTGTTGTCATTCTATCAGCAAACTTTTTTATACTCAAAAGTACAGTTGTCTCTGTGGCGCAATCGGTTAGCGCGTTCGGCTGTTAACCGAAAGGTTGGTGGTTCGAGCCCACCCAGGGACGGTTCCCACTGTTTTCATGCGCAGAACCATGAAAATTAGTCTGTTTTATCGACCAAGAAGAAAATACAGGGATTTGATTTGATGCAACCCCCCCCCCCCGTAAAGTCTACACTCCACTTATTGAAAATGTGCATGAAATAAAAACCATACGGTGCAGGCATATTACAAAATCTGCTCTGCAGCAATTTAAAGGGTGGTTCTGCTCAACCCCCTTTCCGTGCCTCGCCTTCTTCCTTGCAGCACCAACGTGCTCTTTGCAAAATGCTTTATAAAGATCCCCTCTTTGCCCAAGAAACAGCATAAGTTACGTCTGCAATGTTGGCTCTCGCCACTTTTCCACCCGCAGCAGTCCCTCCAAAGAGGGGGCCAGCAAGGGGGATCTGGTGCCGAAGCGCCTCTGTTCTTGCCTGGCCAGAGCGATCAACCTCCCACTGCATATTCCCCCCTTGCAGTTCCTTTCTCTGTCTAGTCGCAGAATTGTAGCGCTTTCCCCCTGCCCCGTTCTCCCCAGTGAAAGAGGGGCTCGTCTCAGTAGCCTTAGACTCTGACAACAACCGCTTAGGGCGAGGGGGCTGCGGCCTCAGGCAGATTTATTTGCCTCCTTCCTTGGGGGTTTAAAAGCAGCGGGGCACTGGAGCTAGGCAGCGCTCGAGTTTCCTGCGAGAAATTGAGTGTAACAGCAGCGCCCAGGCAAATAATCAGTTACAGATCCCCCACCCCACTCCCGGTGGCCCTTTTGCGTCATACTATTTCTCTCTTTAAAAAAAAAATTAGAGAACGCTGGGACAGATGCCAAGAGGAGAAACAATTATGTAACAGCATCGAGAGGAAGGCAAATCCAAAATTGTACTTGATTTTTAGTTTTGTTCCCTTCTCCTCCCATCCCCCTCCTCTAGTTTGTCGGCCGAATAAGCTTGGATCTGGCTGTACTTTGCGCCCGCCCGGTTGCAACATCTCCCTCCCTTCGTTCCTGTCTCAAGAGTTGCTGAACGTCCCGGCAAAGAGTAATCTTTCCACCGAATTTGCCTAGCCTTTTCACCGTCCCCTTTCCCTTGGCAGAAGGGAATTAGACCCGCGAATCCTCCTCTATCCCAAACAGCATTCCGAGTCCAATCCACTCTTCGATCCAATTTTATAACTGTACCCTGATTATAAGAGAGGAGGCGACTGATTCCTTGCCGACATCGAATTCATAATTCCCAACCCTTGAAAAACTCAGCTGCTCTTTTTCCAGAAAGTTTTGGCACTCTCAAGATTACCCATGCAAACCGCCGCCCCCCCCCCGCGCGCCTTTTTCTTTCGCTGTGTCAAGCTGATTCTTAATTACTCCTTTTGTTTAAAAATTAAATTTTAAAACAAAGATATATATTTTAAAATCAGGATCTGTCTTTCAAGTAGAAACCTACCTGCAACAAAAATACATCTTAGCTGGGAGGGAGAAAAAAATCTTAAATGTTTTATAAGTTAAAAATGAAAACTTTGGCTCAGAGTCATTCTTTTTAAATAATTCATTCTGTAAAAAATGGCTTCATGTTTCCAGAATATGCCTAGAAAGTAGATATACTATGCTTTCAAAAATCTAATCAGATGTGTGCTGTAACTTTACAGTATTTATACATTTAATGGCATATGATCTGAAAAATTGCCTTAACTACCTTTCATAAGGATGTTGATGTCTCTTACTCATCTCAAGAGTTGGCAACATCAAACTGATCTTGCTAGGATCAAAACAGTAAACTTTGATTGGTAGATGACAAATTATCAGAAAGTATAGGACCAATGTAAACATATCTGGAAGAAGGAAGTAGCAAAGCACTATATTGCTTTATGTTGTTGGCAAGAAAATAGCATGAATGGGTCCAAGAAAGCACAGTGGTTCCTCTCAGAGAAGATTTTACTTTTCCCCCCATTTACCTTTTGGGTAAAAGAGAGCAAGTCACTTGTTGTGATATATAATTAGCTCTCTTGCTTCTAAATTGCAGGAATGAACAGGTGCCCGACCATGAGAGGAGAGAAGCCAAACACCAGAAGGAGAGGATTCACTCAAATAACTAATTTGATCTACATTATCCCTCTTATTCATAAAGTAATGTGTTCTTTTTTGAATTCCTAAAGGCATACTCAATTAAAATATGTTACGCTCAAATGCACTGCATTTTTTAATTCATACATATAGGAATCATGTATTTTCTAAGAACTATTAAAACCTAATAGAAAAGTAGATGAAAACTGCTTTTGAAAGGAACTTGTTTTCATTTTTATTTTGATAGCAGAGATTTCATCCGTGTTTTATACAGAAGACTATAGTTCATTTTAAGACTCTAAGAAATTCTTGCAGAGAACGTGGCACTTTACAGAAGCTGTGCAAAACAGTGAGCTGTCGAACTTTTCACTTTCCTTGACTGACTAACTTTGAAGAGAGAATGCTGGTCTTTGGCATGATTATACTCATATTCAATTTTCTGGAGAATGTGTAGCATTAGAGGACATGGGCACACAAATGCCTAATATTATGTCTTGAAATAATGTTTAAAAAGTACTTGTAAGCATGACATTTAATCTTCAAAGTCTTTGTTCCTTGTGTTAGTTCAATTTATGTGTGGGTATTCTGTAGGAGAGAAATTGCAGCTGAGATTCTGGCAGGTAGAATCTAAAAAAAAAAAATCAAATATTAGAAAGTCTTGCAAATTTAGGTTTTTATTGAGCTACCACTGATGTACTCTGAAAATTTAGAAACAGGCATAAAGGCTCCATTTAGACATGAACTAAATTGTCAACAAAGCACAGACAGGTAACAAGGAACTGAATATCCATCCTCATTCCCTTTTTACATATTTGTAGTGGGAGTAATTTCAGGAACCAATGTTGTAGCCTTAGCTTTGGAAACAAATATCAGTATTCTATTCTGGTACATGTGAATTGCTGATTCATTTCCATTGTTATCCCTCATCACATTTTCAAAAGTTCCACTTCTAGCTAGACACACACCCAGAATTCACCCTCTCCTGACCTCTTCTTTCAGCTGCCTCTGATCTCCAAACCAAAATCTCAGATGCCTTGAACTTCTCCTCTGCTTTCTCATTCTCTTATTCAGGAATACCATCCTTGCAAATTCTCATACTCTGCAGCCAGGGATGAGGATTGCACAGCAATCATTCACAAAAGAGGCATTCTGTTCCCTGTACTGTTCTTAAGTGCACTTTAGATCCTAAGCAATCTTCACTTTAAGCAACCTTAATCAGCTTTACCTCATTTGGTGTCTTTCTGGATGGAGACAGCTGTGTATAGGTTAACCCATCGAAACGCTTTGGGATCTATAGGATCTTTAGCTTCTTCTCAGTGGTGTAATTTCCCTCACTCCTATCTCACCCTCTTCTCACACATACTTTTGATGGTTAAACATATGAACTAGAAGAGATCCTGAGTTCTTGTTCCCACAAACTGGGTGTGAACTTGGGAAGAATGGATGACAAGGCAGGTTGGAAGGTGTGTTTGCTTACCAGCAAGGGCTTAGTTCTCTTAGCATAGTATTCCCCAGAATTAGACAGTTCTGCATCTTCCACAGCTGCCTTCCTCTCTTTTAGCTTTCCAGGAAGAAAAGGAAAGAAAGAAATAAGGAAAAAGAAAATGGGAAGGAAGGAAGAAGGAAAGAGAAAAACGGGAAAAAGTACAGAAAAGGAGAAGGGAGGAAGGAAGAGGTAAAAAGAGGAACAAATGAAGGAAATAGAAAAGCAGAAAAAAGTACAGTAAAAATGGCGAAGAGAAAAAAGAAGGAAAACAGGAAAGAAAAAAAATAAGGAAAAGGAATGAAGGAAAGAGAAAAACGGGAAAGGAAAAAAGAAAAAGAAGGAAGGGAAAATATAGAAAAGAGGAATGAAAAACGAAAGAAAAGAAAAAAGAAAAAGAGGGTGGAGAGAAGGAGAAGGAAGGAGAAATGAGAAGGAGCAGAAGAGAAAAGAGGGCGAGAGAGAAGTAAGGATCTTAGCAAGAAGGCAGCTTCTCTCTGTCAATCCTCCCCGCAGCCATTCTCCCTATTTCTCCGGCCTCGAAGAATCGACCACGATCGAACATCAGAGGCTCCCCAAGCTGGAGGCAACAGCAAGGCAGAGCAGAGCGCCTCACCGAAAGAGCGGTTCAGGGTTAATTCGATCGGAAGAGTCACTAGGGGAGCTGGGTGCGGGGGTGGGTGGGATCTATTTCTCTCCAAAGGTCCGAGCCTCGTTCAAAGAAACTGAAAGCAGAAGTGGGACGCTTACCTATCGCTCGGGTTCGGAAAAGCAGAAACAACTTCAACTGACGATGGTTCAGCGCTAGTCACTATTGACGCGCTTACACGTCCCGCGGTTCCCAGAGAGGTGGGCCAGGATTTGTTTTGCTTCCTAGTGGGAGTGTGGAAGCAGGCCGGTATCAATGCAAGTGGTTTAATCTAATGTCCTCTCCAGCCATGAAAAGACTAAAGGGAAATATTTTAGACGCTAGAGGATTGTTCCATGCCAAGAAATACATTGTTATGATTGGTCAGCCAGATGCTTAGGTTAGATTTGACATTTTTGACCACTTATCCAGTCCTTCCCAGGAACCTAGGATAAGGCAAATGTTATTTAATAATAATAAACATATTATTACTATGTGTGTAATATACAATTAAATTCACAGATGAAAACTTAGTAATTTCTAACCAAGAAATTTTAAAATATTATTAAAATGAGCATTATTATTTCCCTGCATTGTTATGGTACCATATGGTTTGTAGGAAAAGCCATGGCAAAGCAAAGCAAACTTCTTATAGAACTCTTTTCAGAATACAGCAATACAAATAACTTCAGTTAAGATACTTCAATTAAGTATATCTAAATTGAACTAATAACATTTGACTATTATTTTCTTCCAGGGCTGCCTGAATGTGTGAGAAACTCAGAGCAGGGAACCACATTTGCTGTAGCATTATCCCACTCAATGTCATAAATATTGTTGATATAATAGTGAATCCCTATGAAAATATCTGGGAGTTTATGATAAACAGTTTCTCTAATAGGAATCTTCTAATTTTGGAATCTTTCCATTCCATTACACCATTATTTGAACGATTCAGTTAGCAAAATGTAATAATTGAAAAGAACAATGCAGTTCTTCAAATTAGGTATTGTAGTGCTAAATTAATATTAACAGAATTATAATATGAATTTTCTCTTACTCTACAACTATTGGTCATGATATGATCTATTTTCATTTCTATACATCCACAGTGGACCCATAAGAATAAAAGCCAGTTCAGAGTGAGTCATGCCTGTGAAACATGTTAACACCTGGTTTATTTAATCGTGATTCACTGAATTAAGCCATTCTCTGATTGAATTTCATAACACTGAGCCACAAACAAACCACCTTAAAGTAGGATTGTGGTGGTGTTCAAATATGCTATAAAATGATTTTCCCTCTAAGTTTCATTTAATTAGAAGTCATTATCTTATATAATGCTAGAAACTATAAACTGAATTTCTTTTAAATTTGAGTTGCAGATGCTTGAATTTCAGACTTGATACAGAACATTCTACCACAACAAGACCCTAATGGAAATTAAAGTTTATATTTTTTTAAAGTATGACTAGGTTATTATCAGTGCAGAATTTTGGTCTGCATTTTATTAAACTATCCTTAGGGAGAATGGTACTTTCAGTCTAGAGATCCAGGTTGAAAAGTTTGATCTGGAACAAAAAATGTTTTTATTTAGATATTATAGATAAAGGGCAATTACATAATTATCTAGGAATGTGATATATGTTGACATTTGGGGCTGTAATTTCTGAAAACTAGAAAGTACTGGTGAAAATCTATGTAAGTTCCCAGTTAATACAAGATAGTTACATTTTCTACTTCTTACAGAAGAAATATTGTATGCTCCCAGAATATCTGCATATTTTATAATTAATGCCCTTAATAAATTCAACTCAGCTTGCAATGGTGGGTGAGTTAAAAATTGGAAAAACAAGAACCAAGATCAAAGTACCTGAAATTCTAGCAATTAGAATCTGCATATGAAAACTCTTTTGTTTTTATATCTAAAGTTTCAATTTAAAAATAACAAATAGCACTTTGTACATAGAGAACAAACTGATAAGGCCATTTAGACAACATGAGCTTGACTGCAAAGAACTCAGCAGAGTTGTAGCAATGTTTTAAGATTCAATGTGGATGGAAGGTCTCTTTGAAATCTACAGAAAGGTCAAGTATTTAGGTTTTATACATTGCCAAGGTCAGAATTTTCTGAAATGTCATCTGTTTTTGAAAGTCCAAGATATTTTGAAGGCTAATATCACTAGGCCAAAAAGAGCAGTGCCTATTACTGTAAAACATTTGTCAGAGAATAAAGATTGAAATTTCCCGTTAGAATACTTTACGAAAATATAGTTTAAAATAACAATTTCAAGTCAGGCGTAGCTAACTTGGATTCAAAATAAATAAATGTAAAACTACGATTTAGCCTCACTCTATTTTTACATCTGTGGAAATGAATTATAAAAGGCAGTTTGGAATATATTGGTTCCTCTGTAAATGTAAGGGTTTAATATCTGCAAATTGGCAGCCAGAAGAAAAACCCTTCTTGCCACATGCAGTCATTAAAAAAAGAAGTTGAAGTGAAAAGGATGTAGCTAGAATACTCTGGTAAGAGAAAGGAGGGGTGGGAGAATACATTAAGATGAACTAAACTCAACCAATTTTCCAGATAGCTTATTTATGGAAATGGTTTGACATAAAAATACAAAACAAAGCTTTAAGCGAAGTATAGCATTCAAAGAACCTTTGAAAACTAAGTTGTTCTTTACATATCAATCATTTGGGAAGGAAGGAAGGAAGAAAGGGAAGGAGGGAGGGAGGGAGGAAGCAAGGAGTAATTTCCTAATATTGCTTCTTTTCAACTATTCTATGTATATATAAAATAAAATTATCAAGTCCAACTACCTAGGAGCTTAGATAATTTCACTTTTTCTTATTTTGAATTAATTTAGAAAACACATAATCCAGTTATTTAGATTATTTTCCTTCTTTTACTATCACATTAAACAGACCTGGGCTGTTTAATCCAGCCATTTTGCCTGCAGAAATGGCCATCATTTGCCACTGGGAAACTAATCAAATTGGTATGCTGAGACAAGTCTTTCTTGAGTATGCTGATATCAGATGTATTGTTTTCAAGCATAGAAAATCCATTTCAGACATGGCAATAATTAGCTACCTTTTTTCCATGATCAACAAATGTCACCCATCAAGAGTTTCCTATAATCAATAACAATTGATAATCCATTTCAAATTGCAGTCCTTAGCCTTATCCAACCTGATATCCCACAAACATGTTGGACATTGATTCCCCTTGTGTCTGTACAGGTAGGACTGATAAAAGCTAATGCCCAATGTGTTCGGAGAAACCTTTAGTGCACATTAGCTTGAGAGGAAAAGCATTTGAACTCAGCCTGCTATAAATGCAAAAGACTGGAATATGCAGTGAAGTCTTCAAACTCTATTCTGTATTTAAGTATGCTTTGATTCAGCCCAATGAGGTACATTTATTGGAGAAAGAAGATATAAACTATTTATAATTAATTCACAATATAGCAAATTAGATTATTTATTGCTCTTGTTAAATTCTGCTATGAGCATCATGCCTAACTGTCCATTTTTCTACTCCAGATTTAAAAACAGTAGAAAAATATAACAGTGCTCTGTATAATTTCAAATATATTGTAGTTATTTTTCTTTGATTTTAATACAACCTTTTGCTGTAGATTTTATTTAAAACTCTAAGATTAAACATTTAGTTTTTTTTTCTTTGTACTCTTTTTCATTTTGTTGAAAAGGTTGTACCTGGTGTTTCTCCACTGATGTGGATTGCAGTAAACAACCTGTCTCTAGATTATTAACCCAAATTGTGAATCACCTCTCACTTCAAACTATGTTTTCCTATTTTATTTTCTAATTTTAATTTGTCTCTATAACCATCATAGACGAGGAATTTGGGAGTTTTTTATTTCTCACACATAAAACGTGAAGAGGCAGAACTGTTAAATCAATATTATTTGATTTGGTCCATCAAAAATCTATTAATTAGGAATTTAATATAAAAAGATGGTAAAGTTTTTGCACTAAATATCTTATAACTTAGGCAGTGGGGCGTTTTGTTAAGAACACTGTTATAGCTACATATCACACAGTTTAAAAAGTGGTGTTTGGAGAACTACTTAGATTTGTTGAGTGTTATTTGCAAATTCTTACTGGAATAATTTATAAGAAATTCTAGAACAGTAACTGCTAAAACTATATGAATGCATCCATGAAATTTTCTTGCAAACAGTTCAAAAGCAATTTGTATTGTCTTCTTCTGGGCTATTTTCAATTTCCCAGTTTAACTCAGTCCCATTTTCCTAATCATCTCCTACCCAAACATTAAACAAATTCAATCCAAGTTCATATTTTAATAAACCAAGATCAGCCATATCCTGGGTAGTATATATTAACAATTGCTATTATAATTTCAATTGCTATTATAATTTCCTTAGAATCAGTGGAACAAAAAAATCTTCCAGTGCATGATCTTTTCAAGCAGTTATAAGGTGAAATAGGCTCTATTATTATTATTATTATTATTATTGATCACCGCACAGTCAGCCAGATGTTCAGACTGGATTTGGCATTTTGTCTACCTATTGAGTCCTTACCCAGGACCTGGGATAGGCAGATGTGGATGTTTGATGGTATTACAGATATCATCGCAGGATGGAAGCAGTTCCTAATAAGGCCGCCTTTTGCAATTGACTAATAGCGAATTTGTCAATGCCAATGGTGTTCAAGTGGTGCTCCAGTTGTTTTGGGATTGCACCTAAGGAGCCTATTACTATTGGTACTACCCTTGCTTGCTTTTGCCACAGTCTTTCTATTTCTATTTGTAGGTCTTTGTATTTTGTTATCTTCTCCAGTTCTTTCTCTTCTATTCTGCTGTCTCCAGGCACTGCCACGTCCACTATCCAGACTTTTTTGTCTTTCTTATCGACAATTGTTAAGTCTGGGGTGTTATGTTGCAGGTGCTTGTCTGTTTGAATTCTGAAGTCCCAGAGCAGTTTAATTTTATCATTTTCTATGACTTTCTCTATTTTATGATCCCACCAGTTTTTGCTTACAGGCAAATGATATTTTTTGCAGATCTTCCAATGCACCATTGTTGCTACTTTGTCATGCCGCTGCTTGTAATCAGTCTGTGCAATCTTCTTGCAACAGCTTACCAAGTGGTCCACTGTTTCTTCAGCTTCTTTGCATAGGCGGCACTTACTGTCTGTTGCTGTCTTCTCAATTTTGACTTTGTATGCATTTGTCCTTAAGGCTTGGTCTTGTGCAGCCAGAATTAGTCCCTCGGTCTCTTTCTTCAATTTTCCTGCTCTTAGCCATTGCCAGGTTTTATTATTATCTGCTTTCCCAGCTATTTTTTTCATGTATTGGCCATGTAGTGCTTTGTCTTCCCATGCCTCTATTCTGTTCTTCATTTGGTCTTTCTTGTAGGCCAGTTTGGTCTCTCCAGTAGTTAGTAAGCCTTCCTGATATACTAATTTCAGTGCATCTTCATCATTGTTCTTCAGATATTCTTCCAAAGCCATTTTTTCTTCTTCAACCATCTGATGTACTTGTAGCATTCCACGCCCACCTATTTGCCTTGGTAGATAAAGTCTATCAATGTCACTGCGTGGATGAAGGGCATGATTCATTGTCATTATTTTTCTGGTCTGCCTATCCATTGCTTTTAGTTCTGCTTGAGTCCAGTCCACTATTCCAGCTGTGTACCTAATGACTGGGATTGCCCAGGTGTTGATTGCCTTTATGGTATTTCCTCCATTGAGTTTGGATTTTAAGATCTTCTTCACTCTCTTGATGTATTCACCTCTAATCTTTTTCTTGACTTCAGTGTGCTTGATGTTGTCAGCTTGAAGGATACCCAAGTATTTGTAGTACTCTTCCTCATCCAGACTCTTAATGTTATTTTCGTGGGGCATCTTGATTCCTTCAGTTTTCACTATTTTTCCTTGTTTGATAGTAAGTGTGGCACATTTGTCCAAGCCAAACTCCATTACAATATCTTGGCTATATATACACAGTGTTGAGCAGCGATTCTATTTCAGATGATGTTTTTCCATACAGCTTCAGATCATCCATATAAAGGAGGTGGGATAGTCTGGCAGATGTTTTTGATGTTTGATAGCCATGTCCTGAGTTATTCAGTATTGTTGACAGAGGAAACAGTGCAATAACAAATAGTAATGGTGATAATGAATCTCCTTGAAATATTCCTCTCTTGATATTAACCTCTCCCAGCCTCTCACCATTGATCTGCAACTGTGTCTTCCATTGTGCCATCGATCTTTGCACAAATTTTCTGATGTTTCTACTGACTCCTGTTATTTCTAGGCACTTTATTATCCAATCATGTGGCAGAGAGTCAAATGCCTTTTTGTAGTCAATCCATGCCACATTCAGGTTGGTCTTCCTTCTCTTGCAGTTTTCCAAGATCATTTTGTCTATTAGGAGTTGATCTTTTGTTCCTCTGCTATTGGGGCGGTTTCCTTTCTGCTCAGGTGGAAAGAGATTGTTTTCAACTAGATGCTGTTGTACTGCATCAGCTACCACACCAGTTAGTAATTTGAAAGTTGTTGGTAAGCAGGTAATTGGCCTGTAGTTACCTGGTGTTGCCCCTTTTGCTGGATTTTTCATTATTAGGTAGGTTTTCCCAGTTGTTAGCCACTTTTCAATTTCTCCTCCTTGTAGTATATTGTTGAACTGTTTGGCAATGAGTGGGTGTATAACAGTTAGATGTTTCAACCAAAACCCATGCAGTTCATCTTCACCTGGTGCTGACCAATTTTTGATTTTCTTTGCTCTTTTTTCTACCATTTTTGTTGTTATTACTAGTTCTTTCATTTCAACTTCTGTTTTATTTGCATCCACCTCTTTTAACCAAGCCGCATCCTTGTTGTATTTCTTTGGGTTATCCCATATCTGCTTCCAGAACTGCACTGTTTCTTCCTTGTCAGGTACTGACTGATTCCTTGCAGTTTCTCCATTGATGGATTGGTAGAAACTGTTTCTGATTGGATTGAAATTGGAGGTTCTGCCTATAGTTTGCAATTCAAGCTTCATATCTACTGATTTTCCTGGCTATAGCTGTTCTTTGTTGCTTTATTATTTCTAGTGCTTCCTTGATCTTCCTTGTTTCTAAGTGGTATTTCTTGATTAGGTATTCTTTGGTCTTCTTGTTCTTCAGCTTCTTTTCTTTCATCTGTTCTAGCTTGCTTGCATGTGATCTTAACTTGCTGATCTTATTTTCTAGTCTAACCTTCCATTTTTCTGGTGCACTGTTTGTTTGTTTTTCTTTTTTGTTGATTTTGCATCCCAGGTATTCTGTTATAACTGCAGCTGTGCTGTACATTAGTTGGTTTGTTTCTTGCAGTGAATTGGTGCTTATACTTGATATTGCAGTATTTGCATCTTTTAATGAAAATAATTGTTGTTGTTGTTATTATTATTATTATTATTATTATTTCCCATAAACCCTTTTGCTCAAAAGATCTACAATAAATTTTTCTAGACAAATAAAATAAGCCATATCTTAAAAAATGTGCAAGATTTTTAGAAACAAAAATATATTTACACACACCTTAAGATTACTTGGAATTTAATGTTACTGCAATATTAGTTTTCTAATAATTCTTGCATTTCAGTTTAAAAGAAGTTAATTATGAAACATATTCATGAATCCTATTAAAATGTAATAGGTACCAGACAACTATACTGGAGTCTTCATTATTTTCTAAGCAGGGTAGGATATTTATTTATGTAAATGTGTTTTTTTAAAATGCATTTCCTATTCTTCTCAGAGAGAATTAATTATACTGAATTACAAAATACAAACAATACTTGATTCTTCTCAATAACCATTTCAAAATATTGGTTTCAGTAAAAACATACTGAAATTAGGTTCTACCTGGGTCTATTTAGTCATAATGTTACTTCCAATTATTTGAATTGGAATAAACTCTTATCTAGTATGGTTTGCTTCTGACCATCTATTTTGTAAAATGATCTCTTTATGATGAGCTCAGAAATTATGCTTAGTGTTTGCACATGTGCGCGTGCATGTGCGCGCGCACACACACACACACACCCCAAACATACCAAACATGCGTGCAGATTTACTCAGACAAAACTACTTTTAAATATTAGGTTGGATTTGGATAAAATTAATTAATAATTGTTAAATTAATTTTAAGTATTAACTGAAAAAGTACATGTAAGCAGACCTACACCACAGAGATATCTAAAACTGGATGTTAAAGGAATAGAATAGAATAGAATAGAATAGAATAGAATAGAATAGAATAGAATAGAATAGAATAGAATAGAATAGAATGGGACCTTGGAGATCTTCTAGTCCAGCCCCCTGCTCAAGCAGGAGAATCTATACCATTTCAGACTGTCTAGTTTCTTCTTAAAAACCTGCAGTGATGGAGCGCCCACGATTTCTGAAGGCAAGCTGTTCCACTGGTTAATTGTCCTCACTGTTAGGAAGTTTCTCCTTAATTCCAGGTTGCTTCTCTCCTTGATTGGTTTCCATCTGTTCCTTCTTGTCCTGTCCTTTGGTGCTTTGGAGAGTAACGTGACCCTGTCTTCTTTGCGGCAGCCCCTCAAATACTGGAATACTGCTACATGTCATCCCATTTCTTCTTTTCTTTAGACTAGCCAAACCCAAGTCCTGCAGCCTTTCTTCATATGTTTTATGTCTAAACTTCTGAATCAATTTGTCTGTGATGATTTGAGGTTTCTTTTTTTTCTTATCCTTAGGAAATAATCCAATTATCTTAAATTCAATGGTTGTTCTGTTGATTCCAACAGTGGGAAGTTTTGAAGTCTAAAGAAATGTTTTAACTTTACGTAAACAAAGAACTCTTTATATATTCTTCTAGGGTTAATCAGAGTGGAATGCTTGTTTTCTAACTTTAATAACATCTTAAATCACTGCACTACACATTCCATCCCTTTTGCGTAAGTGCAATGGAGTCAACTTGTGGCACAATAATGATCTTAACCCCTCTCAAGATGCCATTGTTCTAAACCTCTAGCATTCTCATTTCTCATCCAAGAACCACCAGACCTGATATTGCTTAGCTTCTGAAAAAAGGCAAGATCACCCAACTATTATAATTAAAAATGCAACAATGAATTGTTAGACTTAGGAATTATTTGCAATGATAGCAAATTGGTTGCAAGTAAAGTCAGTAAAGTACAGTATATAGCAACAGCCTAGTTATAATAAATCTGGATGACAGGACTACTTTGTGTTTGAATGGGATGAGAGAGAGAGAGAGAGAGAGAGAGAGAGAGAAATTTAATTTCAACATTTAACCCTTTGGTTTTGAACACTTTTTAATTTGCTTGTATAGTCTATTTTTCTTTTTCTTTTTTTGCCATATATTTTATTCTTTACCAAGTTAAATAAAAATAGTTATACCCAAAGTATTTGAAATCAAAATTATCCCCCTATCCATGACATTAAATTGCTTAATATTCAACTTGAATAATACCAATTTGCACAGTTTATTCAACTGCTGGAATAATATATGAAGAACACTTTGAACATTTAAAAGGTGCTCTATAAGTGCTAGAGGCTAACAGATTTATTATAATTAAATAATAATATCTTGAAAGGAAGATGATTTACTCTATCTATATTTGTGACAGTGTTAACTGGGTTGATGAATATGGTAGTGAAGAATAGATCGGTTTCAAATCCCCCTGGAATATGGGTCAATTCCTGAGTGCTAAAGGAGCCTAGCCCCACATTTAAGCCAATGAGACCCCAAAATGTTAGGATGATGAACGTGTGTGTATGTGTATTGCTGTACCTGTCCTTGAACTGGCAGGTTCATCAGTCAGCAACAAATCCAGGTTTTTATTATTGCTTTCTTATTTAACTCTGTCAGTCTTTCCAAATCATTTTAATCATAAGCCAATCAATGTCATTCATTTCCGGTGTTCTTACTTCTCTGCCTTCCCTTTTATGCCTTTTTCTTTTTGGATTTTGCTGAGGAGGTCATGTGATAGAGGAACCCCTGCTGTTCCTATTTCCAGTGCCTGTGAATTAGCTCTTGTGGGGACAACATTTCCTGTCAGTGTGTGACAAGAGATGCTGTATTAGGAGAGATGAATTCATTCTCTATTTTCTCAATCCTTTTCTCTTTTCTTCTTTTTCTTTCTCTACATCATCACTGCATCTCTCCTTTGTTTTTAAACATATTGCTTCTCTCTCTCTCTCTCTCTCTCTCTCTCTCTCTCTCTCTCTCTCTCTCTCCTCTCCTTTTTTCCTTATAACCAATCTCTTTTTATCCCCCCCTTCTGTTCTCTCTCCTGTCCTCCTTTTGTATTTTTTCATTCCCAGCAGGGCTCATGCATACAAATTGAGCCCCCTCCTAGCCAGTAATAGGACTGGAGCTCTTTGTGGCTTCTACCATCTCTATGGAAACTGGGGGAGGGAGTGTCTCAAGAGTGCAGGAGACCCAGCATTTAGGCCCAACTATTGTTGCCCTTGCTAAAATTGCAAAGCATCCCTTGGGATCATCTGTACACTTTTTCAGAAAACAGCTGTTTTGTTTTCATTAGGTGTTTTAATGTTAATGCTAGCTTTTAAACCCTGAGACTAAAAGTGCACATTTCCATAGCTATGTATCTAAAATAGGGCAGAGAAGGGCTTTTTTGAAAAATCTTTAGAACTATTATTTTCTTGGACCATACTTAGAAAACCATTATGTTAAATGGGTATTATCTGCAACAAACAACCACTGTAATTTTAAATTTTAAGTGGGGATGGCAGATTTTAATGTCAGTTGGAACCTACCTCCCAGTGTTAATTTTTACTCAGAAAATACCATTGCAATCCTGATTTTACTTCTGAATGCTTCTGGTAAAGACCTAAATCTGTGCATGCAATACAGTATGAGGTTTTATTCTTCCTGGCTGTTACGCTCAAATGATTAGATTTCTTAAGTACATGCATACACTACTGAACATTTGTCTATTTTAACCCATATATGGGATTGTGCCTTTATCAACAATACCTAAAAGGAGCCAGACTATATATAAAACTACAGAAGTGAAGATTTTATGAATTTATAGTTTTTGTTAATCTGCACATTCATTATTAAGAACTGAATAATAAAAGCCCAAAGTGCAACATATGAAATGTATTGCAAATAATTTCTAAAATAACTACCTTCAGGAATGCTTGTATAGACTGATTAACTTTTGAACTCTCTTAATTCAGCACTTCACAGTGATAAAATTATCAGTTACTTCCCTATGTTATAGAACATGTGAAAAGGCACAGAGAGAGTTGAGATTGGTATTAGTGAATCTAGGAATATAATCACAAGGTCATAATTACTTGAAATTAATTACTAGGAAGTATGGTAATGAAACATGAAATATGGTAGCGACCTTGTATGTACTATATCTCAGATTTCATTTAAGAGCTTTCTTCCACAACAAACTATTAAACTAATCTTGTAATATGAAGCTAAACAAGTGACAATTGAATTTTGCTTCCAGTATATATAGATCAGTCTGTTTGTATGTCATTATAATTTCTGTAGCAATATATTATCCATTGCAGGCTTGCAGGGATTATTGCAACTTCATTAGAGTCCCTTTAGCCAGGTGATTTCAGGGAGAGACAGGATGGCTTTGATGGCTGCTGTAGCATAAGGCCATGCCATAGTTCACCCAATCCTTACTTTGTCCTGTTACCAACAACATCAGTTAACAATGGTTGTGGCCATCAGAGGAGCAAGAGCCAGAACTTTGTATCTCCCTCAACACCCAAAGTGGTAAAAGAGGAGGAGGAGGAAGAGGAGGAGGAAAAGGAGAATATAGATTTCTGAAAGAAAAAAAATATAAACGTAGCATATAAACGTTTCAGACCTATGTTTTATCTCTTTAGAAATGCCAATTAAGGCATTCTGTATTTCAGTTACAGATATTTCCATATTTCCCTTTCTATGTTTATTTTGTAATCCTGATTTGACTCTTATATTTTAATATGAAATATCACTGTAAGAAATGGAATATTTATTAGGCAATTGCATTTTATTGCCTCTATCACTGCTAGTAAATTAGTAAATTCATGAAAATTCCTTCACTGCCCCTTCATATTATATGGACCATGGGTCATTTTTGATGTGTACCGTTGTGCCCACAATAAAAAAATGACAATAAAGGTTATCTATCTTATCTTACTTAATGTTTTTAACCTCAACTATTAATTAAAAAGATTAATAAATATCAGTATTAATATAATCTAAATATAATGGGAATATTTAATGTTGTTAAGGGAAACATAGGCAGGAGTTTAGGTACGTTTGTTATCCTGAGTGTCAACAGTGAAAAGATTAACATGTGGGCATTTTACTAATGATAATTAAACATTTAGTAAAATGAATATGGAAAATTTCATTTAGGGTAGCTATAGTTTCATTCTTCTATTGTTACAGGCTCCTTAAGACATAACAAAAGTATGGTTTAGCTGGTGCTTATTTGTATAAAAGAAAATAGTTAAAAGCCAAATTTAAAACTATCCATTTTTATAGCTTTGAACACTATTAGCAGAGTAGATGATCTGTTTTAGTAGCAGTTTTCTGAACTCTTATATAGAGAGGCAGTCCCATAATTGGGTATCAGATCGCTGCAGACATAATTGAACTTTGGACTTCCTGTATACAAAGCAAGGTTCTAGTGCAGTGGTTCTCAACCTGTGGGTCATGACCCCATTTGGGGTCGAACGACCATTTCACGGGAGTCGCCAAACAACACAGTCCGCCATTTTTCCCCCCTTTTCCTTAGCTGTGCTACTCCCTTTTATTCTATTGGCTTTTGAAAGCCAATAGAATAGACTTTCTTGAATAGAGTCTAATTCTATTGACTTTCAAAATCCAATAGGAATTGTCCAGGCTGTCTCTACCCTGCTGAGCCCTATGCAAACGGTGCTGTAAGTTGTCTGCAGCGAAGGCGAGCTGTCTGGAAGCTTCCACCCCTCCCTGCTGAGCAACTACTAAAAATGTAAGTAAAAGAGGGCCAGGGGTGGGAGGTGGGAAGCCGGCGGACGCAGGGAGGGTTGCTGGCGTGCGTGGGGCCCGGCGGGTATCTTATCTCCCTTGGGCTGGGCCAGCCTGGTGGTCCAGCTGGTGGTCAGCCTGCTCCGTCTCTGCCGCTTGCCAGCTACGCCTTGGCCGGTGCAGGGGACGGCACCACGCATGCGCGGCGCTCCTGGGCAGGGAAAGTCCTCAACTTACAACCAGTTGGGGTCGCGGCATTAAAAAAGTTGAGAACCACTGTTCTAGTGTGTGTTCTTCTCTCATAGAAATGTCAAGTTATTTGTATAGTATCTTAAGAAAGCTATGGGCACATCTAATTCTGGCTCTGACTCTTCAGTATTTTTAGACATGGCTGATGGGCCTACTCTCCCTTTAGCAGCTCTGGAGGACTTATCTGCAGCTATAATAATATTGGGAGCCTTAGAGATTGCTGAGGTAGTGAAATCCCTCAGGGGATTTCTGGGAAATTAAAAGGAGAACCCCAATATGGCTACTAGTGAAGACAACGTAAGCATCAGATAATCAGCTGCTGCTGATTGCCCTAGTTAGGTAATCAAACAATCTTGATTTATTTCATTTGCCCACTTTTTAGCACGATAGAATGATCTATTTTCATTGGAAGAGAGATGTTTCATCTCTTCCAATGAGAAATAATGTAGAAAGAGCTTCTTTCTTTAATTTGAGCTAGATTCAGATTCAGAATGCTTCATACTAATCTCTCGATTTTCTTTCTACTTTTACTATGCTGATTCATAAAGTTTGACTATCAATAATGAATAGAATTAAGTGATTCTGAAATATTATTACTATTATTAAAATATTCGGAAAAGATAACAATTTTAAAATCTTAGTACAAATGACATAAATGAAATTTAATACATTTTCAGTTTGCAATATGTTGCCCTTCCCATAAAAAGTATTCTATTTTGGTATCTATTTACAGAACCATACAATTTCCACTTGCAAGATAATCTTACAATATCTTCTTTCCACTGAAATATAGCTATTTCTGAAGTCTTCAATATCTCCTCTGCACAAGAATGAAATGCATGGATTTGTGTGACAGGACCTTTCCTTCAAGAAAATCATATGGTTTTTTTCACCGTGTCTTCTAGTTCCATGAAGAGATCTTTTTCTGGAACATATTCCTTGATCTTGGTGTAGATACTATTTTCAGTTACTGGTTTGATGTTACTATGTAATGAATACTGGAATGAGTTTGTGTGTGAGTGTGTGTGTGTTTGTGTGTGTGTGTTGATGAATGTCGTTGCAACTATACAATATAGAAACATGTAAAATTGCAGGGCTGATTTACCATTAGGTAGAATGAAGTGATCATGCTGATAATTTATGAAGAGGCAATGACACAAGAATAGTCCTATGTGACCATATAGAGAGCAAACCTATGTAAGCAAACTATTAGTCCCTGCCATATCATTACAACCTTCAATATGGAAAATATGCAGGGAGGTCAGCCAAGAAAACCTTGTCATGATGACTTTGGTAAATAGGAGTTGCTACTTCAGGTTCTTTCTTAGAACAAACTATTCAGCCACCAATCACCTTTCCATATTTACACTACACCTCATCCCAAACATATTGCAATATATTATTTCTGCCAGCCCCCATAACATTGCCTTCAACAGTTTCACAGCACTTGAATGAGATAGTCTTGTCATATGTAGCTGTACTATATTGTTAAAATAGCATTTCCTCATTATTCTAATACCAGGACAATCTTGATTTGTATATCATATTTATTACTTATTCTTTGAAGACAAGCCAGGTGATTGTAATGACTTGAAACAGACAGGGGAATAGAAATATACATGGAACATGATTCAAAGTGAAGATACATTTCATGTCAGTAGGTTTTCTGCCAATTCAAGGGAAGATGGATAATGCTTAACTTAATAGTGAGCATTGGCAATGAACAAGATAAGAGGTAAAATCTATAACCATATATATGGACTTGTTGCTTCAAATTCATAACCAGAATTTTGCTTCTCTTCATTTTTATTGAAAATAAGATGGTCAAGAAAATTGTGGAGATGGAGACCTGGACAAATGCACACATTCTGAAGTTACTGCTTTGAAATATCTTTTTTCTGACAGAGGAAGTGATATATAATTGATAAACTAGTTAACTAACTAATTTCCAGCCAGCAGGGAGGTGCTGGGTAGCAGGAAATTACAATATCTATATTGTGAGAGTAGGGTAATCATGATCATCACTAATATTTTTGGAGACCCAAATAATTATTGTTATTGTTAGAATTTATTCAGTTTTGTGCTGAAAGCTATATGCAATGTAAATGCAGATAACAGCATATAATACAGTGATACACCTAACTGCAAAGTACCTTCGGTACAATCACTATTCCTCTATTCCTCTAAAATTTAAAACAAAACCCCAGACAGGATGTTTAAAAATCATTCCCACCAATCTTGTAGACAAGCTGGATATAAAGATAAATTATATTAGAAATTCTACTGAAAGAATTTTTGCTGTTTCTTGCTCTGGCATGCAGTTCCTGTGCCCCGATTATGGAAGCCAAAGGGTTTCTTTGATAGGTTTGTAATCAGAGAAAAGGTCTCGCCCTCAACTAATCTGGACAGCAGTCCATGGGACTGCTCGATGGAAAGGCAACCAGGATATTAGAATCATCAGAGGAAAGGCAGAAAGCAATACAGAAAACTAACCGTTTGAGAGTACCAGAGTTCAGAATAATGAGGCAGATCCCATTAAGGCAAATTAAATTTGTTCATAAAAATGGTATTGCATTGCCCTCTTTATTTATGTTGTGGTTCTATAAGCTGCTTTTTATCTTTCATGTATGCAGCAGACCCAGATGTCTTCGATCACCAGAGCCATAGAAAGTTTAGTGTCATGTTAACTCTAAATCCAGCATTGACTTTCATGTCATTTGGGATCTAATTCATATGACTCTCTAATTTCTAGAGAGTTGCTAGCATGGTTCTGAGGATCTTGGATATTTCCATATAATGCTGGTTTCTATCCTAGTGTAGGGTTATGAAATATTGAACAGGCAAAGGAAGATAGAGATAGTTGGAAAGGAGGAAAAATGGGGTAAAGGAGGACCAACTAACTATTTAAGTTTCTTGGTTTCAATAACAAAAATACAAAGAAAAGCTGCAAAAACCTGGGCCTACATGTATATGAATTTTTTTTTCAGAAATAGAAAGTGTGTTTTTATTGCAATATTTTCCCAACAAATCTTTATTTTCAAGAACAGATGCTAGTGGTATAAAATCAAGCACAATGCACTTTATCAATTTCACCATAGAAACATATGATGGATCATGTAATCTATAGAATAAGTGATCATAGATCTGAAGGGGCTGAATTGAAGCCAATTGCTAGAATCAGGAAATAAATAACATAAACTTTGGCTATAGAGTTTGCAGACAATCTGCAAGGTCACAATATATAAAAGTTTGAATGATTACTATTGTGAAAACAGTCCACATTTTTTAAAAACAAAGCAAGACACTCATGCCAAAACCCATTTCATTTTATGACTGTATCTGCTGGATGGAGGACATGAAAACAAAAAAGAGGAGATGTTCTCCTTTTGCTGGACACGTGATAACCTTACTAGCTCCAAGTTGTAACAGGATAACATGAGTGCAAGACCATTGTCACACTCCACCACATAAATCTAGAGTTTCCCACTGAGCTGTCTTTGATTTTCTTTGGTTATATATATCCACACATATGAACACACACATCAGTATACAAAGTATACAAGTGTGAGTTGCAGTAAACATTGTATAGCACAATAGTAGTTCATAATGCATAATCTAAGCAGTCTGCTTTTCTTCTATGATGCAGCACAATGAAAGAAACTTAAAAAACAATTGTAGAAAAGTCTCAATAGCAAAGCTGAGCAACCCATTATCCATTTTTGTTGCTCTTGGAATCCTCATTTGCCATGATTACTGAAACCTGACAACATTATTTCCTACCATTTTGAGTGAGGAAATGATGAAAATATAAAAGACCTAAAATAGGTATAATGACAAAAAAAAAAATAATCACCAGTTTCCAGTAACTGCTACTGATGTCTTACTAACAGAGCTTAACAAATTGGTAGACAGCAAAAGCACAATTTCATTGGGTGACAAACTTCAATTAATGTTCTCTTCTAGGATACATCCCTTTCCTGGAATATAGCATTTTCAGCCATTCTGCTTTCAACCCATTACGATTAGTTAATGTTTCATAGCATGTTCAATTTTCTTTTCTTTTTTTTTTCAATTTTCATTGGGATATTTGGGATATTTTCTTTGTTCTATTAGCTTCCATCTTCCCATCTCCCAAAAAAGTTTTGGTTACTTGTCCAAGCCTTGATGATTCTGCCTGAAATATCTGGCAATCTCTCTATCTTAAATGTGGATGGTCTTATTTGGGTTATAGAAG
Organism: Crotalus tigris; assembly: GCF_016545835.1. Classification (NCBI taxonomy): domain Eukaryota; kingdom Metazoa; phylum Chordata; class Lepidosauria; order Squamata; family Viperidae; genus Crotalus; species Crotalus tigris. Next base: position 8,208,653 of record NW_024100606.1, read on the forward strand.
GATCTATGCTGGAAAGAGTATTCTACTAACACAGAGAATTTTGAGCCATTCTGAGTAAAAAAGTGCAGGTTACAAAAATTCCTCACCCCTTTGTCAGCTTAACCCTTAAAACAGCCTAAGGAGATGAAATTTGAGCTCAGATTTTGGAGACTGGTATAATTTTATATGGGTGAGGCAATATTTTTCTGGGTGTCTGGTTCATATAAAGAATAGGATTATCCCAGAGATGTTAACTTGTTAAGTAAACATAATCGTTTAATCTATACAATGCATCTGTTCAGGTGAAGGAGTATGTTATGCAAATAGTTCTTTAATGCTCTCCTCCCCCCCCCCGTGTGAACTGTGTGTTGATTTACATGTATCTATTACACTTACATGAACTGCCACTTGTTCTCAAGACTATGAAGGATAATTAACTCTTATGCCCGTGAAATGCATTCGCTCTGTTATTGAGTATAGGTTAATGTTTTACAGTTGAATAAAAGGGCTTCTGACCTCTTCGTTGCAGGGAGATGAGAATGCAGCGGTTGTTAATGCAACCAGCAGATCATAATGTGGGGTTATTAAGACTGCTTTAGCATCTGCTGTGTATTTCAGTCACACCAAGAATACAGCTTTTCTTCCATACTACATTTTTTTCCCGGACTGATGGATTGTCAAGAAAACATCTGCAATTTGTAACACATGTTGTAGAAGGCAGATGCTTTATACTAAACCAGTGGTTCTCAACCTTCCTAATGCCACGACCCTTTAATACAGTTCCTCATGTTGTGGTGACCCCCAACCATAAAATTATTTTCGTTGCTACTTCATAACTGTAATTTTGCTACTGTTTTCAATCGTAATGTAAATATCTGATATGCAGGGTGTATTTTCATTGTTATGAATTGAACATAATTAAAGCATAGTGATTAATCACAAATATAACAATGCTCGCTGGAGAAGCTTCCTTGCTCAAAAATATGGAAGGGAGAGAAGGGGAAGGAAGGAAGGAAGGAAGATTGAAGGGGAGGAGATGAAGAAGGAAGGAGATTGAAGGGGGAAGGAAGGAAGGAAGGAAGGAAGGAAGGAAGGAAGGAAGGAAGGAAGGAAGGAAGGAAGGAAGGAGAAAGAGATTGAAGGGGAAGGGATGGAGATGGAGATGGAAGGAGGAAGGAAGATTGAAGGGGAAAGGAAGGAGATGGAGAAGGAAGGAGATTGAAGGAAGAAGGAAGGAAGGAAGGAGAGAGAGAGATTGAAGGGGAAGGGATGGAGATGGAGATGGAAGGAAGGAAGGAAGGAAGGAAGATTGAAGGGGAAAGGAAGGAGATGGAGAAGGAAAGAAGGGGGAAGGAAGAAAGGAAGGAAGGAAGGAAGGAAGGAAGGAAGGAAGGAGAGAGAGATTGAAGGGGAAGGGATGGAGATGGAGATGGAAGGAAAGAAGGAAGGAAGGAAGATTGAAGGGGAAAGGAAGGAGATGGAAAAGGAAGGAGATTTAAGGGGGAAAGAAGGAAGGAAGGAAGGAAGAAAGGAAGGAGGGAAGGAAGGAAGGAAGGAAGGAAGGAGAGAGATTGAAGGAGAAGGGATGGAGATGGAGATGGAAGGAAGGAAGGGAGGAAGATTGAAGGGGAAAGGAAGGAGTTGGAGAAGAAAGGAGATTGAAGGGGAAAGGAAGGAAGGAAGAATTGATCTTTGGAGAGTCATGTTTTCCCAGATGGTGATGAACTGCAACTCCCAGCATTCCCCACTCTTCCACAGTGCTTTTTAGGGCTGCTGGGGATGGTAGTCTGGAGCCCCCCATCCTCATCTCGGCACCTCTTTCCCTCTCCCAGCTGCCCCCGGGACCTGCCCGCCCCTCCAGCCTCCTGAGCGCCATCGCAGCGGCGGGATTGTGGGAGCCCTTTTCCATGCTGCGCACCCCTTCACCACCACGACCCTTCCCCGACTCGTCACACGTGAGAGGGACGCAACCGGAGCGCCAGCTCCCACTCGGAAGGTGCTGCTTCTCCCCTCCCAGCCTGTCCAGCTGGCCTCCGACGCACATGCGGGCATCACCCTCTTCCCCGCCGCCTGGCCACTTCCGTGGCCTGGAGCCCAGCTAGCCAGGAAGGAGTCACTCCTGCCTGCCAGCCCCAGGGCCGTGCCGGGCGCCAGAGGGCCGAGGCGGCCTCCAACGGTGAGGGAGACAGGCCGGCTGCACAGGGGAAGCTCCAACTTGGCACGGAGGGCAGCCAGAGACAGAGCGCGGCCGGGCAACCAGGAGGCGTGGGGACCGGCTCAGCACTGCAGCTCAGCTCAGCCAGCAATGGCGGCAGTGGCGGAGCAACCCAGCGCCAGCAGTGGCCCAGACCCGGCTTGGCTCAGACCAGCCGCCCACGCAGCTGAGCCAGCCCGGGGCAGCATCAGGGGTGCGTGTAAAGCCCCTGGACTTGCCATGAGCCAGGAGATGGGGAGGACGCAGCCAGCAGCCGACATCCACATGGCCCCATGAGCACCACCCAACTCCTGACAGTCAGCTGGGAGTCGGGTCGGTGTCTGGATATCGGTGGGGAACCGGCGGGGCCGCTACATACCGCCCAGCTCCCGACAGCCAGCTGAGAGTCAGCCCGGCATGCGCACGTCAGCTGGAAGTCGGCCCAGCCTCCGCTTGTCGGCCCGGCTCCTGGGAATCAGCTGGGAATCGGCCTGGCTCCCACCAGCAGCTGGGAGTCGGCATGGCCACCGCGGGATGGCACTGCGGCGGCAGGAGCAGGTGCTGTCGGCGGAGAAGAGCGGCCTGGAGGCAGAGGAGCCGGTGAAGGAGGAGGGCGGCGGCGGTCAGATAGAAGAGTGGTGTCTCGGTTCCTAAGACCATCGGAAATATGTGTTTTCCGATGGTCTTAGGCGACCCGTGTGAAAGTGTCGTTCGATCCTCAAAAGGGTCGCGACCCACAGGTTGAGAACCACTGTACTAAACCAAGACTGTCTAACCTAGGGAAAAGTACCCTTTTTAGGCCTGGAAGCCAAACCTCGAGCTGTCTAGAGAAGGAGTTCAGTGATGTTATTTTAAAATTTGATGGGGGGAAACTCATTGTGGTAATTTAAAGCAGCAGTCCTCAGCCTTTCGGGCTCTGCAGACCAACAGCAATGGCAGTGGGATAGGGAGAGGAGATGGTTTTGAGAACGTGTCGTTTGCACAAATACAACATTGCATGTTTGCCTGCTCACCTGCTGCTTGGGCAGCCCAGTTGCCAATAGGTCATGGCCTGACACTGGGCCACAGACCAGAGTTGTGGACCCTTGATTTAAAGTACCCACATTGCACTTCAATGTTCACCCCAATGGAGAAAGCCTAATTTTTAGCAATCTAGGATTTTTAAGGGATAAAATGGATCTTTAAAAAACTATTGCAAGGTGCAAAATACCAATTTCAGTCTTTATTATTTCACCTACCGTCAAAAAGAGAGAGAAAAAATAGGCCAGACAATTTGAATTTATCTACTCTAGAGAAGCTTTAGGACTTACTTTATTTAATCCAATTTTGCCCAGATTGATTAATAGTTCTTTTCCAGATATTTTTCAACTTTTCCAGCCTTCCTCAAATAATCTGAGAAATGTCACAAACAAAGCAGATGCTCGCCCAATCTTTAGGAAGTCTTTGAAAGACAAAATTAGGGCTTAGAGTCAGAGAAATGAAAAAAGGGGAAAGCTGATCCTACATACTTCAGAAAAGATGACTGAGAGGGGATATAATAATACACTCCAAAATATCAAAAAGAAGGTCATATAGAATATCAGGACAAGTGATCTCTTATATACAAGAAATGGAATACAGGTAGTCATTGATTTACAACAGTTCATTTAGTAACTGCTCAAAGTTACAATGGTAC